>NC_135311.1:39007880-39607880 GCF_048772815.1 Callospermophilus lateralis | reverse complement strand
TCTTTCTTGAAGGCTTGTGAGATTTCTAAGTCCATTTTCTGAGGGAAGAATATCAATAGATTTTATTCATCTATCTTTGAAAAGAAAAAGTTCTGAATAAAATGTTACTCGAGTTCTTATTGAATAGCACATTTCTGCCTATTGCAAAATAGACTTCCTTTTTTATAATACAAAAATTAATAAATAGACAGTTAAAACAAATAAATTATGCATTTAAGAGAATATCACTCTCTACCAAGTCTAAACTATTACAAAGCAGCACTTCACATTGTGAAAATATGAAATTATTTTAATCTATTACAGAAAACAAGGCATCATTTATAAGTTTATTTAGCTAAAGATTTGGGTTCTCATTTCTACAGTGGTTGAATTTCTAGAAATATGAGGGACAGAATATTCCTAAATATACTTTTAGATCTACAAGTGCAAAATTACAAGTTATCTGCAAACTAATTTCTGAGTTCTTATAAAACACAGAGGACCAACTAGGGAATACACAACTAACAAAGTTAAATTAATTACCACCTTAATTCCAAACAGTATCCGAGGCAAGAAAGAAGAAGAATGATAATTTATACTAAGTAGAGAAATAGCATCATTTCATAGAGATAACTTAATTTGATAATCATTTAAAATATAAAATTTGACTTGATTTGGCTTGGGAAAGTAGCTACAGTTCCACTATAAATTGTGTGCTTACTGAATCAGTGGGTCCATGGTTTCACAGTGTTTTTGCAGAAGGGAAAATATGAAGTCAGCTCCAGGATCACGTGCTCAAATTGTAGAGTATGTAGATTAAAAGTCTCTCAGACAGGTAAGTTCTAAAATGTGCTTTAGAGAAGAATGAGTTTATCTCCAGGAGTGCCCTTTTACTGATTGCCTGAAGACCATACCCAGTTTTTCCTTGATTGCATTTCAAGATGCTTCCAATCAATGTTAGTGTAGGTAATTGGGTTAGTGTGGGTGATTGGATTAGTGCGGGTGGTTATGGGTGATTAGTTTTCAGGTACAGAATATTGAAATATCACTTTATCTAATCTTCATAAATAAAACTTCACAGGCTCACCAACAGTCACTGATTTAAAACAAAACAAAACAAAACAAAAACAAAGTGAATCCTCAGTTTCAGATTGTATCTAATTTTTTAGTTGTGTTCTTTTAATTTTTTGATTTTAAAAACATAGAAAGAGGATGTCATCAGTATATGATTTTTAGTAAATATCTTTGATCCTTTATAAATATTTTGCCTGAGATGGATTTTAGTTTTATTCTGTCACTATTAGAGGGATTTAGTTTAGAAATTTTATTTTACTCACCAGGTGTGGAGGTCAAGCCTATATTCCTAGCTGGGGAAGCTGAAGCAGGTGGCTCAGCAGTTCAAACCCCAGCCTCAGCAATTAGTAAGGTCCTAAGCAAGTCAGAAAGGACCTATCTCGAACAAAAGTGTAAAAAAGGGCTGAAATGTGTCTCAGTGACTAAGTGCCCTGGGTTCAATCTCTGGAATAGATAGACAGACACACACACACAAAAAAATAAATAAATAAAAAGAAAGAAAAGAAAAGAATTTTGTTTTTCTCACTTCAATCTAATGCTTTCCAGTAAGAGACCTAGGGTCCTGCCTTGAAACTGCTTCTTAAGGAATACCACATATTCAGTGTAATTGGCAAGAGCAGATGAGGACACATCCTCCAACCCATTCTGTTTCGAATGCAAAAGGTACCACCTGGAGGCCTTTACAGACTCTTTATACACTGAATGGACTTTCCTAGAACTTCCCTTGTACACAGATTAGTATCAAGAATGTATTTGTTCAATTGTTACTAATTATTATTTTAGGATGTAAAATCAACACTTTTAAAAATACCATATGGTATGAAAACCCAAGCTTTGATTTCTAATACAAGAATCCTGGGCTTTAAGGGAGAGTGGTCAGGAGAAATAACTTCCCTGAAATTTCCTGAGCTACAAAGGCATTAGGCTTCCCAAGGGGCCCTGTTTTTTTCCACAGATTTTCAAAGTGTTACATGAGGAAAGCTCCTCATTTCTAGAGAACTCAAGTGTTCACATTTGCTAAATTTCTTTCCTAAAAGAGAAATCAAGGAGATACAAAATCTAAGACACTGGCTTGGGCAGCCATACTTTACATCTGGAAGGTGCAGTGTGATCACAGTGATTTCTGACACCTTGGATAAAGCAGTTATATAAAAGGTCTAGCTCAGGCAAAAATTTTGAGACAGTGCTGTCCACAGGGGTTTGTGTCAATAATCCCAGGTACTCAGGAGACTGAGGCTACCTGGAAGGATAAAGAATCTAAGACCAGAATGGAAAAACGAACAAGGTGATTAAAAAAAAAATGTTTGGGAGGGCTGGTTATTATCAGTACAAGCTTTTCCTACACAAAGTAAGCATACATGATTGTCAAAGGAAAATAATAAACACATTTTCTAGGAAAAAACAATTTGATGATACTTAGTATGTAGAATTACAGGTAAGTATTGAAGAAAAAGAAGATGGGTAAAGTAACAAACTCTAGATTTTGTTCTTATTTTACTTTCCAAAGATGTCAGTAAAGATATGACAAAAAGGATGTCAGATAGTTCTGAACTTCAACTGAAGCAATTCTTCCTTCACTCCATAGTGGAAGCTTCCCTGGCTGGGTGAGGTGAGTCACACTTGTAATCCCATCAACTCAGGAGGCTGAGACAGGAGGATGCAAAGTGTGAGGGCAGCATCAGCAACCTAGGGAGAGATTATCACAAAATACAAAATATTAAGGACTGGAGATGTAGCTTAGGGTTAACCATACTGAGTTTATTCCCCAATACCACAAAACAAGGAAAAACTTCACTGAACTATTTAACTACTCCAGGTCTCTAAAAACAAAGTGGATCTTCAAAGAACAGGTGTATACAAACCAGAGGAATTTTTCATTATAATCCTTTTCTAACACTTTGTAAACTGCTTTTTCAATTATTTTGTTGGTTTGATTGTTTTGTTTTGTTTTTTGGCACTGGAGATTACCCAGGGGAATTTTACCCTTGATAAACCTCATACATTTTTATTTTATTTCTGAAATAGGGTCTCAATTGCTGAGGGCCTCTCTAAATTGTCAAGGCTGTCCTTAAAATCTGTGATCTTCCTTTCTCCGCCTTGAGTCAATGAGATTACAGGCATTCTCCACTGGGACTGGATATTATTTTTCATTTCTTAATAGAATTACAATAATATAAAGTTACTTATGGATGTTCCAAAATTCTTTTGGAAATGGACTAGATATGCAGAAAGTAGATGAAGGATATACAAGTGGATGGGGGTAAGGGAACACATGAGTGAAATATTGCTCTTCAAGATTAAATTGAAGGAGCTGGGAGCAGTGGTGTGTGCCTGTAAATCCAGCTGCAAAGGAGGCTGAAGCAGGAGAATTGAAATTTCAAAGTCAGCCTAAGCAATTTAGCATGGCTCTGTATCAAAATTAAAAAAGAAAAAGAAAAAGAGTTAGGAATGTAGATTAGTGGTTAAGTGCCTCTGGGTTCAATACCTTGTTCAAAAAATATAATAATAATAATAATAATAATAATAATAATAATAATAATAATAATATAAAATTATTATAATAATAAGAATTGAAGAAAATAATTATCATTGATCTCTTTTTCATATTACATTTCCTTCCAGTTCCACTTTTCTCTAAATTTTCTTTCTGTTTTTCAAAATTGTACTTACTTGGAATTTCTCAATTAAGGAAATGCTGAATTTAAACTCCCAACTTAAGCCAAGGACATCCTTGTAAATTTCTGAGTTTTCAATTGAAAGATTTTGAGGTCTCAAAACTTTATATGCATTAGGTGACTGGCCTCAACCTTATTTTTCCCACAACCTTTACAAGTAATAATCAGAAAATATGAAAATGGGAAACTAAATCTCATTAAAGAAATTTGACACTTAAATATGTTCTCAAATTATAATTTATTCACTATACCTGTATATAGTTAAATGGTTTTTAAAATGTATATTCTGTTAACTAAAATAAATAGGTATTCACTAATTTGAACTTGTCCTCAGTAATCCAAACCAAAATAAAGCCACTTGTACTAATGTTCCTCACCACTAAACAAAAACCAAATAGTTTATTTGACTTTTTGTGAAACTCTGGAGAATGGCCAATCACCTAAACAAACCAGTTTTTGCCAACACAGTAAGAGAATGTTCTGTGTGTTAATCCTTACGAGGAAAGTAAGGTGATATTAACCAGTCTGCTTTGTCTTATGCCCTTCCCCAGCCTCTGTTCAAACTACCTTATAAAAACTGGGTGTAATGCATGTCTATTTTTGTGTTTGCTTTTTGTGTATCTCTATTTGTAATTTTTATTTATATTTATTTATTTATATACAATACTGGAATGCATTACAATTCTTATTTCACATAGACAGCACAATTTTTCACATCTCTGGTTGTATACAAAGTGCATTCACACCAATTTGTGTGTTCATACATGTATTTTGGATAATAATGTCCATCACATTCCTCCATCATTTTTAACCTTATGCCCCCCCACTTCAAATCCCACCCTTCTGCCCTATCTAGAGTTCCTCTATCCTTCTAATGCTCCCCTCCCTTCCCCACTGTGAATCAGCCTCCTTACATTAGAGAAAACATACAGCTTTTGCTTTTTTGGGATTAGCTAACTTCACTTAGTATTACCTTCTCTAACTCCATCCATTTACCTGCAAATGCCATGATTTTATACTCTTTTATTTGTTAGCAATATTCTATTGTCTATATATGCCACATTTTTAAATCATTTTATCTACTGAAGGGCATCTAGGTTGGTTCCACAGTTTAACTATTGTGAATCATGCTACTATAAATATTGATGTAGCTGTGTCTTTGTAGTATGCTGTTTTTTACTCATTTGGGTATAGACCAAAGAGTGGGATAGCTTAGACAAATGGTGGTTCCATTCCAAATTTTTCCAAGAAATCTCTATAATGCTTTCCATATTGACTGCACCAATTTACAGGTCCACCAGCAGTGTATGAGTGTACCTTTTTTTCCACATTCTCACTAACATTTATTGTTGTTCGTCTTCATAATAGCTATAATTCTAACTGGAGTGAGATGAAATGTTAGAATAGTTTTGATTTGCATTGTTCTAATTGTTAGAGATTCTAAACTTTTTTCCATATATTTGTTAATTGATTGTATAGCATCTTCTGAGTAGTGTCTGTTCAGATCCTTGGCCCATTTATTTTTTTGTGCTTATCTTTTTGAGTTCTTTATACACTCTAGAGATTAGTGACCTATCTGACTAATGCTCTATCGATGAAGGGTAAAATTTGTTCCCAAGGTGTAGACTCTCTATTGACCTCAAAGATTGTTCCTTTTGCTTAGATGAAACTTTTTAATTTGAGTCCATCCCATTAATTGATCCTTGATTTTATTTCTTGAGCTATAGAAGTCTTATTAAGGAAGTTGGGGCTTAATCCCACATGAAGGAGATTACTTTTTCTTTTATTAGATACATGGTTTCTTTTTTAATTGATTTTTGAAAAAAATATAGGACAGTGCCTTGCAGTACAATTTTTAGTAGACATATACAGCACAATTTTCCATATCTTTGGTTGTATATAAAGTGTGTTGACACCAATTTTTGTCTTCATACATGTGTTGGATAATGATGACTCTGGTTTTATTCCTAGATATTTGATCCATTTTGAGTTGAGTTTTGTGCCTGGTGAGAGATAGGGCTTTAATTTCATTTTGTTGCAAATGGATTTCCAGTTTTCCCATCACCATTTGTTGAAGAGGCTATCTTTTCTCCAATGTATTTTTTGCCAACTTTGTCTAATATAAGATGATTGCAGTTTCGGGGGTTAGTCTCTGTGTCTTCTATTCTGTAACATTGGTCAACCAGTCGGTTTTGGTGTCAATGCCATGCTGTTTTTGTTACTATTGCTCTGTAGTATAGATGAAAATTGGTACAGTGATTCCACCTGCTTCACTCTTCCTTCTAAGAATTGCTTTAGCTATCATGGGTTACTTATTTTTTCATATGAATTTCATAATTGCTTTTTCTGTTTTTATGAGGAATGTCATTGGAATTTTGATGAAAATTTCGTTAAATCTCTATAGTGCTTTTAGTAATATGATCATTTTGATGACATCAATTCTGCCTATTCAAGAGAAAGATTGTTCTTTTCATCTTCTAAGGTCTTCTTTGATTTCTTTCTTTAGGGTTCGGTAATTTTCATTATATTGATCTTTCATCACTTTCATTAAGTTGATCCACAAATATTTTATTTTTAGATGATATGATATTCATGAGTTGAAAATAAAAGTCTTTAAATGAATCAAAAAAATTAATTCAAAACAAACTATTTATTTCAGCAATTTTATATATTAAAAGAGAAATGCAAAATGAAACAAAAGTAGTTCTCAAATCAGAAAATCCCCAGAAATAAGATAAATTCAGGGAACTGCAGCCCAGGACTTGATCTAACAGCATTAATAGAATATGGAAGTGATGCTAGAGACAACTCAATTGGATAATGGTTTACAGAGCCTTCTGTGATTAATAGAAGCTCCGATACTGTGGTTAAACTCCATAACAACTTAATCTGATAGTCTTTTTTTTTTTTTTGATCCTGAAATTGAAGCATTCTCTAGCCAACGGAATTACTGGCATACACCACAGCCCCAGGCTTGGTATGTTAGGCTTACTTTAGTAGCTCAGTCCAAATCAATCTCCTCCCATAAATTTTATTTAACAGACATATCCAGAAAAATAATAAAAGAGACAGAGAGAGAGAGAGAGAGAGAGAGAGAGAGAGAGAGAGAGAGAGAGAAAGAGATGAAGAAATTGGATCCCAGTTACACACACAACCAGTAGTTTAGGTGGAAGCCAAAATAACATTGTCTGATTTGAAAGTGGTACAGTTTCCATCATATAATGGCTTTGAAAATAATCCTGAATCATTGGTCACTAGCAATGAATCAACGTGAATATAACAGCAAAGCGATGGGAAGATGTCCCCTCCAAGTTCACAATATCCTTAGTAATTTTGGGGGCAATAAACAGGTTGCTGCTGGTAACATTGAGGTCTCAGGACAAGAACACCATTCTTGCTTTTTTCATTCCTTTTATTATTTTTGCTACAAACTCTTTTCTTTTACATACAATATTTGCCAACTCAATTAGTATCTTGACTTTTGTCTGTGTATCCTTCATATTATGACTTACTCCTCATTTTTATTATCAATGATATTCTTCAATACATACCTGACTGCTTTATCATTTCATCTGCTTTGTTAGAACTCAACAAATACATTGTGTATTACCAGAGAAATGAAAATTGTACTGCATTTGTGTACATGAATGAAAATGCATTCTGCTTTCATGGATAATTAAATAGATAATTAATTAAAAAGCTGCTTCACTCTTAACCAGAGCAATGGAGTTATCCATCTATGAATTAAGATCTCTAAAACCAAGTAAAAAAAAACTCAAAATGTTCCATGTTCTCCACATCAGTTTTTATTCTTATTTCTATGAAAAAGTATACTTTTGCCAAAAGAAAAAAAAGAAGCAAATGAATAAACAATATCATTAATGTAACTGGCAAGGATTCCACTGTTCTCACCTTGTTCAGTTGTCTATTGTATTTCCTGTGTAATAATAACTCTCATTTAGATCTTCAAAAGTGAAAGATACAGTAAGCAAATGTAACAAACTGGATGCAGTGGAGTACACCTGTGATGCCAATGATTTGAATTTCTGCAGCAGGGAGATTGCAAAATGGAGACCAACCTCAGCAACATAGTGAGATGCTTCAGTGAGATGCTGGTGCTCTTGGGTTAATCTCCAATACCACAAAAATATTAAAAATAAATAAAATTAAATATTTGCTGAAGCATCATTAAAGTAAGAAGTTCTTCTTTTAATGGTTGAAAAAAAGTTGCCAAATAGATTCATAATTTTTTCCTGGGGTGCATCTACCCTGTATACTATTCTTTCCACTTTCTCTTTACCTATAGTCACCACAAGTGGGGCAGCTTCCCTCTGATGGGCTCTTTCCCCATGGAAAGCTGCTTCACTCTTAACAAGAGCAATGGAGTCATCCATCTATGAATTAAGACCTCTAAAACCAAACTATGAGCCTCAAATAAACTTTTCTTCTTCTAAGTTGTTCTTGTCAGGTATTTGGTCACAGTGAGAAAAAAGTTTAATAAAATACTTAGCTAAAAAAGGACTGTGCAAAATGAACAGGAGGAGAAGAATGTCAACTATGGAATCTAGTTGGTACAGACAGAAAAATAAGAAAATATTTCTGAAAAGTATTTTCATAATTTGGAGAATTGATCCTGTTTTATCGATCCATTTAGAAGATTATAAACAAGAAACCTGCAAATTCCATGATCTTGTTATTTTTTAGTGCTGCATAATATTCCATTGTGTATAAATGCCACATTTTTTTTATCCATTCATGGCATTTGCAGTGAAATGGATGGCATTAGAGCAGATTATGCTAAGTCAAGTTAGCCAATCCCTAAAAAACAAATGCCAAATGTCTTCTCTGATATAAGGGGGTGACTCAAAATGGGATAGGGAGGAAGAACATGAGAAGAAGATTACCACTAAATAGGGAAGAGAGGTGGGAGGGAATGGGAGAGAGAAGGGGAATTACATAGAAGATGAAAAGAGACCCTCATCATTGTATAAAATACAATTTATATACATTTATATTGATGTGAGGAAAAAAAAAAGAAAAAAGAAATGTGTCACATTAGATTTGGTAGAAAGAAGTGATGGGAGGGAAGGGGAAGGGGAAGGGGGATAGGAAAGGCAGCAGAATACAACAGACACTAGTATTGTTGTATGTATATATGTGTCTGTATAACTGATGTTATTTTCCAACCTGTACAATTGGAAAAATGAGAAATTATACCTCATTTGATTCAAATGCATGATATATCACGATCACTGTATTGTCATGTGAAATTAAAAAAAGAATCTTAAGATTTTATGTACCTTTGCAAGGTGTCTAAGTGTCAAGACCATATTGAATGATTAATATTAGTTTACCTTATGTTTATAATACAATCCCAGGTTTCTGCAAAAAATTAATAAATAAAAATAAAAATAAAAATGCTGCTGCTTGCCATTTGACACTTACTTACCTGAAAGTAACTAAGGAAGTGCTCCTCACATCACCAATTGCAAAAAGTAGAATTTACTTACTCATGAAATATTCTCACTCCTGGTTTCAATTCAAAGTACCTCCACATCCCTAATTGAAGTTTACTTTACTTTCAACTGAGTTCAGTGGCGTACACCTGAAATCCCAGCCAATTTAGAAGCAAAGAGAAGATGATCAAAAGTTCAAAGCCTGCTTCAGCAAAGTAGTAAGACCTTCCACAACTTAGTGAGATCTTCTTTCAAAATAAGAAAATAAAAAGGACAGGGGCTGTGGTTCAGTGTTTAAGAGCTCCTGGGTTCAATCCCTTGAATAAAATTAAAATGATTATCATATTTCACTGAACATAAACTGTTGAGTATTCATTATGTTTTGCCTGTCATTTACTTTTTTTCTTCTAAATAAATAAATTTCCTGTCATTGTGTATCCTGCATACCAAGAAATACCTTGCAGCTTAGTGTGCCATTAGGATAAGTTTGAACCAATATGTTGGAAACATATATGCTCTGGAAAACACCAACCCACTTCCATGGAAGTGCCCTTGTGTTTTTCAGCTTTCCTACTGGATGGCACAGGGCAACAAATTGTCTTTTTTTGCATACAAAGATAAAAGTCCAGTTGTTGAAAATCTTCTGTTTGATTATCTTCTGTATTTAGAGAAACAGGTGAGAAGAAAACACTAGTTTTTTTTCAAAATTTGCACCTGTGTTAAGGCAGATTGGCCTGTGCCCTAACAGATCCCATAAAAGACTTTACTTTACACTGAGTATCTGTGAGAAACAAACCCTCAGGCCACATGCTCACATCAGTAATTCCAGTGACTTGGGAGACTGAGGCAGGAGGAACACAAGTTGAAGGTCAGCCTCAGAATCTTAGCGAGACCCTAAGCAACTTGAGACCATGTTTCAAAATATAAATAAATAAATGAATGAATGAATGAATGAATGAATGAGTAAATAAATACATAAATAAATAGACTAGGGAGATGACTCAGGGGTCAAGAACCCACTAAGATCAATTCCCAATACCAACAGAGAGAAAGAGAGAAATGAACCCACAGTTTGGTGGAATTGAACATATTACAAACGATATAATTTCCTCACATCATTATTTTCCTTATGGATATACCCCACAATCTCTTTCTCTTTTAAATAGGTATATATGTCTCATTTTATGAATATATATGTTCTTTTTCATCTACATTAGTCTTTAAAATGTAGAAGTATTTTGCAATTGCCACTAAAGGAAATTTATAGCACTTTTAGCTTAGTAAGTAATTTAATAATATGTCCATTTCATTGTTGATTGTCTCCATCAGCCTAAGTCCAATTTTATGCTTACTTATCACTAGAGTTATTCATATTAACCTTGTACATATTTTTATCCCCAGGAAAATTTCAAAATCAACCTTACAGCATAAAATAAGATGATAATTTCTAATTTCAAAATATTACACCCTCCTTAACATGTAAATCTGAAAATCTATCTCTTTCTTGCTTTTCATTTACATTATCCTTTAATATTTTTCTAACCTATTATGTTAGCAGCACATTGGAAACTTTTCTCTATCTAGCGTAATATGTGCTTATACTAGGGCATTCTAATGCGAGAAGGGGCATACTATATACTATATAGACCTAGGACATAACAATTCATGTTAAGCCTAAGGAAGGCATTTTAATTAAATGTACTTCATATAAAAAACATAAACTAACTTTAAGTTATTTTTTGGAACACAATTGAAATGCAGCACTGAAATTACTGTCAAATTAAGAATATAACATATGAAGATGAATCTAAGAAACTGCATAAATCTTGTTATCCTGGGAGGCTGCAAGTTCATCTACTGAGAATAAGGAAGGTAGACTGGGCTTGCTGGTAGCACTTGACATTGTAGATGAGCTCATAGTAGGAAGTATTGAAGATAATGCATATCAGGAAAAATTAAATGAGTGAATTTTTTCTATTAATAAGATTTTAATATTTGCAGTCAATTTTACACACTGTTAGAAAACTCAGGTAAACTCCACTTGTTTACATTATTTGTTCTCAAATTCATTGGAATGAACATTTGTCTGTCACTTAAGCTGATTCACTTGAGAGGGAACACACAGCTGATTCACTTGAGAGGGAACTCACAGTTAAAGTTCCTTTGGAGACCATCACATTATTTGAAGTCTCTTTCAGCCCTTCTTTCTCAGCTTTTTCATAATTATTGCAATACAGGTGGTGTTTTTTTTTGTTTCATTTTGTTTTTTGTTTTGTTTGGTACTAAATATTGAACCAAAGGCACTTAACCATTAAACTACACCCCCAACTTTGATTTATTTTAGAGACAGGGTCTTGCTAAGCTGCTTAGAACCTCAATAAATTGATAGAGCTGTTCTTCAGCTAGCAACTTTGCTGCCTCAGGTTCCCAATTCACTGGGATTACAGGCATACTCCACCAAGCCCAGAAGTATATCTGTTTCTGTATTTCAATCATACAGAGTATATTCTTATGTTGGCCACAGAATAAATGTTTAATAAATGTAAACTCCAAAAGTCTTTCCATCAGGACTGATAAATAATTGAACTGGCAATTTGTATGTAGATAACTTCAAGGCTATATACTGAACACTCATTATCAGGTATGACAGCAATGTCTACCAAGCTTTAACTTTTCACCTTTTATTAAAACAAAACAAAACAAAACAAAACAAAATATTTTTTCTACAATACATTCAGGAAGAATATTTGATGGCAGAAATACATTGATGATTATGTCATTAAATATGACATGACAACAATTAAAAATCAATCAAAGTATTGTGTTATGGTGAGATGGAAAAGTCAGTAGAAAGTACAAGTCTGTATTCTTGATGACTTACTTTATTTTGTGCTATCTTCCCAACTCATGTCTCATGCCCTGGTGTTGAATATAAATTTTAAAACCCCACAACGCACATCCACTCCTGCTAGAAATCAAACACTGCATTATTGTGTTTGATTATTTTGCTATAGCCTTTAAATTAACATAGAGAATTATGTGTGCCTACTATGATATTAACATACACTTACACGTGCGTGTGCATGCACGCGCACGCACACACACACACACACACACAACTGTACTATTTTTCCTCCATTATCATGAACTGATTAGTAGAACTTATCAGATCCAGAATGAGATTTCAAACTGATACGTGCATTGTGGATAGCTAGATCTGTCTATATGTGCAAACTCTTGTGTTCCTGCATTAGATTTTGATTTGGAATCACAAATCTATGTTTTTGTAATCACACAAAGGTCACAAAAAATTGAATCAACCACAGCCTATATTATACATACCGTGTCAATAATGATGGCATTTATTAAAGAAAAATTGATCCAACAAAATTTTACATTGTATCATATCTTCAAATTTAATAAAATGAGATTTTAGTAAGATAGAAAAAAAAGACAGCCACAGTATTATCGCTTTGCTTCAATGGAGAAGCAGTCCTTCAAATATGGGGTTCCCAGGCAAAATAATGTCAGGTTTCTTAATTATCCCTAATTATGTGTGGCCTGTGAAAAAAATTGCCTGACAGGGAAATTCAGGGACCCAGCAGGATAACTCTACATATGGAAACTCTTGGCAACATTGAACGAAAACTCACACTTTTACATTGATAATGAAAGAACACACCAACAAGTCTAAGAGATCTCTCTATATAGAGAGAAAATATTGGGGAGGTGGTCAAGAGACTGAAATGTTTATCCTTCTTCATAAATAAATGGAGAAACATGTACTCATAATTTAATCAGTGTGTGGCTCTTCCTTATCACAGAAACCCTACAGATTCCCATAGCCCAGACCCAAGAGTCAGTCACATCCAGCTCCCAGTAATGTTTCTCAGATGTGAAGACCTAATCTCCCCATGAAGCAAAATAGTTTGATCTGTCAGAAGTCAAAGGTTCATCTTCATTATCTTGTCCAAACATGCGTCTCTCACATCATTACACAGCACTATATTAACAGTGTTTCTTTCATTATGGAAGTAAATGTTCACTGAGAAAAGAAGAGATTATTTCAGTCAAACATTTTTTTTAAATTTATATGATATGAGAATCTATTAAGAGACTTATACTATTACTTGCTTATTTTTCTGTAGCCATGGGAATATGAGGACTTGAACCCCATCTATTTGGATATTAGTGATGACAGAAATAAAAATATCTTTATTTGACATATTTTAGCTAGACAAACCAACTGCATATATACAACAAAAATTGAAGAATAATGGAACACTAATGTACTTATGAAATCTATTTTACTTTTAAGATTAAAAGAAACATTTTAATTTAGGTGAATAAGTGAAAAAATTATATCACTTCTAAACACATAAAATTTATAAAAAAATGTGGCATCATAAACACTTAAAAAGAAACAAAATTAATCAAGTAATATCATTGGGTAAACATCAACCCGTTTTTCAACAAGTACTATAATCTTATACAAAATGAGAGCAAACAGAGCACACTGGAAGTCAAAACTTACAGTGTAGGTTAAGCAACTTGTAACCTGCCATGGTGACACCTGACTGTAAATCTGGTGACTTGAGTCAGGAGAATCAAAAGTTCAAAGCCAGCCCCAGTAATTCAGAAAGGCCCTGAACACCATAGTGAGACCATGACTTAAAATGAGAAATAAAAGGGACTAAGGATGTGGTTCACTGGTTAAGCTCCACTGAGTTCAAAAATTAGTACCAGAATTAGTAAGAAAGAAAGAAAGAAAGAAAGAAAGAAAGAAAGAAAGAAAGAAAGAAAGAAAGAAAGAAAGAAAGACTGTTTCTAGGTTGAATGTGGAAACTTCTGTTCAACAAACAGATGTCATTCATTAAACAGTGAATAACATCACCCTGCATGGAGAAGGCAGCATTATTCATGAAATATTCCCAAACCATGTGAACTATCATCTTACACATAACCTTGTTAGTAAGGAAGTCCATTTGCATTATCTTTTTCACTAAATTAGGTCAGACACTTCGAAAGTAAGTTTGGGACATATCCAAATTCATGCAAAAATCTTCTGAGCTCCCAACAAAAAATAAAAACTGTCTGCCAAAGTGTAACATCTGGGGTTTCTCATAGTATAACTCTATGGCAGTAAAAATAGGCACAACATCCAATTTTCATCTGTTACATGTGCTAATTTTACAAATACATGTGGTCTCATTTCCTACTTCAAATAAAAGTACCAGAGCATCTGTTCAGAAAAGTCCCACTTCTAGCAAAGTTTAATGTGCTCCTTGGAGCTAGATTTTATGTTATTGTAAGAAATATGATTTTATGTTCTTTTTTATCAACAGGATTTGAAAATTTAGCTTTGCAAAGAAATTTTCCATAAGAATTTTTTCTTAAATAATTATTTAATACTGACAATGGAAGGCCAATTCAAAAAATATGATTACCTATAAACAACTATGCTTTTTCATTGTTGATAATATAATACTGTTTTCTTCTGTGAACAAAGACAATTTGGGCAAATTCAGCTCTCTATTCTATATTTCCCAACTCCTTGTTCTTTAGCAGGTTTTATTTACTCTCAGGTTTCTTTTTTCAGTATAACCCTATTTGAAATATTATATTTTCCCTGAGCTTAATGACATATATTGACAAATAGTTTATATTTGCAGTGTACAAATTTGATCATTTGGTATATGTATTATCCATTGTGAAATAATCACCACAATCAAGCTAATAAACATTTCCATCACCTTACATATTAACCTCTTTTTTCCCTTCTTCTTTACATTCTTCTTTCATTCTTCCAGGGTAATAACATCTAGGATCTTCCATCTTGGCAAACTGCAAATGTATAATATAGTTCTGTTAACTGTAGTCAATATGCTGTGTATTAGACTTAAAGAAATTATTTTTTCATAACTAAAATTTTACATCCTTGATTGATGTTTTCCTATTTTCACTTCACTATTCTTGTATATAGCAACTGCTATATACTTTCCCTTTTGTAAAGTTGACTATATTTAATTCCATATATAATTTATATTTTAAAGTATTTGACTTTCTGTATCTGGCATGTTTTACTTAGCAAAATGTCCTCCAGGTAATGATGGATTAAAAAAAATGTAGCATAAATACACAATGAAATATTAGTCAGCAATAAAAGATAATAGATACATTGCATTTGCAGGTAAATGGATGGAGTTAGAGAAGATAATGCTATGTGAAGTTACCCAATCCCTATGCCCCCTCAAAAGAAAACAAATGTTTAATATTTTCTTTGATATAAAGAGGCTGATTCATAGTGGGATAGGGAGGTGGGGCATGGGAGGGAGAGATGATCTCTAGATAACGCAGAGGTGTGGGAGGAAAAAGGAGGGGGCATTAATGATGGTTGAATGTGATAATCATTATTATAAAAAGTATACGTATGAAGACGTGAATTTGTGTGAATTTGTATAAAACCAGAGACATAAAAAATCGTGCTGTATATAGGTAATAAGAATTGTAATGCATTCTGCTGTTATATATATAAATAAAGAAAGAAGAAAAAGATAGAATCCCTTTATTATGAACCAAGAAATATTTCAGTGTGTATGTGTATGTTTGTGTGTGTACCATATTTTTTTAATCCACACAATCAATGGCAGACATGTAGACACATAGGTTGTTTCCATTTCTTTATTATTGTGAATAATAGTACAATAAAAGTGAAAATGGAGATATCTCCTTAAGATCCAGATTTCATTTCCTTTGGATATATACCTGGAAATGGGATTTATGGATCATAAATTGTTTTAATTTTTAATTTTGTAGGTATTCACAAACTGTTTTCTATAATTGTCATACTAATTTATATTTTTATCAATGGTTTGATTTTGCCCACACCCTTATGAAAAGTTATCTCTTATAACTAGCCATGTTAAATATGACATCCAAAGAATAAGAAACAAAAGTGAAAATAGGAAAAGTTGTATTACACCAAAACAAAAACTTTCTTGGGTGGCGAGGAGAAAAATATTACTTGGGATTGAACTCAGGGACACTCCACTACTGAGCCATATTCCCATTCCTACTTTGTATTTTAATTAGAGACAGGGTCTCACTCAGTTGCTTAGCACCTTGGTTTTTGCTGAGGCTGGTTTGAACTCGCAGTCCTCCTTCCTCAACCTCTGAATTCATTGGGATTACAGGCATGAACCACCGCACCCAGCGCAAATATCTTTATCTTGCAAAGAAGGCAATCATCAGAGTGAAATGGCAACCTGTGGAATGAGGAAAATATTGTACATCATGTGTTTGACAAAAGATTAGTGTACAAAATGTGCAAGATAGTCATAATTCAGTGACAAAACCCACGAAAACAAATAACCTGTTTAAAAAGTGGTCATTGAAAATATGCATCATTGTTTGACCTAAAGATAGTTGTTCCCAATTTGTTATCTTTTTATGTGACAATAAGGAGAATGCTTCCTATCAGATTAAAATAAATTCACACCCAATCTGTGACTTTAAGATGAAATGTGATGAAACAAAGGAGTAATAAAATAATTGCTTGTTAAGACAAAAAAAAAAAGTGATCAAAGGGCCTGATAGAATTTTTCTAAAGAAGACAAACAATAAATGTCCAATAGATGAATAAAATGGTGCGAAACATCATTAACAATAGGACAAACACAAATCAAAATTACAGTCTGATATCCTTTTCATCTTTTGAACTGTAGATGCATTAGTCTTTCCAGACTCTCATCCCTGACACTTCAACTTGAAGAATGTGCTAGACTTCACCTCAGATTTCATCTACACTGTAGTTCAGAAAGTTTGTCAAGGAATAAGTTGGGTAAATACAGTGTTCACATGAATACTCATCTCTCTCACCTTCCTTGATCAAGGGCCAGTGTTTTGGAAAAAGAAGAATAAAATCTTGTTTTTTTGCAGTAAAATGGATGGAACTAAAGGACATAATACTATGCAAAAAAATATCAAGCAATAAAACAATGGGTATCATTTGTGGAATCTAAATAAATTAAATTAAATTTAAAATAAATAAACCTAAAAGCAGGTTTCTAGGGAAAAAAACGGTGCCAAAGGGAGGGAGATAGGGAACAAGAAATTATTAATACAAGCTGAATAGATGTAAGAAAATATCAAAGTAATTCTTATTTATATATACAATTAATATGTACTTAACATGTGTTAATAAAACAAATATAAATTAAGATATCATGTTTTCTACTGTGGATGTTCAGTCTCTGTACTTCATTTTGATCAAAGGAGGAATTTTCTGTTCATACTTTCAGAGTAAATTTTTAAAAAGGAATCTATTTTTCACTAACAACAGAGTACTTTAAGCTTATACATACCCTCCATCTTTCAAGCTATGGCCTATTGTGTTTCACATGATACATAGCATAAGCCATGTTCATTCCAGGTATTTGGCCTCATGAATAAAGAACAGGATTTTTTAGGGGGTATTGACTACTTCACAGATCAGCCCTAGCTTTAATGGCCAAGTCTCAAATGATTAAAAATGAAAAAACAGAGGGTAACATTATTTGTACCTTCTCCTTGGTATTCATGCAGAGGACATGCTGTGCTATTCTGCCCTCTTTTATCACTTTCTCAAGTCAGAAGGGGTCTTTATTTGATTTCTACATTTAGGTGCAGGAAATCAAGCCTATTTCTCCTATTATTTTATTTTAATCTTCAGAGCATCACCATACTCTTCTACTCTTTATAATGAAATCATTAGAATGAGAGTCTCTCTTATTCTGAGTCTTCACTACATGATGTATTAAGAAAATCCCAGGAGCAGATCTCCTGAAAAGGAAAGAAAATTATCAAGCACACTTTTCACAACTCTAATTTTTTTGTTGTTGTTTTTGCTCTATTTCATTGTATTTCTCTTCAATACATTAAAAGCTCATATAAATAGGGTAATAACATTCTTGACAGGAAGGATTGTGGATAACGAAATTACATAAAAGGATAAAAAATATTTGAATCAGAATCTCACTTATTATATGACTCTTCTAGAGTGTATTGCTACAGGATTTCAAAATCTTCCAAAAGTTTCTGAGGCATTAAGACAAGAGGCAGTAGTTGGTGATAAAAAAGTTTTCCAAATTTTAGAAGAGGATCACATTTAAAAAAATTATTTTAATGTCTGCTCTGAGATTTTTTTCATATTGCAAAGAGCTTAGAGACACTCAGGGAGAATAGTTATTTTTATAAAAGAGAATAAGACAATTTCATATTTATCTATGATTATCAAGAGAGCATTTCAAAAATCCAGGAAAGAATACAGAAACAGACAATGTTTGGAAACTAAGCAGGGATGAAGGGGAATGAGAGATCAGTATCCAAAACACTGTGATGTTTTTCTTAGACATAGTAGTTCAATTGCTAAAGGAGTAAAAAGGAGAAGGGACAAAGAGATTGGTGTTCATCAAATTTCTCCTTTCCTCCCGTTCCTTTCCTATTCTTCCTGGCAATTGAATTGGGGCCAGGTGGCTAACTCTGGACTTTGAAATACCAGTAGGTAGGATTTGATACATTCTGCCTAAGACATTGAAAAACCTGTGGGTAATTTTCCAATTTTGTCTTTTCATCCCTAAAGACAGAGGAACTCACTTATTTCATTATCTGGGTTGTTCTGATTTGTAGAAATCTGAGTGAATCTAAGGACCAAAGATCTCACAGTACTCATGCAAAAAGTATGGTATGTGGAAGAACAAAATTGTTTAACCCCTGATATTATGGATATGTTTCTTTCCACAGAATAAATTAGTCAATTCTGATAAATACTATCCCCAAACCTAAGAGATACAAGGAACCAAAAAAATAAAAATAAAAATAAAAAGCACAAGGAAGCAATGTTAATTGGAAATAAAACAAGGATAAAGCTAACAAAACTAGTGTATAAGATCAGGATTAAACTTAATTTTGCAAAACTTGGATGGAAGTTTAGAGCATGTTTCATGGTTGGGAATATTATATAAGTCTAGGAATCAACAAAAGCTGGTTATGATTAATATTAAATTAATGTTTAATAATATATTAATAATGACAGCATTTTTTAAAACATGTGGTAAGAAAAGAAAATATATATTTTATAATGATTTTTGGAGTAAACCTGCTTTGTTTTTCTAAAAGTTAAATCTGATAGCCTTAAAATTATGAAGATTAAGTATTGATTCTGGTGGAACTAACTTAAGTTAACCTTTTGCACAATTTATTTACATTTTCTTCTTGCAAAAGATCTGTAATGCTTCCAAACCTGCTGTCCTAGAAACTCAGAATGAAGCCCCATTTTTCTTTTTTTTTTTTAAATTGCAGTCTCATAGAATATAACCTTGTAAGATTTTATTTCTTTTTGAGAAAGAAAAGATTTGAATGCTGGATATTTTAGGGAGCTCATTTTGTCTAAGAGTAGCTAAGAATGATTATTTTTACTACATGTAATGCAGGAGTTATTAGAGGAGGGGAAATTACCCAGGGTTAAAACAACCAAAAGGAACAAAACTGCTTGAGTCTGTTTCCTGTAAGAATAAGTATACCTACCAAGAAAACTTATTCAAATATTATTTAATCTTCTTTGCTCAGAGCCATAGCCAACTAGGAATGACGCATGGCATTTTGGGTTGAAAGGTGACCCTGCTCAGGGATTAGGGTGGCTCAGGTTTTAGGGTGCATCCTGCTGGGAATAGGGTGACTCCAGGTTTAGGGTGGATCCTACTGGGAATAGGGCAGCTCCAGGATTAGGGCAGATCCTGGTGGAATTAGGCATATCTTGCTGCCTCAGGTGCCCGCTCCTTTGGAGTTCCCATTGCGTTCTCGTGGGGTTCTGAGAGAATTGGTGTGCAGAGCTGAGTGGAGGTAGGGTGTTCACAGGAAATGTGGGTAGTGTGTCGGTGAGAGTTCAGGAAAAAAGAGTTGCTGTTGGAATCTACAAGGCTTTGTGGTGGCTCAGTTTTTTGTGCTAAGCCAGACTGCGGCATTAGAATTTCCAGTGTTGCTGAGAACCGGGCGAGACTTCAAATCAAGTTAGCTGACTGCAGAACTTACCCAGATTTTGATTTAATGTTGCTGCCTGCAGAACTTACCGGGACTATGATTTACCTGGACTGTGAGTTAATCTATTGAGATACTGCTTTACCTGAACTGAGACAACAAACTGTAATCTACAACAATATATAACTCGGTGTCTTTGCAAACGGTGTCATTGCTGGTATAATTTTTCCAAGGGCTTCTTGCATGGAGCCATCAATTGGCTTGGTATTGTGGCATTTTGTATCTTCCCCTTCTGCTTGTAGCAGATTATTTATGGTGTTTGTGTAAAAACCACTATGGTCGTTATTTAAATTAAACAAAAGGGAGAAATGTTAGAATCTGTAAACAAGTCAAGAAGACGTCCGGCATTTTGCAGAGGAAGTGGTTTGTGAGGTAGCACCAGTGAGCCATTAAATGTGGAGATTCCTTATTGGTTGACTGCTGTATCTAGTTCATGTTAATTAAGATAAGCTGTGTGAAATGTATATATACCCCTTCTGTCCTACAATAAACAGCTCCCACTCCTGCTGTATCAATATACACAAGTTGTTCGTCACCCCCAGGTTATTTTGCTGCAGCTGGACTGTGGCACTTCTTTATCCCATATTCATCTGGGTATTCATCCTAGTTTCAAATGAGTCTTACTTGAGTTCAGGAAAGTAGTAGTCCAGACCATAACATGTAGCTTTCACTTTCTCTTTTCTCACCCTGGTTAACTGAGAAGAGATCTATGGTCTCCGTGAATCTTAAGGTAATCCTGTGTTTGATGCAGTTGCTGTAGGCAGGCAGGTTGAGAATTTTATTCCTAGTGTAAAAATACATGGTCAGAGATTTGAAGAAACAGCAGTGACATCACTGGCCTGCTACCTTGCTTTTCAATGTCATTGTGATGTGACAGACAAATCTACAAAGCAGGTAGATACTAATTGTTCTATTTTTTAACAACTTATGAAATTATACATAAGTACTTTAGTTCTTCCCAACTGCTTTCATTAGTCTACACATCATTACTCTGATCCCCTTGCAACAGCACAGAGTTGTGGGTTTATTGAATTAAGTGAGCAAATACTCTGAAATAAAGCACTAAAAATGCTGTATCCAATTATTCTTTATTGCCAATCCACCCTGATACCAGCTTAATCATCTAAATTCTTTCCTTTTCATCAGTTCTTTCCCAGAAGGCCACAGATTTCTTCAAACACAGAGAACCACATAAACCAAGACTACCAGGCTGAATGGCCTGCTGTACTTCTGTCTGGATTTATCAACCACAGTTTAGACAAAAAAATTTGTGAATCTGCTATGTTATACTGTATAAAGAAGTACTTACATACTTAGTTTGCAGGTAGAGAGATATAAATCATTAGTATCTGATTTAAAAATCATGTGTATTAAAATCTTCTTGTCAACCTTTATTTACTCCTTAAAAAATCCATGCAGAAAAATAGTTTGTCTTTTTATGCCTAGCATATTTTGCATTTGAATGGATTATTTTTGAAAATCTTCCCTTTCCATGACAAAACCGTTTTATAATAATCATGGAATAATTGGCAATGATTATTTTCTCTATTACTTACCATCAAAATAAACAACTTAAAGAGAACTTCCACTATGGAAAATTATATTCTAATACAGTAAGAGTTTCCATATAAACTGAAAGTTTGCATAACCAAAAAAACTTTAAAGCCTTCCGTTTGTATTTTTGCTCTTTTAAATATAAAATACAAATACAATCTCTGAGTGCATCTATTGAATAACAGAATTGAAGTAAGTTGCTTTTTTTCCTGGAAATCTTAACTGCTCACATTTGTTTCTTATAAGTTTCTGATATGTAGAGTATATTATTATCATCAATAGTCATTCTGCTGTTCAATAGCACACCAGAACTTCTTGACCTTCTCCTACTCTATTTTAGGACACATTGATAGGCATTTCCACATTTATTTACACATTTTTCTCCCCAGCCTCTGATAACCACCACTCTAACTCACAATTTTCATTACTCCATATTTGAGTAAGATCCTGTGGACTTGTTTTGCCTATGTGGCCTATTTCACTTGATGTAATAAACCCAGTCTAAGTCCCTCTTAAAATTGGGAGCCATCTCGAAACAAAGACATAAAAAAACTAATTTTGGCATTACTATAAATTACTGCTAACAATGATCTCCAATTGAATTTGTGTTATTACAAATGACAGAATTTAATTCTTTGTTATTAAATATTTTTAAATACCATTTATACTTATCAAGTGTTCTTTATCCATTATTGACACTTAAATTGCTTTCCAAGTCTTTGCCATTGTAAATATTGCTGCAACACAATTGGGAATGCAGATGCTTATTTTACTTCCTTTTGTTATCTACCCAGTGATTGGTAGACCATGTGGTAACTCTATTTTTAAGTTTTGAGGAAACTCCATACGATTTTCCACCAAACTGTACTAATTTACTCTCCTACAAATGGTGTGCAAGTGTATACTTTTCTCCACACCCTCACCAAAACATGTTGTCTTCAGTCTGTTGATAATAGCCATTCTTACTAGGATAAGGTGATACCTCATTGTGATTTTGTGGTGCATTTTCTGGACAATTAAAGACATTGAGCATTTTTTTAAATTTTTTTGCCATTTTATGTCTTTTGAAAAATATCTATCTAACTCAGTGTCATTTGAATAAACTATAACTGTGTTAAGAGGGACCTATTTCTCATGGATGATGTTCAGAATTTACCAGGCTAGGCTATAATAAAAAGCAAACTGCCAAATTCTTTTTTTCTTGAGAGAGAGAGAGAGAGAGAGAGAGAGAGAGAGAGAGAGAGAGAATGAGAGAGACAGAGAGAGAGAGAATGAGAGAGAGAGAGTCAGAGAGAGAGAGAGAGAATTTTTTAATATTTATTTTTTAGTTTTTCGGTGGACAGAACTCTTTATTATATTTTTATGTGGTGCTGAGGATCGAACCCAGCACCCTTTGTATGCCAGGTGAGCACGCTACCACTTTAGCTACATCCCCAGCCCCATTTTCAAATTCTTGAGAAACAAATATGTATCAACTTATATATGTAAGTGTAGGCATTTATTTTAAATATTAAGAAGTTGTACAAGGTAAATGGCCTTTAAAAGAGATTGAAGCTAATCACTTAATAACATGCAGAACTTTTCACAATATTCCATATAGTTGATCACCTTTCAAAACATTTTAGCAGCATGAGTCCTAAGAATATTAATGTACTTTTAATGATGCTTCTAACAACCAATCTGGAAAAGAGGTGTGTGGGATGTAGGCTGTATAAGGTAGAGGCTGAAGAATTGAGTCAGAGGAAAATTACATTCGTTTCACTGATTTCCGGGAGGATTGACCTGTCTCTGAATCTGTAATGACTGTCCTTTTCATCACCTGAATAGGTTATGCTTTTCTAAATTTCTTGGTAATTTTTCCAGACCCACTGTGGAGGAATGGGATTAAAATAAAGAGGTGAAGGTAAAAGAAAAATACTAAACAGGAATCCAGTTTAGGATTTTTCTAAAATGGTTCTATTATGCACATAGAAGCAAAGGTTGCTTATGGACAGGGAATTGACAAGATTAACAGGCAAAAACGTGAGCTACCACCTAATATTTAAAGTTCTGTGCCTATGTGTATCCAGTCTCTAAAATGATTTTACCAAGACTAATCATATTAACATTAATATGGTTTGAACCCAATCAGTGATTTAAGATCTAGACAGCCAATGACATGTTCATCTCATGAATCACTTAAGTCAGCCTGTGATTTGAGAAAACCTGCCCAATTATTGTCTCACATAGGAAAAGAGGACAACTATGCACTCACACATGTTGTGTTACAGGGCACAGAAACCATCTTGGAAACATTTTCATTCCCTTTGCCAACTGGTATAAAATGTTTCTTCTTTGAAGAGTCATATTCATACACATTTTGAAATTAAAAAAATAAAATATAATCAGAAATTTTATCCTGTCCTCTACATGATTAAAAATTTCAACAATTATGCATTTTCTATTTTAAGAATTCTCTTCTATCCACTAGTTTGATGCTAGTAGAAAATTCAAATTCAATATCTTGATAGAATTATTCTTGTATTACCAAAAATATCACATGATTCAATGAAGAAATGTCAAAATAGATTTTTATGATAAGCCTTTAGAATCTATATCAGTCCATATGAATTTAACTAGGAAGTAAAACAATTCACATTTATCCAATCAAGTATTTTGTTTTTTTTAAATTATAAATTTTATATTTGAGAAACATTGTTATTAATGTTATGAAAAAGTGTAATTAAAATAGATATTTACAAGCTGGGCACTGTGGTTATGTCATAATCTCAGCAGCTCAGGAGGCTGAGACAGGAGAATCTTAAGTTCAAAGCCAGCCTCAGGAATGGAGGGGAGCTAAGCAACTCAGTGAGACCCTGTATCTAAATAAAATAAAAAATAGCGATGGGAATGTAACTCAGTGGCTGAATGCTCCTGGATTCAATTCATGGTACCGAGAGAGAGATATTTAAAATGTTACTAGATACATCACTATTTACTCTTATTGTTTATAAACAATTGATACTGAAAATTTTGCATTAATACCATTGTGGATTTGCAAAGGAACTGGTTCCAGTTGGGTCAATTACAAATAATCCTGATAGCAAAACACTTGTATTTGTATCCTAATATATAATATTACTAATTCTTGATTTAATCCATCTGGTGTTTTTACACCTACTGATATGCACACATAATTTAATTATTTTCCATTTAAATTTGTCTACAGATATATGTATAATAATAATACTATGTATAAAAGTAAACATGTTAATTCAATGTCATATATTTTACATATATTATACATAAAAACACATATACATATACTAGGTACAATTACAAGTTTAAATAAGTCAAATGCCAATGTATTTGTTAGGAATAGTATCAAGGTTTTGAGATAAATAGGATTATCTCATTTACTTTTTTAAAAAATTCCATGCCATTGGCACTTATTTTCATTTTACAAAACAGGAACACTTTTTTACTTACTTAATTACTTGTGTGAGCTTATCTTCTTTTTTCTTTCTCTCCCATTCCACATCCTCATTTTCTAACCCTGCTCCAGAGTTAGTTCCTGAAATTATTTAGAAATGCTCTGGCTTCAGGGTCTTTGCACACTTATTGTGTTATTTCAAAATTGAAATAATATGGAACAAAATATAGCTCACAAGTGTCTCTTATTGAGCTGATATGTTTTTAATTTCATCATTTTAAAAGATATTCCTACTGATCTTCATTAAAAACGTTGTTTTTAAAATGTTTATAAAGGTGATCTCAAGATTACCTTCCTACAGTAAGAGAAAGGTTGTTTAACTTTACAAAAATCATGACAAATAAGAAATCTCCAACAGTATATAATTATAATATTTAAATAGGATTTGAATCTCTAGCAATTGTTTGGTGTTGAGCTTCTAAGCTTTGAAATCAAATTTAACTTTTCTATATAAGAGGTTTCTAATGCTGTATATTATAAAACTGATAATAGCACTGACAAAACCAATTATTGATGTGATTTTTACATATAAAAAATAAAATCTTTCTATAAATATACACATAATAATTAATAGAAATCAATTTTCTAAAATTTGATTTAATACATTACCATATCTACACCATATAGAAAAAGTTATCCTTTATATAATTCATGTATTATTTTTACAACAACTGGACTGTGAAGAAAACCCTTGAAAAAACTATGGTAGTCTTTTTTTGTTCAGTGTCTCACTGTTGCCTTGAGGGTAACTTGAAAAAATAAGTCGGGTTGATCAATGACTACATTAGAAATAGTCTCATGGATTTTTGGTGTTTTCCTCTTGTGACTCACCTTTATACCTGCACAGTCATCAGAGTTTAGTAGCAGGGTTTGGCTTGTGCAGAATAGTTTTATTCTTTTAGAGATTCCATCTATCATAGTAAAACGTGAGAGCCTATCTGCTGTTTGTTACCCTTAAAGCTGTTCATCTCATCCTATATAAAATTATTTTATTGTTAAAATATTTCACATTTGTCTCTACTGCTGAACAAATTATTTAAAAATATAAATTTTTATTTTGAATCCAAAATCAGCTGAATCAGTTCATTTAATCTCAATCAGAAATACATTTTAAAATACAAGAACATCCATATGTTGACAATTTTGGCAGAATTAGTCAGTCTTTTTAATGACCCTATTGGCGATATGAAAGAATTTTAACTATTGAAGTTTTAGTTTTTATAATAATATAATATAAAGCTAAATAAAATACAAAAGTGTCCATCTCCTTCAGAACTGTGCTTAATACAATTACTCAAAAAAGTGAAAATCTTGTTAAAATAATATTGCTGAGGAAAAAAATGAGAAATGTTGTATGAAAATTATTACTAGAGCTCTACAGTAAATCAGAAGAAAAAAAACTAAGCTTATAATTTACAGACAGAATAAACTTTCAATTTTTTCTTCATATTCTGTTTCTTACTACTAGTTTTTCATCTAGTGTTATTTTTTCCATCTCATTTTCATATGTCCTTCCAGCCCCAGTTCTAAAAGAGGTTATATTTTGGAGTCATATGAACTACAAAAGAGAATGACTAAAGAAAGTTAACAAAAATATTACAGCCTAGTGCCTTTTGATAAAAAAAAGTAGTTAGTTGATAGTATGACTGTAAATAATCATTCATATAATTAAGTTTCCTGAAGTCAAAATCTACTTATATAGTCTATACAAAGGATAGTATACAGCAGTGAATGAATTGCTGTATTTATCTGAAATTTCTTTTCTTTTTTTTTTAAACAGGGGACAGCACAAACACAGTCCCCCATTACCACAAATTATGCAGTCAAGTTTCCCACATTTGGGCAAATTTCAGGTTTTAGAAGTAAAATTTGAAAACCTATATCAAAGTGTTCTTCAAATTCTAAAGATAATATATGTTAAAGTAATAGCAGTCAAAAGTTGGCAGTAAAACAGAACTATATATGAAAACTGTGATTTCACTCCATGAAACATTTTAGATAACAATAAAACCATTACCTTTAAAATTAAGTTTATCAGATTTTGAGGAATCTGAATGCACATAACATGCAGATAAACACTATTTTAGTTTAGAGTTAATCTCAAAGGATAAAAATAACAAAATAGACTATTCAGAAAGAGACAGTATTTAACACACTTAACTAGGAAAGCAAAGTTGGTATGACTTTAATATATGAACCATGTTTGAATTGATTTATAATTTTGGTCTCCAGAACCAAAGCAATTAAAAAAATATTTAGTTTGTATTTATTAGCCTCAAATTGCTCCATCCCAACCTCAGTTTTAGAATTCTTTCTCTTTAAAATAAATGTTCAACAGTTCTAACAATTTTCTTTTACATTTGTTTGTTTTCTTCACCTATTTGCTAGCTTTCATGCCCTTTCATACTCTATTTCTGGCCATTTCCAACACTTCACATATTTATTAATTTATCTGACTGTTCATGTAAATAAATTAGTAAAACTTGAGTGTGAAGAAATCATTTTTTTTTCTGGAACACTTGAACAGTATGAAAATCTGTTAATTTATTTCTTACTCTTTAACTTAATTGAACAAGATTTTACAAACATATTTTACATAGCGTTTTGTATAGAAATGCCATGCATATTCACATTATTTTTTTGTTTAAGAACTGAAAATTATCATGAAGAAAAATAGACATATGTAAGTTTCAACTAAGTATTTATCACCATCAGAAATATTTTCTTAACTCTTTCAGAATTTGTTCATTCTTCTCTATGGTTCAGCAATGTTTTCTGCATAATTATATGTTTATGAGTACTCTAGTAAACTAGACTCTCTCACTATTTACATTTTCATTAGTAGACTTTTAATGGAGACTATTATATTCATCTTTGCATTCCCAGTATTTAACCTGTTATTTTGTACATTGGGATTCTTTATTAGACAAATTCTTGTCTGCAACCAGTATTAGCATAAGAAGATAGAGATAATCATCTAGGCAGCAGAAGCAGCCGTGGAAAAAAAAATTAAAATCGACCTCTCTGAAAATTTCTGTGTACTTACTTTTTAAATTATATTAATATTAGAAATTAAACTGAAGCAAATCTATGAGGTGATATTTAACTTATTTAATTGTAAAATTTTGTCACAATTATTTACAAATTCCACAACATGTGTTCCTCATTAACTCTGCCATGCTCTCAAAGGCTGTACATGTTCCAACTCGCCATAGTTATAAACCAATCTTAATTGAATTGTGCATCTGAGTCTTAAATAAGTAGATAGATCATCACTTCCTCCAGTAGATATGAAAACCAAATAGATGTTGCTTCACAAATAAAATTTAAGTAAGGATAATGTATTGTTAGAAATAATTCAACATAACATGAGCATTTAAAAGCATATTTTGAATCTGAGACAATGTTTCTAATCCCAAAGAAACTTAAAATCCTGTTACAAGGATTCAGTACAAATAGTAGAGAGTCTCTTCTGCTACCTCATAACACAAAAGAATTAAAATATATAAACTTTTTTTTTTACTTGTTGTAATAAGATACTTGAATGTCACACAGTACATTGACACAAGTTTTTATAGTATGGAACATAGTATATTCCTTCTCTACCATAGAGATGATTATAAGTAGCACGATTGTCTAATATGTTATACATAAGAAAATCACACAAATATAGCCTTTGAATAAGCATATTTCAAACAAAACTAATGAAAATATGACTATTTTAAAACATAAAGGCGTGGTCTGTTCTATTTCCCAAATATCTTTTGTTAAATAATATCTTCAATAAAATGTGGAAAAATATTTGCTTCAGTTAATGAACATTCATGAAGTAGCTCTTTATAAAACATTGATAAGTCCTGGATAACAAACTGTTCCTACCATAAAAAAAATTTGGTTCCATCAGATGAGAACAGAGGCATAACTGGAAAGACACTTGTAATATAAGATAGCAAGGAGTACTGAATTTTATGGAAGCCCATAGCAATGCACCATCCTTATACCCCCTGTGTTTGTCACTTCTTTATAGCAGTAATGGACTTTGATTTAATCCTGAGTTATGATTAATGAAAGGAATTATTAGAAATCTCAAATTCACTATTAGGTCTGAACACTACATGGTAACAGCACAAAAATTTCTAGTGCTGATTGTTGTTTCAGAGAGACATAATATGAGTTAACTTGACCCAATTAGACTAAAAAAATGGGATAGGGTGAAAATGTTCTCACTTTTTTTCCTACCCAATGTGATCAAGGCAACCCGAAATTCTGCGGTGAGGGCCATCTTGTCTACAAGCAGACTTAGAAGTAAGAAGACAGAGATCACCATCCAGGCAGGAGATGCAGAAGTAGACAGTAACTTGTCTGTTGATATTGATATGAAAGCACTAGTCAACCAACAACAGCTTCTCCCTACATGTTTTAAGGAAGAATAACATTTTTGTCTAAGAAGTTTGAATTGGATTTTTCTCTTCTTTTTTATTTGTTTAAATATATATCATAGTAGAGTATATTTTGGCATACTGTACATACGTGGAGCACAACCCATTCCTATTAGGATCCCATTGTTGTGATGGCCCGTAATGTAGAGTTTCACTGGTAGTGTATTCATTGATGAGCAAAGGAAAGACGTGTCCAATTCATTTTACTGTCTTTTCAATTACCACCTTCCCTTTCTTACCTTCATTCCTCTTTGTCTAATAAAGTGAAATTCTATTATTCCCCTCCCTATCCTGTTTATTTTTTAATAACATCTACATATTACAGAGAATATTTGCCCTTTGATTTTGGGGGGACTGGCTTATTTCACTTAACATGATATTGTCCAGTTCCATTCATTGAGTGGCAAATGCCATCATTTCATTCTTCTTTATCACATTTTCTTTATCCATTTATCTATTGAGGGGCACCTATGTGGGCTCCACAGCTTTGCTATTGTAACTGATCTGCTATAAATATTATTGTAGCTGAATAACTATAGTGTGATGATTTAAGTCCTTCGAGTGTAATGTAAGGGGTGGGATTGCTGGTACAAATTGTGGTTCCATTCATTTGTGGTTATTCTTTCGTTCTTATGTTGAGTGATAATTAAACAGCCATTGATTATGTTGTACATTATGCCTGTTATTTATACTGTGCTATATATTATTTTACTTAAATATATTTATGGCATTAAGCAAAATCACTATCTCAGCAAGTGAACAAATGCACAGAGACAAAACCTGAGAAGAGATAGAACTCTGAAAAATACAGTGAAAGAATTTCAGTCTTGTTACTGACTACATTCATGTAGCTAAATCCATTTGTAACTCTTTTAATCATTAAAAGAATAATAATGGATACTGGAGGGAAAGCTCAGTGGTAGGACTCATATTTAGCATGCATCATGTCCTTGGTACCAAGAAAGAAATATAAAATGTTGGGAGATAAGAATTGTGAAAGGTACACTTCACTTTCAAACGTGGCTAGTGTTTAATAATTTAGTTTCACTTTCTGAAAAATCACCTTCACATTTTAGGAATTTCACTCAATAAAATAAATGCAACAATGACATGAACAAGTTGGTGGTACAGTCAAATATTCTTGGAAGATAACAAAATGCAATATTTTTTACTGCAATTTCTATTGAAGCATTAAAATAATAGATGCCAGATTTCAAAGAGAGTTATTAAGGCCAGTTATGATAACTCAGACCTGTAACCCAGCAACTTGGGAGGCTAAGGCGGGTGCATCTCAAATTTTAGGCCACCCTGGTCAACTTAATGATATCCTGGCTCAAAACAAAACAAATTAAAAATGAATAGGGATTTAGGTCTGTAATGGAGGGTCCCTAGGTTCAATCCCTAGTACTGCAAAAAGGACAATGTGAATTCATAGATCCCTATGCATATTTGAAAAGAAGGTGGTAAACAAGATAGATTTTATCTTTAGCAGAGTCCCACTTCGAACCAAATATTAGGCACTGCCAAAAGAGACAATAGGTAGCACTTGAATGTAATCTTTGAGTGTTTGTTTTATTCAGAGGGCACTAATTTTCAATCACATTGGCAATTCTGTCTTGAAGGAACTATCTTTCCCACAACACCTAACACTATTGCTTCCATCTTCAAGATGTCATAAGTAGAAACACAGGATGAGAAAAATTTTAAAATAAGCTGTTTCTCCTCCCAATTAATCTTGGAACTATAACAGATTCATGCTAGAGTTGAGAAATGTCTCCAATTTAATCCAAGAAGAACTGTGATTAATACATGTTTTAGACAGCTAAAGACCTCATAAGAAGTCAGACATAGTGGTGCACACCTGTAATTCCAGTGGATCAGGAAGGTGTGGCAGGAGGATTGTGAGTTCAAAGCCAGCCTCAGCCACTTTGTGAGGACGTAAGCAACTTAGTGAGATTCTGTCTCAAAAGAAAAAAAATTAAAAGGGCTGGAGATGTGGCTTAGTGTTTGAGCATGAACACCCATCATTCCATTGTAACAAAACAAACAAACAAACCTACCTGCCAAGAGTAACATAGAAGAAGAAAAGTTTATTTGGGGTCCCCAGTTTCAGAGGTCTCAGCACATAGATGACCAACTCCATTGCTCTGTGCCTGAGATGATGTAGAATGTCAGAGTAGAGCAGCTCAGAACATGGCCACCAGGAAGTGAAGAGAACTCAATTCACGAGACAAAAAATATAAACCAAAAGTCGTGTACCCCAGTGACTCATCTCCCCCAGTCACACCCTACTTGCCTAGAGTTACCACTCAGTTAATTCCTATCAGTGAATTAATGCACTGATTAGGTTAAGGCTCTCATAACCCAATCATTTCAGCTCTAAACTTTCTGGCATTATCTCACACCTGAGCCTTTGGAGAACATTTCATATTTAACATTAGTAGACATTTTGATTACTGAACACAGTATGTTTTCTGGTTTGAAATTTAAGTGCAATTTTTTGAAAATTACTATACAGTGATGATTAAATCATGGATTTGGAAAAGGAAAAAAAAACTTATTTATACAAAATACATTTAAAAGGAAAGACATGTCCAAGATAAATTTACTTTCAGAATTTCTTCTGTCAGTTTATTTAATAGACATCATTAGAACTGTATTACTAATATAGAAGTGAAATGGAGACTTAAAGTATTGGAGAGTAGGAAAAATAAATTACAACATATGACATGAATATAATACCAATTTCATCATCTAGAGAATATTTGAAATTCTTATGATTTCTTGATTTTTAAAAATACATTTTAATATAATACTATTACTTTAAACCAATAAGTAGAAAGACAAACAATGACAAATAGAGATAAAGAAGTTCTTTTAATTTCAGTATTCTTAATAGATATTCAAAAATCAAAGAATAGTGAGTGGAAAGTGCATTATTAAACTTGAATTAAGCATGTATGAGTACTTGTGACTTGAAAGAAGGAGTAAGAAATGTAAAATATAGGAAGACAATGCAGAAAATAAATAGAAGAGACTGATGACAGCATCATACCATAGAAAATTAACTTCTATAAACTTTAGAATTGGCATTTACCATAGCATATTTAATAGGAAAAAATCACTCTCTGTAGGAAGAAATCTGCTCAGTGAAGATAAATCATTATCCAAATACCTTCACAGTGTCAAACAACTATTTTTGAAGGAAGATGAGATGAGAACTGATGGTGACTAGAAATACAGACAAACTCTCTTAAACCCGTCAGTCTTAAAAATGTGAACACAAGAGTAAAATTTAAAAAGTAAGATATTACTAGTGAACTTAATTAGCACAAAGTGAATTTAAGTGATATGATGTTTCAATATGCATTTTAATTGATGGAAAGTTATTTTGTGTCAAGAATAATTACAGAAAGTATTAAACAATTTAGTTCATAGTAACTTTATCCAGAAATATGTAAACAAATGAAAAATACTCGAATCCTTTAATTATCCTAACATTCAATCTTTCTCTATTATGGCCATAGATTAGAGACAAGCAAAACTGAAAGATGGACAGCTTGTCTGTAGAAAATTTATTTTAGGTTATAGGATCCCCTTGAAATGTAGGACAAGAGGCTGTCATACAAAGTCTGGTTAGATTATTCAAGCCATGTTTACTGGTTTTAATTGATACTTAAATTCTATTTTTTGTATGGTCCACATTTTATTGTATTCATTGTGCTATTAAAGAATAACTTCTTCCTTAATGTTTGATTATCCTTCTGAAATTTATTCAGTTTGTTCTAAAAGGAAACACAACTTGTGGAATTTTTTAAAGTGAGGAATTACAGAAAAATTTCCTCAGATATTATTTATTAGAACATGTCTTTGTTCCCACTTATTATTAGAGAAATGCTTTAAAAGATAGAGAATTCTCAGTTGGAAGACTGTTTTCTTTGTGATTTTAAGTAAATAATTCTCTTGTATTCTGGTCTACGATTGCATCTGATGAAAAAAGTCAGTGCTGTTTCCATATGTACTGCATCATTGTTCCTCTGGTTGCTTTCAACATTTTTCATCCTTATTCTTGCTTTTAACAGTCCTCGTGTAATGCATCTAGATATAATTGACAATATAGATTTTCTACTTGGAATATTTCTAGTTACTTAGACCTGTATGCTTACATTTTTCTTAAAATTTGGGAACATCTCAGACTTTATTCTGATTTTTTTTCTGTGTTAGTTTCCCTTTTATCATCTTCTGAGTCTCCATTTACATATATGATTTTATATTTCACCAGAGGTCATTGACTATGTATTTTTAATAATTCATTTTTCTCTGTATATTTTTTTACTATTATAATGTATTCTTTTTGTTTTCATTTTATTTGCTTTATGGACAAATTTTTACATTTGAGGACTCAAATATGATAATTTTGTATATGTGTACATTGTATAATGATCAAATCATGATATTTAGCATATACATGAACTCAAAAAACTTTATCATTTCTTTTTTGCAAGAATATTTAGAATATTTAGAACTAGTTATTCTGAAATGTACTACATGCTAACTACAGTCAACCTACTGTATATAAAGTGACAGAAGGAACTGCTATAGTCATAGTGCTCCTCACAACTGTGCTTGTTGTCACACTTTGACAAGATGACACCTTAATGAATATATTGCTTAATGAGACACTGAAGTTCTCATGCCTTGGACATTATGAAAATCAACAGAATAAAATTGCTTTCAATACCATTTGCCCTTTAATAACATCATTTAAATGCTGCTTCATGGAGTTTAAAACAAAGTAGAGTGAGCTGGAGGCCATGATAACTTTGTGGGATCCAAGATTGATGCTGATGGTGCCTGTGTCTGTGGCCAGGAATGGTAACAAAGACTCCAAATAGTAGTAAACACAGATAGGGTCAAGATGCTGCTGGAGGCTGGGCACCAGTCAGAATGTTCTAGGGTGTCACCATCTGGCAGAGTTGTGAAAGGTTGCCAGTCCCTTGAGTTAGAGCACTGACATGTATCAGCACGTTTACCAGCCTTCTCTAATTGCTAACAGATTGGTTCAAATATTATATTTTATTAAATTATAGTGCTGATACAAACTGTTGTTACAAAAACAACTCTCAAAATAGCATGTTTCATTGTACTTAAAATTAACTGTTACTCAGACAGGAAGACAAAGCCCTTTTAAAACCTAATGGAACTATTGTAGTCTCTTATGATCATGAAAATGTTTACCATAAATACAAATTATGTCTTTCTTAGAGAAAACTTGCAAAAAATTCTCACCTTTCTATAATATTTCCCATTCTAATTAGACACTACTTATAACACTGAATTAATATGGTAATAATATCGCATTACATAAATTTTTAGAATTTTTTACAGGCTGTTCACCATCAGCATTACTAAAAAAAAAAAAAAAAAAAAAAAAAAAAGTTTTGTTTGGTGTTTTATTTTTTTTTAATTTTACAGATGACTCAGTTTGGATGTTTGACGATAACAGTGAAATAATTATTAAAATAAAATGTCTCATTTTCTCATAAAATATAAAAGAAATATCCTGAAATTATAACGTTCAAGGGATTCATCTTCAAGAACTGAAGCTGAACTCAAAAAGAATATTATGCTAAAGAAACTGTAAGAAATGTTACTTTTGTCGGATTTTAAAAGATACCCTCTAATTTTCTTTTCTTAATTAAAAAAAATGAAGATGGAATTATGAAGCATGGAAACAATTAGTGTAATGAATTCATAATGTTTTTCTATTGCCCAATATTAATGTCAAAATTGATGTTGTAGGTGTGGCTTGGTGCAGCAGTGCTGACTGGTGGCTGGAGCACATCAGCCCCTGTTGAGGAGTGCAGTAGGGTAGTTCTATGGGAGACGCCCTGGGGGCAAACTCTTTGATTCTATAATAGCTGATGAGGGAACATGGGCTATGGACGATAGAAAAATGGTTCCTATTGTTCCCACAAAGACAAAGAGAGATGCTGCAAATTTTTGGACTTCTCTTCTGGAATCTGAGTATGCAGCTGATCCTTGGGTACAAGACCAAATGCAGAAAAAACTTATATTAGAGAGATTCCAAAAAGAAAATTCTGGTTTTGACTTCAGTGGAGCAGAAATCTCAGGAAAACTATAGTAAAGGTGGATCAGATTTTTCAAACCTTGAGAAATAACTGCTTTTGTTTTTTTCTTTTTTCTTTTTTTTTTTTTTTGCAATATTCTGTGGATCCTAGCAGATGTTGCCAACTTAAAAGAACAAATTATGTGCTAGAAGAAAAATATGGATGCTTGCAGTTAAATTGCAAAATACACTTAAATACGGTTCTAAAAATTCCATTCAAATATGATTCACATAGGAAATATATAATGGGTACTGTCTGTGGACATATCGTAATTTTTTGGACATATTTTTGCTCAGCATGGAGTTTTATACACTGCATTATACCAGTTTCATATTTAAATGCATTTTTACTACAAAAAAAAAAAACAACATTGGGGTGCTGATCATATTAAATGAAAGGGTACCTTCAGGAAAAATTAAATTTTTCTTTTGATAAATGTGATGCAGGAATGAAGTTCAATAACCTTTTTCAGAAAGAGAAAAAAATGATATTGTAACATTAAAAAGAAAATAACTATCCTCATAAGCATTTTTGGTGGCATTTGAAGTAGTACCATTTAAGGCAGAGACAAAATTTATGAAGAAGATAAAAAAGGAAAAGGACAAAAGATGAAACTGGTAAAAGAGAACATGATTGATATTTTTTATAGCAGTTATTCAAAGAGCTCTGGGACTAAATACAGGATGAATTCTTTTCATTCTTAATGGTTTTTGACGGATTGGTTGAAAACTCTTTCTTGAGTGTCTGTAAATAGTGCTGGCCATAGACAGGCCTTTGTACTCACTGAATTCTGAGTGTGTACAATACCACTAGACCAGCAAGTAATAGAAAAATGAACAGAAGACATCAGCATGAAAAAATTAGCATACAACTTGAAAAGATAAGACAATGCAATAACTTGATTTGCATGCCAGTTATTAAGCTTTAAGTATATCCTTAAATATCTAAGCAAAACAAGAATTCTGTAGAATAAACATTGTTCTCAAAAACAAAAGCAAAAACAATTAAATACAGTATAAATTACATAAAATGTATTAATTCATATATTATGAATGAAGATATTTATTAGAAAAAAATTTCCCACCCAAATTGTTTACCCTTGAAGGTGTTCAAATAGGAAAATTTCTGAATTTATTTATCTTTTTCCAGGTATCTTAACTTTATATGTAAAGTAGATACAAAAGGCTATATGAACCTAAAATAACTTTTTACTGATTAATAGTTGTAAGGATTTGGTATAATTTGGGATTTTAGTGAATTTTTCTTCCAATTCCTTCTAGTTTCATGTGTGTATAATATTAATATTATATTAAGCTGTAGTTTGAAAAATATTAGAAAACGGTCTCTTATACAAAAATATTCATGTCAAAATTTTATTTAACTAGGTGAACAATGAAGGAGAAGTCATATATGTGATTTAATAAATAAATAAAGAACTGTTAGACTGTAATTACTCCATTATATACAGAATTGTTTAATGTTCCATAAGGCCATAATCTATAAACTTTGGAATTTTCTTTTCCACATTAGAGGAGTTAATGTTGATTCTTCATTTAGAAAAGCTCTGCAAATTAACATGTAAGTTTATTAAATCTTGGACAATTGCATCTGCCATAGGACAAAGCCTTTCACAAACCCCATGATGTTAAGTCAACCAGGTCTCTCCATACATAGTGGGCTTGCTATGCCTAATTAAATGAGAGTCATTAATAAGTGTGACTCTTGAGGTACCGCCTTGGTTTCACAATAAATTTGTCCAGTTATATGCTGATAAACAGGAAGAAAAAAAATATTGAAAGGATGTGAATGACTTTATTGCCCTAAAATGTAAGATAACATGGAGAAGGCCTCTGTATTTTCTAATTCTAAGTAAGATCTAGGGGAAGAAGGGGGAATCAACAACACTAAAAAGTAATATTTTTTTAAAAAAAACTGTTATTTCATTTTCCCAAACCTAAGTTTGCTAAATTGAGGGTTAGCAATAGGAACTTATTAATACATTCTTAAAAAATTATGAACAGCATTTCAACGAGTGTTAATTAAATTCTACTCATTAATTGCTTAATCCTAGGTAATTCTTGTTTTTCTGGATAATTGATCACCAGCATGTTTTTACGGAGTTCATTTGTTTCCGGACTGAATAAAAGTCTAGACATGATAATTCAGTCAACTGTAAAAGTCAACATGGAAGTGTTACCCAATAATGTATTTTCTTAATTTTAAGAGTTCAAAATAAATGAGATAGTCTTTTCCATATACACTGTAATTGTTCTTTTTTTGTTGAATGCACAAATTCTAGACTTCAGCTTGTAGCAGAGCCTCATTTAACCATCACAGAGAAGCAAAAACTTATTTGAAAATGATACTACAAGACTGTGGCCATTAATTATGGCCACCAATGATAACAGAAAAAAAAAGTGTGAAATTATTTACTGGAGTAGACTATACACACATTTCTTAGAATATAATCAATGTTTATTTCCATTGGAGATGAAAATATTTATAGAATGCAGAATCATTAACAAATTCCCTAGGTATCTATATAAAGTATAAAATTACTGAAAATGTTTTATTAAAATTATTTATTTCTACAAATTTAACTCAGGGTAGGTTAGTCATCTCTTTTAATTTGACAATTCCTAAGCAGTCTTACAATTGTACTGAGCTAACTTAAAAATATAGAACACAACAAAAAATCTGGTGTCTCTTTACAAAATGAAGGAACAGAGCTATATGATTTTCTGTGGGCCTGCTTAAAAACATAGATTATTGTTTTAGGTTAAAGAAATATTTATTTTCTAAATAGAGTACTAATATTAGGGCATTTTTAAAAATAATAATGTTTAATGTTAAATATTAGATATTTAATAAATTATTTGGCCATTGGATTAAGATTGGATCCTGAAAACTTGGACACTGCAATTTTAAGGAAGCTTAGTTCTTCCTTTTGAAAAGAAACTTAGTTCTATTTTTAATTAAAAAGGCCATGACGAAGTCATCTCAAAGAAAATAAAACTATTTTGGTAATCCACAGATTTTCTCATATATGAACAGATTGCACGGAAGGTTAAAAAAATGATTGTTTATCATTTTAAGAGTGAGAAATCCAAATTCCAAATATTTGGCATGCTTCATAGCATTTTTAGAATAACTACTTCAAACTAAGCCAACTCTGGAAAAAAAATATTTACACAACCCTTTGCATCTTTACAGATACAGTACTTGAAGACTATAGAATTCAAGGCAAGTAAAAACCTCCTTTACATAAACATTGTAAACATTTTAGTGAGCTTGCTTTTCATGATCCTCTTTCACATTATAGATATAGGTGCTATGAGACTATCTTATTTGAATATTGATAAAAGTTAAAACACATTTTATTATTTTGTCTAAATAGTTAAGCTTCTCTATTAACTTTTCTTCCAGCATTAACTCAATAATGTGTATTAAATATACCATTCAGCTTAAAGAAATTATATCACTTTAAGAGCTTCCTTGGTGATGGATCATTGAGAAATATCTGTCATACGTGAGCATCTTAGCAGACTCAACAGTCTTGAATTTATATAACACAATTTTCTATTGACACATATACTTTTATACTTTTAAAAATAAACTACATAACCTTAAAATGACTCAAAGGTAAATCCTTTGAAAACAGAAAAATAAGCCCAGTATACCAATTTAAAATAGTAATCAATTTGTTAGCATTTGATATCATTGAAAAATTAAGCAAATATCCAAGGAATATCAACATATTTTTATTTAACTCTTACTCAAGGTTTGGGGTTATATGAAAATCTTAGAAATATTGTTTGAGCTAAAACACTAAAAATATAATCACTATTGTAAACATATTTATCAGAATATTCACTCTGATAATTGATGGTGAAGACTTTGTACATCTTTTCAAAATAATTTTTCATGAGTAATCATTGTTTACCTTTCGTGCATATAATGAGTAAGTCACCTACATTTTTAGTAAACCTACATAAGAAATTTTAAAAATTCAAATTAAGTAGCATAATGTATAACAAAATAAAGTTTATTTTTATAAAAATATAAGGTACTCTAGTGTCATAATAAAAGTGGTGAGGCAGAGAAAAGATAGGAAGCATCTTTTAAAAAACTTTCTTAAAACAGACATTAACCATTCTCATTTATCCAAAGATCAATTTTAATTAAGTGAATCTGAAATCATTAAGTTTTTATAAGAGACCAATTTCTCTTTGAATGGTCTTATGTTTTAGTCCAGTATTTTTTATATTAAATATTCTGATTTATTTATTTTTGTGAAAATTTTATAAATATTTTCTATAAATCCACCAGAAAAAATTCATTTAATTTAAAAGATATAATAATCTAACTCACTATTATGCCTTAGAGATAGAAAAACCCTGCACATTCACCTGAAAAAAAGGTAAAGTCTCAATTACGGACACATAGACATCAAGAGCAGCGGGAATTGCTTTATAATTACAGCTTCAGCCAGCCAAGACCTCAAAAGACAGCTCTCTTTGCCAACCAACATAATATTCTAAATTCACTTGAGCTCCTCAATATACAAATAAGCAAATACACAAAGAAAAATAAAATACAGATGAGATTCTTATCTTTCATGTAATAGTCTTGATCTCCATTCTTCACCTAACAGAGGGTACAAAATGGTCAACAATGAGACTCAAGTTTCCATTTGTTTTTACCATTGCAAAGTAAATATTCAGTCCACATGAAGCAAAAAAACAAAACAGAAATGAAATTATCAATTGAAAAGACCAAAACAGGAACCTGGAGAGACCCACAGTTAGCAGAAGTGTCTTGTGCCCTGTCCATTGCCCTGTCTTGTGCCCAATCTTGGGTGCATGAACTTCTTCAGAATGGCAGTTTAGTGGGCCCCATTAGTTTGATTCATCCGAGTATCTCAGTAGATGACCCCAAAAAACATTTAAACTTTTCCAGACTTTATGTATAACTGCAAAGTAAATGTAAAAATTAATGCTTCAAATACTTTTATTTCATTTGTTAATTAATTAGGGAACAAGAAGATATTAAAAGTTGTCCAAAAAGCACTTAAGAAGTTAAAGAGCAGGACAGAAAAGAGGATTGGGAATGAGGAGGAGAAGAAATGTGGAGAGGAAAGAGGAGAAGAGGATAATAAAGAAGAGAAAGAGGAAGAGAAGTAGAGGTAGAGTCATAAAATTTAATTATGGATTTTTTAGAATAATGTAGGCATGAACACTTTATAATCCTCATAATCTGTTTTTATTACTTTTACAATCTGTGATCAGTATAAAAGGTTTTATAAACCAGACAGCTGAGTGGCCTGTCTTTTTCTATGTCATCAGCATCCTGAAGACCAGACATCCCCAATTTGAAGAGTACACATTCATAAAGGAGATAGTTATTCCATCAACAAATCAGTGGACTCAAATTAGTGTCACTTGATAATTGGGACATCTATCACACAAGTACTTTAAAAATTGTTCTTTTCTTGAAATTGACTTATGTTTAGAAGGGAATAAGGGCAAAGTTCCTTGGAGACTGTTTAATGGAAATCCTTCAAAGTACCCATTAAGTTAATAGTTCATTTGCTCACTGATTTGAGAGGAAGATCTTGGTGTTTTGGTCAAAGAAGGCTTCTGGCCAAGTGTAAAATGGAAGACAACCAAAAACAAAAAGAAAATATAGAATTGGATTCTAAAAGCTGGGTGGAACTTTACAGAACACCTGATACAAATTTTCCATTACTGTTGAGAAATTTCAGGGAAAAAAAATAAAAAAACCTTTTCCAAACTTGCAAAGTTCATCCTAAAATCAATAACAATAATAATAACAACAACAACACAAGTGACATTGGGACCACATTGACCTTTTATTTTTTTCAAATAATTGTGTTTGATTAATGTCACTATTCAAAGAACAATGGGTAAGAGGTACATTTGGGGAAATGTTTCTCTCTGAAAGAGTTCTCAGTTAAAGTTTACCATGAGTCTGTGGAGAGGAGAATAACTGAGATAAGGACAAGTGTTTTTATAAAAGCACCCAGTGGAAGCAAATTTCAGCAACCAATCAAGTGATAGCAGGTGCACTGCTGATGTTTAGTCTGGCCATCCTGCCCTGGCGAAGCAGTCAAAATAGGAGAGAGAAATAAGTTGACAATCTGGGTTTAATTACAACTAATAATGTGAGTATAACCTAACAGCTATTGAGGTTCTGTGTTGGCACATGTTCTCTATGTACTTAGTCTTATTCATTCTTCACAATAACTGTGAGATAGATATTGTGATCATCCCTATTTTGCACATAAAAAACTGGAGCTTAGGGATGAAAAGTTTTAAATTGAACTATTTTGGCTGGCAATTTTTGAATTGCTAATTCCCCTGGTATGCTAACAAAGACAAACTCAATCCTAGAGCTATAGCATAATGGAAAATGCTCACTGTTTTAATCATTCAAGAGGAAAACTGAAGGGGTGCCAGACCAATTACCAGGAATACATTGTTCATGATTCCTTCTTTTCTTGTTATTAGTTTTATGTGTAGTCATTCTACATGTGTTGGTATTCTTGGTATACCAAGGATTTCAGAGAAATGATGTTCCATTGTTAAAAGAAGCTCCATATTCATGATCCATCTCAACTATATCTTTATTTATTAACAAGCTTTTAGCAAGCTCCCATTGGTGTAATAGTTGGTCTCACTGGATAATTAATGAATGCATTGTTTTCTTTAAATTTTATTTTGGAAAGAAAATTTATCTTGTGTGTGTATCATATATAATCAAGTTCTTGAATTGTTTCTGAGCCACTGAGCCTGAGCTTTGTAACCTCATTTGTAATATAGATCTACAATGAAGCTACCTGAATCACAGGCTTAAATGTAAAATTGAAGGAGGTAGAGGCTGATCTGTTGAACTCATTTCTATTTCAGCACAGGAAAATTATGCAGCCAACAGTTTAAGTAGGCATCAATTTTCTTCAGTGACTTAGATGTTCTTTCATGATCAATTTAGGGAAGTTTTTCAGTTATTTATAAGCAACTAATACTTTAAACAGTTAAGTTCTCTTGATTATTCACCACAGTTCTGTTTTAGTCCAATATTTTTTATATTAAATATTTTTAATTATTTATTTTTGTGAAAATTTTATAAATATTCTCTATAAATCCACCAGAAAAGAATTCATTTAATTTAAAAGATATAATCATCTAACTCACTATTATGTCTTAGAGATAGGAAACATTTCTATTTCCCTTTTGGAAAGAGAAATCACATCTAAGATTTGAAGAAGTTCAATATGAGAGTAATAAATTTCTACACTGTTGCTTTTGTTCCTATCTATGGTGGCCATTTTAAGGATGGCAATCTCACATTCCTGTTCTTTCACAAACACTTGAAATCAAATGTGATGGTTGCTTTAAGTTTGGAGAAGAATGTGAGAAGAGTACATCAACTTTTTGTTAGATCCTCTCATTCTCCCAGCAAAACACACTTCCAAATTTAAATGATATACCATGTGGCTTGTATTTTATCAATGGGAAATATTTAAGCTGTCTTCGTTTCTTCAGCAAATATTTTCTGATCTTTTCCCTTATTAAAGCCACTATGTAAAGGTACTGGCTATAGTACTAGTTTTCTCCAGAGGTTCTGTTGTCCTCAGAACAGCTTCACTTCAGGCTTAACTAAGGACTATCTTGCTCTTTGTATGTTGGGATTTAACCATGCTTATTTGTGGTTTATCAGATTGTCACATTATACTTTCTTCTCCAATGAAAGTTTAAAGCCCTTACCACGTAGATGGGAAGCCTTAGAGGAACATCATAAAAACCCCTGAATAATCTTTTAGACCTACACAAGGTCAGGTGTAGACTTAAAATATTATCATTAGTTTTAACAAAAATGCTATAAAAGAAAACAAAAGAATAGCACTTGTAATGATAAAGAATCTATTCTTGTGTATGTATTTATAAAAAGAGAATTTCTTAAATCATGGATAGAGCATCTTCATTTACATGTTTGCTATGACAGTAATGTAGAGTTTGACAAATATATTTCTTAGACCCACTGCAATATTTGCTGATTGTATTACTTTCTTATTGCATCTATGCAAAAAAAGGCAACACAAACTTATCTAAAACATTACAAATGCGTTGCTTTATAGTTTTGGAAGTCAAAAATGTAAAAGTGAGTCAGTGGGGTACCTTCCTTCTGGAAGCTTCAAGGCAGAATCTCATCCTTGCCTTGTCTGGTGCCTCTGTCTAGAGGCTACCCACATTCCTTGGCTCCTGGATCCTTCTACCATCTTGAAAGACAGCAGAGTAAGGTATTCAAATTTCTCTGCATTATACCTCTGCTTAAGAAGATGGCTACATTGGTATTGAGTTCAGCTAATAATCCAGGATACACTTATCTTCTCAGGATCCTTAGTTCATTCTTACCTGAAAACGTCCAGGTAAGAATTTGGAAAGATCAGAACATTAAACATCTTTGAGAGTGAGTTTTCTGCCTATACTAGTCTCTGATCAATTGCTTTTTAGTAATGTATATATTTAATTGTTTTCTGTTTGTTTCGTCAATAATTCACCTTCTCTTTTTAAAAATTTATTTGTAACTGATACTGAAAAGTTGTATATACTAATGGTGTACTATGTCATGTTTTGATGAATATATTTAGAGTATATTAAATCAAGTTAGACAGCTCTATATCTTCAAACATTTATCATTTATTTTGGGTGAAAAATTTCATAAACTTTCTTTCAGGGCTTTGAAATATATGTTTTTATCTAGAGTAAACCAGATCTCCTTGTTCCTATCTAAGTGTAACATGGTACCCAGGATCAACCTTTCCCTGGACCCCACTCTTATTCTCCTGGCCTCTAGTTACCACCATTTTTCTTTCAACATTTTTTTAAAAATAAAATCAACATTTTTACATTCCACATATTTTAATCACTGAACATATGAATGACATCATAAAATGTTTGAGAAATAATACAAAATAATTTAAGATAACCTTTATTTTTTAAACAGAGAGAGAGAGAAGAGAGAGAGAATTTTTTAATATTTATTTTTCAGTTTTCAGTGGACACAACATCTTTATTTATTTTTATGTGGTGCTGAGGATCGAACCCAGCACCTTGCTCGTGTCAGGTGAGCATGTTACAGCTTGAGTCACATCCCCAGCCCAAAGATAACATTTATTTTACCTTACTGTAAAATGATATTTTTATCATGATATTGGTATCATCAATGCTATTGATTTCTACTGTAGTTCATAGTCCTTTAAATAAAACCACTGATAATACATTATTGAAGTCTTATGATTGATTGTTCACAATTACTTTATTTAAAAAAAAATAAAAGTGGACTCCATCACATAAGATGACTATGCTGAGAGTTCTTAGGGCAACAATAAAGCTATATTGTCTTTCCAAGGTAGGTTAATCAAATTAATCTGTGATACATTTCCTGATATGAAAAATTTTCCTACAGTTGTATAAAATTTTCAAACCTATGATAAATTTGATAGAATAATGTAGGAACTCTCACTTCTCTCAGTCTTTGTACACACATGGACATATCATAGAACACACACATACATAAGCATCATTTGCATGGATGTACTTATTTTTTGATTAAATTAAATTAAGTCACAAAAACCATGGTATTCCATCTCTTGATGCCTCAACATATGTTTCCTAAGAACATGAAGATGACTCTAATTGATAATAATTCATAATATATATTCTACCTAATCAAATCATAGAGAAAATATTTAACATTAATATAACATTACCTAATAGGAAATGTATGTTAACATTTTCTTTCTGCAAGTTAATTGTTTATTTCGTTTCATCCTCTTTTTGCCTTTTTGTATCTAATTAGTAATGTTCATGAGATTTGGTTTTCGTGTTTCATTATTAAATTTTGATTTATAGGGTTCCCTCTGATATTTTTCATGACCTATGGTACAATAATGATAGTGACATTTCTAAAGAATCTAGTACAGTTGCCTTTCACTCTGAGTTGATCAAGTTCTAATCTGCTTCAGGTTAATTTATTATTATTATTATTATTTGCAAAAATGTCACATGGATGATGTGTACTTCACATTACATTCTACCCAGAAATACTCAATGTCAGTTTAGGTAGCATGCACCAAAATGTAAGATACATTTTTTTTTTGTTTGTTTTATCAATAATGAGTAACCAATGAATTATTTTTGACGCTGTATCAATTTAACTGTATTCAAAAGTACTTTATCTAATAATTTAAGAATCAATTGATTATTATTACCAATATACATTATTACATTGATAGATTTTCTGTTGGTTACTTTTTATTTAATTTGTTCCTTCTTTCCTATACCTTCACTGTTGATATTCTTCGTACCTTGAGTATTTCTATGGACTTATGAATTATTTCCTTGAATTTGAAAAGTTAATTTTCATTACTTATTCCTTTTGAGGCTATCATTGTACAAATTTAGCAGGTCAAAGCCCTTTATGGTAGTTTCTTTGGACATGCGCATGTCAGTTTTTGAGCATGATCTTGGTTAACCTCTCATGATATTGGGACATTCTTTCCCTGTCTCTGTTCTGGAATCAGCCATGTCTCCAAGGATCCCTGATTTCTTTCAGTGGAGGATTATGTTTAGAATTATATTAGGATGAAGACCAAGTCTGTTATGACTGTTACTATGTTATAGCATTTTTACTTTTAGAATTTGAGGTTTCTTCAGTAAAACAAGCTAAAGTATGTATTTTTTACAAATCGATTATAAAATAAACAATAAAATTAATATATTACTTCTTAGTCTTTCAGAGCAACTTTTCTTATGTGTCTGTTTAATAAAGAATGAACTTGGTCTTTTTGGCACTCTATGAATCTTTTTCTTTAATATGTGAGTAAACATTTAATTAATAGAGAGGGCTGAATGTTTGCTGGGAAGTATATCATCTTATTTAATATTTACTCTTATTCTTTTTCTGTGTGATTCACTTTTTAATTGTTTTTGCAAGGGTTCCTAGTTTTTTTTCCTACTTGTTAACCTTTATACTTATGCTTTTAATAATGTACACAGTTCCCCCTTTTTTTTTACTTTGCCTGCTACAATTTGGCTGCCCATAATTAAATAACATTTTTTTGCTCCCATTTATTACTGAGTTGCATCATTTTAATTTTTAAGGATATACAGCACTTGTGTATATTTTCCACCTTTACCTCATTATGTTAGATTTATATCTCTAATTGAATATATTTAATTCTTAGTAGCAGTATTTTTCTTGAAGTTTCTCCAGATATATCTTGGTTGTGTGAAATTTTAGAACTTATAAAATATTCTTCAGGAATGGCTTAAGAGTACAGTATTTTCTCATTCCTTATATTAAATATAACTTACTTTCTTTAGTCTTGCACAAAGCCCATCTTCACATAAATTAACATACTTTCTATTTTAGTCTCATGTAAAATAAATAATTTTGTTGAAGCTCAACTCACTTTGCACTAAGAATTTGGTTCTCAAATCCAGACCATGCACATATTTTTCTTTTCTCCCTTTGACTTTCCCCAATGCTTCAATCAACATTAAAATACAGATCAGAGGGCAGAAGAATAACATCTCCTCCACATAAAGCTCAACCAAAAGGCAATGGGAGCAGTGGATAAATGTTTCAGCTCTCTTCCTGTAGGAAGACAATTCTGGGAGAAATTCTAAACACCTCTCAGAGATGTGGTGAATTAGGACCCCATTGCTCCTGGCAGTATCTCTACAATACACTTTAGACTTCAACTTCAATTTTTTTCCCTTTTCTGTCCTTCCAATTTTTTGGAGTTACCCCCTAAATACTTTAAACTTTATATACAAGTTTATCCAGTTTTCACTTTCAGAAAGAAATCACAATAAGTGAGTAGTATAAAGAGTTGTTTTAAAAAACAAATACCAGTGGATTTATAGAAATGTAACACTCATCAGCTGGCGATGCATGGTACACAGCTACCACCTTATGTATGGCAGTTTTAATTCTTAATTTATTATAAATGGATCAATAGTCTAAGTGTCATATTAATGTTAAAATTGCTACTGGTTTGGTTATTATTTTTGTTTTTATTTGAGATGAAAAGATCTACCAGTAAACTGTATTCAGCAGGTGTTCTTGGATTATTCTAACTTTATAGAATCAACAAGAAATAAATGAAAGTGGCAATATATTTGAGTTCTGTGGTGTGTGGGCCCTATTATCCAGGGCTGATAGAATGAAATGTAACCTTGGAACTGATCTCACTAACTCAATGTGAGTTAAAGAATTTTGTATTAGAAAAAATGAGGCACTTATATTATTTACATGTCAGAGATATAATTATATTGCAAGGTGCGTATAATTACTATTGTAAGCAGTGAGGTTGAAATGGAAAGTAGAATCTATTTTTTAATGAGCATGATACAAAGTAGTAGGGTAGACAATAATGAATGGATAGATTAATAAAAACAGGAAAAAACAATAACTAGTGAATGACAGTTTTATCTAGACTTCAAATCTGGGCCACTTCTGAGCAGTGGTCATCAACTGAAATGGAGATTGATTCTCTTAAAAAGACTCCCTGTAATACCACCACAAATAAATATTATCCCAACCCATCTTCAAATGTACCCAACTGCATTTATTAAAATCACTGTATACACTGGTGGAAAAGTACTCAGATCTTTTGATGATGAAATTAACGTTACCCCAGATTAGAAAGGCAAACCATGAAGAACAGTTGATAAATGTTCTGTTGTCACACGGGAAGTCCATTGAATCTGAAGCTCCAACCTATGGTTGTGTACCTATATTTTGAATATATAATTGATATGAATACACTTTGAATTTAATAGAACTTTTATTTTGGTTACTTGACTGTTAGAAAATGAAGCATCAGGAAACTGCTCTTTCTTCCCAGGTAATAGAAGTTATACCACATTAGTGTGGCATTGCAATGATTACAGTCACGTTTAAAACCTTGAATTTCAAATAGTCCTCCCCAACATATTACTTTTGCCTTCATGACTTCTTAAAAAATGATAGAATGATTTTGATAGATTAAAATTAACTTGTATAATTTTAATTAAATGGTGGCTCCAATAGTAGGTGTTATGCTAGTTGTGTTTATTTACTGAAACAGATATCCACAACTTCTTGCTCTTTTTTTGTGACTGTAATTGAAGAAATACCCTCCACCCTCATTCCATGTGAATTAATAATCCATCCAGTAGCCATGGGAATATGAGGACTGGAACCCCATCTCTTATGATATTAGTGATGACAGAAAAGAAAGTATCTGTATTTAACATATTTTGGCTAGACAAAGCCAACTTCATACATACAACAAAAATGAAAGGGTAATGGAACATTAATGTACTTATGGAATCTAATTTACTTCTTAGATTTAAAAGAACAGTTTAATCTTAGGTGAATAAATGAAAAAACTTTATAACACTTCAAATCACATTGAATTTATAAAAAGAAATGTAGCGTCATAAATACTTAAATAGAAACAAAATTAATCAAATAATATCATTGGGTAAAAATCAACCTGCTTTTCAAAAGCTACTATAATCTTATACAAAATGAGAGCAACCACAGCACTCAGGAAGGCAAAACATACAGTGTACATTAAGGAATTTGTAACCTGGCATTGTGACGCCTGACTGTAAATCTAGTGACTTGAGTCAGGAGAATCAAAAGTTCAAAGCCAGCCCCAGTAATTCAGAAAGGCCCTGAACAACATAGTGAGACCATGCCTTAAAACGAAAAAGAAAAGGGACTAAGGATGTGATTCACTGGTTAAACTCCATTGAGTTCAAAATCTCAGTACCAAAGGAAAAAAATAGAAAGGAAGAAAGAAAGAAAGAAAGAAAGAAAGAAAGAAAGAAAGAAAGAAAGAAAGAAAGAAAGAAGAAAAAAGAAAGAAATTGTTTCTAGGTAAAATGTGGAATCTTCTGTTCAACAAACAGATGTCATTCATTAAACAGTGAGGAACATCACCCTGCATGGATAAGGCAGGATTATTCATGAAGGATTCCCAAACCAGGGAAACTGTCATCTTACACAAAACCTTGTAAGTAAAGAAGTTCATTTACATCATCTGCTTCACTAAATTAGGCCAGAAAGTTGGAGAGTAAGTTTGGGATATATCCAGATTCATACAATTATCTTCAGAGCTCCCAACAAAAAATAAAAACTGTCTGCCAAAGTGTAACATCTGGGGTGTCTCATAGAATAACCCCACGACAGTGAAAATGGGCACAACATCCAATTTTCATCTGGTACATGTGCTAATTCTACAAATACATGTGATCTCATTTCTTACTTCAAATAGAAGTACCAGAGCATCTGTTCAGGTAAATTCCACTTCTAGCAAAGTTAAATGTGCTCGTTGGAGCCATATTTTACATTATTGAAAGAAATATGATTTCTGTTTTTTTTAATCAACAGGATTTGAATATTTAGGTTTGCAAAAAAAAAATTCATAAGAATTTTTCTTAAATAATTATTTAATACTGACAATGGAAGGCCTATTCAAAGTAATTAATTATCTATAAACAATTATAATTTTACATTATTGATAATATAATATTGTTTTCTATGTGAACAAAGACAATTTGGGTAAATTCAGCTCTCTATTCTACATTTCCAAACTGCTTTTTCTTTAACAGGTTTATTTACTCTCATGTTTCTTTTTTCAGTATAACCCTATTTGAAATACTCTATTATCCCTGAGTTTAATGACATATATTGACAAATAGTTTATATTTGTGATGTACAAATTTGATCATTTGGTATATGTATCCATTGTGAAATAATCACCACAATCAAGATAATAAACATGTCCATCACTTTACATATTTACCTCTTTCTTTCCTTCCTTCGTTTTTTCTTTGATTCTTCTGAGGTAATAACATCTAGGATCTTCCATCTTGGCAAACTTCAAGTGTATAATATAGTACTGTTAACTGTAGTCACTATGCTGTGTATTAGACTTTCAGAACTTATTCTTTCGTAAATAAAATTTTACACTCTTCATTGATGTTTTCCAATTTCCACTTTCCTATTCTTGTATATAGCAACTGCTATATACTTTCACTTTTGTAAAGTTGACCATATTCATTTCCATATATAAATAAGATTGTACAATATCTGACTTTCTGTGTCTGGCTTGTTAAACTTAGAAAAATGTCCTTCAGGCAATGACTGGATTAAAATAAATGTGACATATATGCACAACGGAATATTACTCAGCAATAAAAAATAATAAAATCATGGCATTTGCAGGTAAATGAATGGAGTTACAGAAGATAATACTAAGTGAAGTTAGCCAATACCACCCACCTAAAAAAATAATGCTGAATGTTTTCTTTGATATAAGGAGGCTGTTTCATATTGAAATAGGGAGGGGAAGCATGGGAGAAATAAATGAACTCTAGATAGGACAGAGGCATGGGAGGGGAAGGGAGGGGGCATGGGATAATTAATGATGGTTGAATGTGATGATCATTATTATCCAAAGTAAATGTATGAAGCTATGAATTGGTTTGAATATACTATGTATAAAACCAGAGATATGGAAACTTTTGCTCTATATATGTAATAAGAATTATAATGCATTCCACTGTTATAACAAATAAAAGAAGAAGAAAATTGTAGAATCCCTTTTTTATGAACCAAGTTTATTTCTCTCTCTCTCTCTCTCTCTCTCTCTCTCTCTCTCTCTCTCTCTCTCTCTCTGTGTGTGTACCACATTTTTAAAATCCACACAATAACTGGCAGACATGTAGACACAGGTTGTTTTCATGTCTTTAAAATTGTAAATAATAGTACCAAAATGTGAAAATGGAGATATCTCTTTAAGATAAAGATTTTATTTTGTTTAGATATATTCCTAGAAATGGGATTGCTGGATTGTTATAGTTAAAGCTTTGTCCTGGGCTTTCATAAACTGACTTCCAGACCACTCACATATAATGGAATCAAGCCTTTATTGAAGCACACTAGTGGAAACTGATCAGAACATAAAGCTGTTCCCATGATCAACGCTGAACACTTGCAAGAGTGCCCCTTATAAGCCTGAAAACCACAAAAGGGATGTTCGGGGGTCTAGCCAATGCAACCAAGTCAGGTTACAGAAGCAAAATAGTTCAGTCAAGTGGAGAGAAGCATAATCAATCACAGTTAGCCCAGTCACCCCAGTTACAGAAACAGAGCCCTGTTACCCTAGTTACAGAAACAATACCCCATTAGGTAGTTCAGTATTCTCACAGATTTCTATAGTAGGAGGAAAAGAACATTTTGCCCTAGTCATGAACTTTCTACTTTGCATGATTATTTTACAGGATGAAGTCATAAAACAAAACAGAGTCACATTTGCTCCTACTATCACATTCCCCACTGGTTATAGTAGGTTCGTTGTCAGTCTTGCACATCATTAGGCCTCAGTTTCTTCCCATTCTTCTAATGGACCATATCGAGTTTGCAAAACCATAAGTCAAATTTTGCTTATCCTTTTGTATAGATGGTTTAGGAGGGTTTTTACAATGCAGGGTCCTACAACGATCCCAATCAGAAGAAGTACTAGGGGCCCAGCTATGGCTGGAATGATGGTAGTCAACCAAGGGAACCATGAAAATAGGTTTTGGAACCAATTGCCTGAAGTTTCTCATATTTTTTTTTCTCTTTTCTTTAATCTGTTTTTTATTAATGTTAGACTATTCTTTATTATCCCAGAATGATTTGCATAAAAACAAGAGGTTTCTCCTAGGCCTATACAGAGTCCTCCTTGTTTTAGAAAAAGAAGATCTAGCCCCCGTCTGTTTTGTAAGATCATTTCTGCCAGGGAGTCTAGTGAAAACTCTAGTTTGGAGATTGATCTTTCTAGTTCTCCTAAATCTATATGTAATTGATGACTGAGGGACTTAAAATTTTCAGAACCTGTGATTAGAGCTGCAGTTCCTAAAGCAGTAGATCCAGCTATTCCCAAACCAGCAAGGAGGGGAACTAAAATGGTAAATTAGAGGGCCCTGGTCTTCTAATAAGTCTGGGTATTCTCTTCCCTCTACTCCATTAAAATAGAAGGTTTGGGAAAATAGATGTGTTGTGATACACAGTTCGGAAGTATTTAAAGCCTGAAGATTTAAGCAAGGGGTTAGTCCAGATGTGCAGGCAAACTGAGTTCCTTTGGGGGGAACAAGGAAGTATGGTTTGGTGGTTGATCAAAGTGGCACTCAGGAGGCACAGTTTTTAGTAAATGGGGAGTTGTCCACTTGTAAGTTGGGTTATGGAAGCAAGTGCCTTTTCCTTGGATATCACCTAATGTGATCTTGGGAGTAGTTCCCCAGGTACATCTTTTTGAGTCAGACATTTTTGTAAAAGATAGGTTTTGGAAATCGGTGAGTATAATATTTCCAGTCCCAAGACCTATATAATAAGGGGGCTCGGGGTTTAGACAGAGCCAACAGTCTTTAGTCATGTTGGGATGGGACTGGTTTACAACAGAAAAGACAGAGTTCATCATATCTAGGAGAGGCTTTCTGGGTTCTATATTTACATCTGAGGTTGTTTTAGCCAACTGGATATGATCATGAGAATTGTCTTGGAGAACGGTGGCTACTAAAGTGGTGTGTTTGAGCCTAGGTGGTAAGGGGGGGTTTAGGCTATAAGGTTTCCTGAGAGTTGCCAATTGGGTTTATTGATCTCGGGGTTCCAGTGAGTTGAATGGTAAATTTGGAGCCTGGGTCTGGACCCCATACATGTAATCTAAGTCCCCAAGTTTTACCTGCCCTCCAACATGCCTGTTGGATAGGGTCTGACCATAATAGTATGTTTATCACAATGAGATTGCATGTTCCTGGCCAAATGCAAAGTTTTGGTGTTGTCTTTCTTTTAACCATTATATGTGCATCAATTTCTACCCAAGGGGCAATAGTTACACATCCCCACTTGGCACAATGATATTGATTATCTCCCTGACATGATGGGGCCCCACTGGCAGGGCAGATATAAAATTGTTGGTTCTGGAGGACTTTTCATAAGTAAGATCCCCACAATTTGGGGAGTAGTATCCAGCTATTCCCATGATTTCTTTAGAACTCCTGGTAAGCTTATCAGTAAATTCTTTAGTCAGTTGGCATAAATCAACATGAAATTGGGGCTGATACTGAGTCTGGTTAATGGAGATTATCATCCCATTTAACGAGTGTCTCAGTACCCAGGTGTTAGACACAGGTTGATTGGGGCTATAGCCATAACAGGTCAAAGAAAAAAAAGTCAAGAGGAGGGCTGCTTTAAAAGTCTTATCTTTAGTGGGTTGGCAGTTTGATGGATGGTCCATCTTGGTTGGGGTTCTTCTGAATCTGGTGGTGGAGCTAGTTTAATATGAGTCCAGTGGATCCAGTCTGTCTTTCCTGCAACTTTAACAGCTGTTGGATTAGTCAGAACCACAGTCCAAGGTCCCGTCCAACGGGGTTCCAGTGAAGTCACAGGTAATTTCTTAACATACACCAGATCTCCAGGCTGGTAGGGGTGTAGTTTCTTCATGCTGTTGGAGACATGAGTATTAGTATCACCTAAGGTCTGTTTTATAGATTTTTGTACTCGGTGGAAGGCTTGAAATGATTTCAGGAAATGGTCATTTGTTATATCCTGAAATTTAGAAACTGTGAGTTTTAGTAGAATGGGAGGGGGTCTCCCAAACATGATTAAGTCCTGTTATTCTTTCTACCTGTCCTGAACTTTGTGGTCTATAGGCACAATGAAGTTTCCAATTTATCCCTAAAATATGTGACACATGTTTTGTTGTTTTAGCCATAAAGGCAGGGCCATTGTTGGATCCCACTGATAAGGGAGGCCAAATCAGGGTATTATTTCCTGAATTAACTTTTTAACAGTTACTTGTGCTGTCTCGTTTTTTGTGGTAAATGCCTTGACTCAACCCAAGAATGTGTCCACTAGAACAAGCAAATACTTATAGCCATACCTGCTGGTCTTTACTTCTGTAAAGTCCATTTCCCATTGTTCTCCTGGCATTTGGCCCTGATTTCTAGGTTCATTAGTAGCTCCAGGAAACTGTTTAGAGTTTACCTGGACACATGTTTGGCATCTGGAAACTGTAGACCGAATCATCTGTTGTGATCCTGGAATATAATATTGTCTTTGGAAGAGTTCTGTCAGTTTTGTCTCTCCTAGATGAGTACTTTGATGTAGATGGTGAATCAAGTCAGGCCCAGTTTCTTTGGGTAAGTAAATCCTACCGCTGTGGAGAATAGCCCATCCCTGGTCATTTTGATGAGCATTTAATTGAGTTTGTTTTTCAAGGTCTGACTGAGTTTAAGAGGGCTGTTCATGTGAAGTTTGCTCAGGAACTGTGGGGAGCACAGTTAGGGGCCCCACTGGTTTTAAAGCCACTTCCTTTGCAGTTTGGCCAGCAAAATTGTTCTCTTGAGTCACTGGAGTGTTATCTCTTTGGTGTGCCTTGCAATGAATAATAGCATTTTTTGTAGGTAACCAGATGGCCTCAAGAAGGGCCATAATTTCTGAGACATTTTAGATGGCCTTTCCTTGTGATGTCAATAGTCCTCTTTCCTTATATATGGCTCCATGTTCATGTGCAGTGGCTAAGGCATTCAGGCTGTCAGTGTACACATTGAATACCTTGTCTTTTCCAAATCTAAAGACTTGGGTTAAAGCTATTAATTTGGATTTTTGGACCAATGTCCCATGTCCTAGGGCCTGGGCCCAGATTACCTTGTTTTTTGTGGCAATGGCTGCTCTGGGATACCTGACACCTTCAACCATGAAGCTACTGCCATCAGTGAAGAGCTCTTCATCTGGTGGGTCCCAAGGTGTGTCTCGTAGTACAGGTCTGGTCTCTGAGGTGTTTTCCAGGATGTCTAGGCAGTCATGAACTGGTAAGAAAGGGTCAGCATCTGGCATCAGGGTGGCAGGATTAAGGGTAGTGGCAGGAGAGAACTTGGCTTGCTGTGGGTCCAATAACAAAGCCTGATAGTGAATTATTCTGGCATTTGATATCCATTTGGCTGGTGGAGCCTGAAGCATGGCCTCAATGAAAGCAAGGGCAATGATTATTAGTTCTTGTCCTAAAGTGAGTTTGTTAGCTTCTTTTACCAATAGTTCTGTGGCTGCTGTTGATCCCAGGCAGTTAGGCGAGCCTGAAGCAACAGGATCTTAGATAGGTAGGCAACAGGTCTTTTCCAGGGGCCCAGAGTTTGAGTCAATATTCCCTTTGCAATACCCTTCTTTTCATCAATATAGAGATGAAAGGGTTTAGTTAGGTCTGGGAGGGTTAAAGCAGGGGCCTAAGTGAGTGCCCTCTTGAGGTGCTGGAAGGCTTTTTCTTCCTTATCTGTCCAGCTGATTTCCTCCCCTGTTCCCTTTGTTAGTTCATAAAGGGGTCGAAAGATAAGTAGCCCCTGTGACCACCAGAAATTTTGTTGGTTTGTCCCTGATTGTGAGAGTAACCAAGGGCTCCTGGGGACTTATTTGGAAGGAGCCCAGGACTCGTCACTTGTCATTTACAAATGGAGAATTGTTTTGGAGGTTTCTTATTTAATTGGAACCTGTGGTTTCTGTTTTTGTAGGGGCATTTGTTTTTCCAGTGTCCTTTCTCTCTACAGTAGGCACATTGTTCCCGATTTAATCTTTTACCTCTGGTGTCATATTGCCCTCTTATGGGGGGTGGAGGATTTCCTGTGGCTGCTAATAAAATCTTTGTTAATCTGCGATTTTGTTTTTCTTCTGGAGAGTCTTGGTTATTATAGACTCATTGGGCAATTTCTATTAATTCAGACAACATTTTTCCTTCAAATCCTTGTAACCTTTGTAACTTTCTTTTGATATCTGGGGCCCAGTAGGTGAGGAAGGGATTGTTAATGGCTCTCTGATTTTCGGGAGCTTCAGGGACAATGGGTGTATACACACCGTAAGCCTTTAAAAGGTGCTCTAAGAATGCACAGGGAGATTCATTAGGTCTCTGAACTATCTCACTCACCTAGAAATATTAGGGGGTCTCCTAGATGCAACATGGACTCTCCACAAGAGAGTCTGGTGAAACTTGTATAGAGCCTCCTTACCAATGTCACTGTTGGGGTCCCAGTTAGAGGATGAGGATAGGAATATGAGATTGATTCGGACTGGGCCATCGGTGGGAAGTCCATTTGGCCCCATAATGGATTTGTGGGCCTCAGTCCATTTGGCCCCATAATGGATTTTTGGGCCTCAACCCTAATGCATTCTCATTCTTCTGATGTGAAAAGACTTTTCCAAAGCTGCTGACAATCATCCCAAGTGGGTTGGTGGGTGTAAAAGATGCACTCTAGGAGTGAAATGAGTCCTTGGAGTTCATCAAAAAAAGAAGGATTTTGATTTGTCCAATTATAAAGGTCACTAGTAGTGAAAAACACGTAAACCATAAAGGGACCTTGTTGAGAGGGAGCTTGCCACAAGGGGAGCAATGGGGCCAGAGTAAGCCTCGCATAAGGGGTTCCAGTTTGGGTGTGGGGAGTCTAGAGGAGACCCAAAATTTCTGTGGAGGCCTGAGGGATGGCTTGGGGCATTTGGTCAGGGTAGGGTGGCAGTGGAGCAGTTGAGAGAGGCTCTTCTTCATTGGCCACTGGCAGGACAGGGGGGTGGTCCTGACTTTTCAGGTATTGGTCTGGGTTTTGTAACTAAAATAGTTTTATGTTTCTGAGACAGAATCCTAGCAATGAGATTAGTTGGGAGGTTGGGAAAAACACTATTGTAGCCATCTGGGCTTTTCGGCTAGAATATCGACCCAGAACTGAATGTATGAAATCTGGTCAGGGTGACCAAGCTTCCCAAAAACTACTTTCATAGCCAAGGAGAGAGCAGTAGACCCTTCTGAGGGTCAGCCTACAACAAAGGAGGGCCAGTCTATCTCACAGAATTTTCTCAGATTGAAACCATCAACAGTAGTTCCATACTCTGCTGCTTCCTCTGAAAGTCCTGAAAATTATTAAGAAAACAAGTTAGAGCAGAACAGGTAGAGATTTCTGTAGAATTTCCTTGCCCCATAATGTCGGTGGAGTGAAGGAGTCCTGATGAAAAAAGAGCAGTTATAAGAACAATAAAAAGGGCCCACGCACAGCACACAGAGAGATAAACAGCCGGCAAACAGATAGTGGACAAATGACAAACAGCAAGGCAGACGTTGGACCATACACTAATAGATAAAAAGGACAGATGGCCGGCAAGCTGACAGTTGACAGATGACAAACAGTAAGAATACCTTGGAGAGACAAAAACAGTAGGAGAACAGACACAGGACAAGCAACGATCACTGAAATCACACAGGGAGACCTCTAATGGGCAGAGACCACATAAACAGAACAAACAGCTGGTGAACTTACACTGAACTAATGACCAAAGGCAGAAGACACTGGAGAAATAAAAAAATGGAATAACAGACACAAGACAAGCAACAATCACTGAGGTCACACAAGGAGACCTATAATGGGGCAGAGACCTGCCCCCAGACAGATGAGGCCTCCCAGGGAGGCCTCCAGTGGGCCCGAGATACAGACAGATGAGTTCTCACAGGGAGGCCTCCAGGGAGACAGTGATAATGTCTTGTCTTGTCCCGGGGAAGGTGTAAGCAACTGCATCAAATCTGACCTTCTTCCCCCCAAAAATTGACTCACCAGAACTGACAGGCCGGCAGGAGGCTTTTCAGAGCATCCTAGGATGGATAGGAGCCACCCTTGGAGTGAGACTGAGGAATGTCTCTCAGGAGCTCCCCTATACTCCGGGGTCATGGTCCAAAGGACCATAGTTGGAGGCAAATTTGGCATGAGGGTAGGGAAGAAATGGATCTCAGACGAGCCCCCAAATGTTACACTTAAAGCTTCATCTGGGGTTTCAAAAACTGACTTCCAAACCACTCACGTATGATCGAATCAAGCCTTTATTGAAGCACACTAGTGGCACCTGATCAGAACATAAAGCCGTTTCCCTGATCAGCCCAGAACAATTGCAAGGGTGCCCCTTATAAGCCTGAAAACTGCAAAAGGGATGTTCGGGGGTCTAGCCAATGCAAGCAAGCCAGGTTACAGAAGTGAACAGGGTACTCCAGTGGAGGGAAGTCTAACCAATCACAGTTAGTCCAGTCACCCCAGTTAGAAAAACAGAGCCCCGTTACCGTAGTTATAGAAAAAATACCCCATAAGGTAGTTCCGTGTTCTCACAGATATCTATAGGAAGAGGAAAAGAACATTTTGCCCTAGTCATGAATTTTCTACTTAGCATGGTTATTTTACAGGATGAAGCCATAAAACAAAATGGAGTCACATTTGCTCTTACTATCACAGGATAATATATTGGTTTTATTTTTAGTTTTGAAGGTATTTTCAAACTGTTTTCTATACTATTTGTATTAATTTATATTCTGCCCAAGAGTTTGAATTTGTCCACACCCATTTGAAAAATTATCTCTTATATCTAGCCATGTTAAATATGACACCCAAAGAATAAGATGCCTAAGCAAAAATAGGACAAGTTGTATTACACCAAAACAAAAGCTTTCTTGGATGGTGGGGGAGAGAAATATTACTTGGGATTGAACTCAGGGGCACTCCACTACTGAGCCACATCCTCATCTCTACTTTGTATTTCAGTTCGAGACAGGGTCTCACTCAGTTGTTTAGCACCATGCTTTTTGCTGAGGCTGGTTTGAACTCAATCCTCCTTCCTCAACCTCAGAAGTCACTGGGATTACAGGCATGAGCTAACACACTGAGCCCAAAACTCTTCATCTTGCAAAGGAGACAATCCTCAGAGTGAAATGGCAACCTATAGAATGGTAGAAAATACTGTAAGTCGTGTATCTGATAAAGGGTTAGTGTACAAAATATGCAACAAAGTCATAATTCAATGACAAAACCAATGAAAACAAATAACACAATTAAAAAGTGGTCAAAGGGCTTAATAGAATTTTTCAAAGAAGACAAACAATAAATTTCCAATAGATGAATAAAATGGTGCTCAACCGCATTAACAATAAGAGAAGTACAAATCAAAACCACAGTCTGATATCCTCTCCATCTTTTGAACTTTAGATGCCTTAGTCTATCCAGACTCTCAGCCCTGACACTTAAATTTGGAGAATGTGCTAGACTTCACCTTAGATTTCACTCTACAGGTATTTTGGAAAGTTTTTCAAGGAGTAAGTTGGGTAAATTCATGTTGTGTTTACATGAATACTCATCTCTCTCACCTTCTTTGATCAAGGTCCAGAGTTTTGAATAAAGAAGAATGAAATCCTGTTATTTGCAGTATAATAGATGGAACTGGAGGACATCAGGTTAAGCAAAAGAATCCAGAAATAAAACAATGAGTATCATTTGTTTTCTTAATATGTGGAATATAAACAAATTAAATTAAATTAAAAATAAATAAAAAATAAACCTGAAGGCAGGTTTCTAGGGATGAAGAAGGGTGCCAAAGGGAGGGAGATAAGGGAACAAGAAATTATCAATACAAGCTGTATGGATGTAAGGAAATATCAGAGTAATTCTCATTTATATATACAATTAATATGAACTTAACATGTGTTAATAAAATATATATAAATTAAGAAAACATGTTTTATGCTGAGTATGTTCAGTCTCTGTAATTCATTTTGATTAAAGGAGGAACTTTCTGGTCATACTTTCAGAAAAAAATTAAAAAGGATTCTATTTTTGACTAACAACAGAGTACCCTAAGCTAATATGTACCCTTGGTCATTCAGTCTCCTTGGAGGCAATTGCAATCTATGGCCTATTGTTTTTCACAAGATACATAGGGGAAGCCATGTTAACTCCAGGAGGTTGGCCTCTTGAGGAAAGAACAGGAGTTTTTAGAGCATATTAACTATTTCACAAATTAGTCATAGCTTTAATGACCAAGTCTTAAATGACTAAGAATAAAAAAACATGGGGTAATATTTTTTCTACCTTCTTCTGGTTTTTCATGCAGAGAACACTCTGTTATGTTCTGCCCTGTTTTGTCACTTCCTCAAGGCAGAAGTAGTCTTTATTTGATGAGTAAATTTAAGTGCAGGAAATCAAGCCTCATTTCTCCTATTCTTTTATTTTAATCTGCAGCGCATGACCATACATTTCTACTCTTTATGATGTAATCATTTTAAAGAGAGTCTCTCTGGTTCTGAGTCTTCATTACATGATGTATTAAGAAAATCCCAGGAGCAAATCTCCTGAAAACTAAAGGAAATTATCAAGCACACCTTTCACAAAAACTCTGTCTAGTTCTTTGTTTGTTGCTCTATTTCATTGTATTTCTTTTCAACATATTAAAAATTCATATAAATAGGGTGACAACATTCTTAACAGGAAGGATTGTGAACAACCAAATTACATAAAAGGATAGAAAAAATATTTGAATCAGAATTCTATGGCTCCTTCATGTCTACTGCTACAGGATTTAAAAATCTTCCAAAAGTTTCCGAGGCATAAGACAATAGGCAATAGTTGGTAATAAAAAAAGTTTTCCAAATTTTAGAATAGGGTCACATTTAAAAATATTTTAATATCTGCTCCAGGATTTTCCCATATTTCAAATAGCTTAGAGACACTCTGGGAGAATAGTCATTTTTATTACAGGCAATAAAAAAATTTCACATTTATCTATGATTATCAAGAGAGCACTTCAAAAGTTCGTGAAAGAATACAGAACCAGACAATGTTTGGAACCTGAGCAGGGATGGAGCAGAATGAAAGATCAATTCCAAAACACTATGCTGGTTTTCTTAGACATAGAAGTTCAGTCACTACAAGAGTAAAAAAGACCAGGGACAAAGAAATTGGTGATTATTAAGTTTCCCCTTTCCTCCCTTTCCTTTCCTATTCTCCCTGGCAATTGAATTGAGGCCACGTGGCTAATTCGGAACATTGAAACACCAGTAGATAGGATTTGATACTTTCTGGCTAAGGCATTGAAAAACCTGTGGGTAATTTTCCAGTTTCGTCTTTTCATCAGTAAAGACAGAGGAACCCACTTATTTCATAATGTGGGATGCTCTGATTCTTTAAAAAATCTGAGTGAATCTAGAAACCCAAGATCTCACAGGACTCATGCAAGAAGTATGGTATGTGGAAGAACAAACTTGTTGAACCCCTGATATTTTGTATATCTTTCTTGCCACAGAATAAATTAGTACATTCTGATCTGATAAATACCAGCCCTAAACCTAAAGACATACAAGGTTAAAAAAAAAAAAACACAAAGAAGCAATATGCAATGGAAATAAAACAAAGATAAAGCTAACAAAACTTGTGTATAAGATCAGGATTAAACTTAATTTTGCAAAATTTGGATATAAGTTTAGGGCACGTTTCACTCTATTTAATTTTAATAAATGTATTAAATGATGTTCAAGAACCTAACCTGAGGGTGGGAATTTTATATAGGGTTAGCAATCAACAAAAGATGATTATGAATACTATTAAATTAATGTCTAATATATTAATAATGACAGCATATTTTTAAAATATGTGGTAAAAAAATAAAATATATATTTTATAATGACTGTGACCACCGAAAGAACAGGCCCACCAAAAGTACAGGCCCAGCGGCCTGCCGGCGTGGTAGGCACATTGCCCCAATTGGAGGAGGGGCAGAACCACCACCAAAGCCTGCGAGGGAGACTTTGCAACTATACAAGAGCAATATAAATATATAGGGAGAAAAATCAATAACACAACAGTTTCATCAAGCAGAAAGAAATGCGACCAGTATGAAAAGACAAGGAAAGAAAGGACCACAAGCAATGCAGGTCAACTCAACTTTAGAAGAGGTAATATCTGCAGCAGATGGAATGTCAGATAAATAATTCAGGATATACATGCTTCAGATGATCTGGAGTCTCAAGGAAGACATTAGACAGCAAAATCAGACAATGAAAGACCACTTCGACCACTTCGACAATGAATTACATAAACAAATCCAAGAAGCAAAAGATCAATTATACAGGGAGATAGAGGTTATAAAAAACAAAGAAACAGAAATCCTGGAAATGCAGGAAGCAATAAACCAACTTAAAAACTCAATTGAGAATACTACCAGCAGAGTAGAACACTTAGAAGATAGAACATCAGACAATGAAGACAAAGTATTTCAACTGGAGAAGAACAGACAGCTCAGCAAAGCTGTTAAGAAACCATGAGCAGAACATTCAAGAAATATGGGATAACATAAAGAGACCAAACTTAAGAGTCATTGGGATACAGGAAGGTATAGAGGTCCAAACCAAAGGAATGAGCAATCTATTCAATGAAATAATATGAGAAAACTTCCCAGACTTGAAGAATGAGACAGAATCCCAAATCCTAGAAGCCTACAGGACGCCGAATGTACAAAATCATAAGAGATCCAAACCTAGACACATTATAATGAAGATGCCCAACATACAGAATAAGGAGAGAATTTTAAAAGCTACAAGAGAAAGGAAGCAGATTACATTTAGGGGTAAACCAATCAGGATAACAGCTGATCTTTCAACACAGACTCTGAAAGCTAGAAGATCCTGGAATAACATATTTCAAACACTGAAAGAAAATGGGTTACAACCAAGAATTGTGTATCCAGCGAAATTAAGCTTCAGGATGGAAGATGAAATTAAAACCTTCCATGATAAACAAAAGTTTTCTTTAGTTCTTGATCCCAATTAACCTTTGTCATTTCTTTAATATATAAAAACATCAGGGTTTAGAATCCAAACAAATACCCACAATGGAGAACTAGAATCCTAAGCCAACCAGTGCCAGATATGTAAGACTGTCTGCAATAGTATAAAGAAATAGCAATTCATCACATAATGACTAACTGGCCTGGGATTTTTTCGGCAATACCCAATCACTCTGAACATTGTGGGAAATAACTGTAGGGTTGACAGAGGAGCCAGTATGACCCTTCATGTGCACTTGGAGAAAGGGCCCAGGAGACTTGCATAAGGGTTTAACTCAAACAAACTTAGATCAAGGCAAATTATTAAAGAGTCATTCACCTATAAGGGGGAGCATGCAGGGGCCACCTTCTCCTTGCTTTGGGCTCATTACTCAGCCTCTATGAGACATTTCTTCATGGAACTTGAAAGTCCTGATACTTCCCAACTGTCTGAAACAGCAGGTTTTGCATCATTTCATGCCTGAGTTCTGGCCCACTCCTGGGCCTCTGTCTCACCCACAACAGCCTCTATCCCAGAAATCTGGTTTCTGCTGACTGGGAAGGAATTGGCAGAGGCATCACAAATCTTATTTTGTCACAACTCTCCTAAGTCATGAAATGAGCCTGGTGTCTCAGGAGTTTCCAAAGTGGAGGTGGTAATGGCATTGCAATTCTTCAAATTCTGAGTTCTCTAGTGCTGCCGGGAGTCTGCTTGAGTAACCAGAGAAGTTATACCATGTTGTCCATGATGTCAGTGATATTTCATGTGCATTTCCCAATAGGAGGCAGAGGCAGGAGAAGCTCTGTTCTCTCCCTCCTCCTTCATGTTTGGTTGATGCTGGGCTGACTGTGGGACACTTTAAGCACATACATGTAGAAAAACTACATCAGTGTCACTGTGTAACCTCCAGCATTAGACCCGGGGTAACCAGCTATGGAGGTAAAAATGAATAAAGACCCATCTGTGTTGTCAAATAGCCACCTCTGCTAACACAGAAGCAACGTCATATTCACCCCACAGCCATTTCCACTGCTGGAGTCCCTCCAATTTCCAATAACCAAGGAAATCTCTTCTGAAGGGAGAGATTTGGGAATCTCACTTTAAAATCAGCAGCATTAACCATGTTTTAGAATTATTTCTTCTGTCCAGTTTGCTCATAATTTACTGATGATATAAAAAATATTAAACCGTACTTCAACTTTTCTCTAATTATATTTATATATAAATCCTTGAGAAGATACCTGTCCACTTGAAATTTGCTTTTATAGTTAGTAAACATTCTACATGCAAGCAGAGACCCCAAGCCTGTGCACTCTGTGCTGTCACATGTTAGGAGAGTAGTAGACCAGGCCACCTTTTCTAAAAGCATGGTAGGGTGGGGTGCTGAGATGCAGAACCCCAGCACAAAAGTAGGTGGTGCCTGATGTTCACTCATACTTGGGGACTCTGAGGTCCTGACCTATACTGTATCAGGGCCACCATAATGGTTCTTAGGAACCCCATTTTTCTGTGTTTTTAGACTTCAGGAGGGCTGGTGCCAAAGATGAGCAAAAAGTTTAAACAAATTGCGAGAAAAAAACAGGCCAAGAAAGAAAAGGAACAGAGGAAGAAAAGAGAAAGTGAAGAGGCTTTCAGGGAAGGAATGTAGAAGCTGAAGGGAACACTGTGGTAGATCACCACTCATAAACACATGTCCCCTGGAATGATAATAAATGGAGGAAAGACCATCTGTAACTAGATTCAGATGTTCAAACCAATAAAAAACACATACAAATGATGTCAGCTGGACTCTCAGGGAGATGAGGGCCTATTTTTCTCTTTCTCAGGAACCAGATTATCACATCCCTGTGTATCCCATACCAAGAAAGAGGTCAACCTAACAATGTTGCCTAAGAACTGACTGGCCCACCTGAACCCCACCAACCTCTTCAGGGTGAAATAAGTACTGATCACAAGACCAGATGACCTCCCACTTGCCTCCCTCACCTTCCTTATAGGGACACTACAAATCTTAGGAGCATGGGCAGGAGGATTTGACTTGAGGATATCTGTCTTTGTGCTCCCACAGATTCCTAACTTGAGAGAGGAAATAGTCCAAAGATCAATTGCTGAAAAACATCCAGGCTTTGTTTCCTGACCTCTTGCACTGCCTCCACAAGCCTAGGCAGAGTGTTCACCTTCTGTCCTGAAGTCCACTTCAAAGAGACTAAAAACAAAGTGAATTACCTCCTCTTTAGTGAGAGGGAGAGGGAAGAGACATTTTCCTTGAAGTATAACAACTTTGCTACCAAATATTCTCCCACACAGCCAGACTGAGAAGTGCTGGGCACCTGGTCCATAATTCACTTGGGCCCCATCTGAGGTCATCAAAGAGAAGGACTTCCCAGGAAGTCTGGAAGTGATTTGATTCTGAACAGAGGGACTGATTGCACCAGGCTCTTCACCAACTCTTTCTGCACTTTTGGCTCCTTTGGGTTTCACAGTAATTTTTTTTTTATTTCCCTAACCTACACCACAGCTAAGAACAGTCAGAGATCTCCTGAGTATGTATTATTCTCCTCACTTCACGATGCCCATCAGATAATGACTGCTTCCACTTAACAGGAAAAGTGGCAGGCTCAACTTCAAGTCTTCCAATGAAACTGTTGGTCTGGGGTTTGCTAGCTTAGTGGATTTTCTAAATGCACCTATCTTCAGAGCTATTATGTGGACACCAGCAGTATTGTTAGCAATGCCCCATGCTGGTCAGGAATATCTTGTACATCTGGATAAAGTTAGAATAAACAGATGAAGAAGCTTCAGGTCACACACCTCACAATAACCCAGGAAATAAATAAACCACTTGTCACACCATTGATAGTACTTCCATCACTGGAGACTCTGAAAATAGGTTGTGGTGACATAGAGGGCTGGGCAGGAGCAGGAATGGGCATTTCTTGTCAGGAAGCAGAACAGAGCCACAGCTTATCAGAGTGAGTCTCCATACCATTCCCAGTGCCCATGTTCCATGTTGCTTGACAGGCAGGATTATTGGAAAATCTGCTGGCAGCTGGATGCCAAATCAGCCAGAGAAGAAGCTACCTAACATTGGCTGTTCCAATGACAATTAAACATTCTTATGAAATTGGAGCCGTTTTGGGGGAACTCAGGATGGGTGTTCTGGAAGAGCAAATCCTAAATCAGTGAGAGGAGAAGCTGCAGTTCACAACACAGGCTGAACTGTAATCTCCTGGGAATTCAAACACAGGAGACCAACAGTCTCAGTCTCCCAGACCAACACAGCAACAGTCTCTGCATTAGGGGTAAAGGTGAGAAATGTTGACAAGCTGCCAGGTGGTCCTCAGGACACCCAGTATTAAGAACTATGAATTAAAGGTCATTTGGCACTGCCTAGCTGGGCCCTCAGCTTATGAGGGAGGGGCTTGTGGGAAAACAGGTGAAGCTATGGATTCCATAGACATGGTATAAGTTTGCCACAATGCCAGGGACACTGTACATCTCCAAAGATAAAGAAGGTCATTTTCAGCCCTGTTCTCCAAGGAGATGTGGCCACCTTCAACTTCTAAGCCATAGGGATGTTCCACAACCAACAAACATCATTAGTTCTAAAGGTTGGTCCAGGATTTTGTAGCATTCATCCTGGTACCTTTCTGGGATTTAGGAGAAATGTGCTAAAATCTGACTTTTGCAACATGGTATTTTTATCTCACCAGTCTCTCCATCAGCCTGGGTACAACCTTATGATCTGTTAAATAGTGAAGGGATAGTGTGAAATCTTTGATAAGTTCCACACCCAGAAGTGCCAATAGAAAGCAGCAAGGGGAACTAAGTGCCAGCCCCTGCCTTCATCATGAGACAGACAGGTACACATCAGCATGAATCCAGGGTTATTGTAAAGAGCATCCAAACAGTGTACAATAGTTTTAATACATGGTCATCAGTATTTAAATTAACATTTATATAAAATGCATATATGACAGATACCTTAAAATCCACTAATAATTTCTCAGTGCTTCAGAGATAAACATATTGACAGAAAACTCCACTGAAAGCTCAGGGCCCAGGCAAATAGCATCTGCGTCCTGCCAAAGACCTCACACCCTGGAAATTTAATAAAGCTGGCAGGAGGATGAACTGAACATTAGGAACAATCATTAAAGGAAAAATAATAGTAAACTCCACTTAATCCTGGAAGAGAGGGCTGCCCTGAAAGTGCTGAATACTCCTGAAAATTTGCATTAAACAGCTTACTTAGTACTCAACACTAACAACCTGTTTCTAAAAATCACCCTCCTGCCTGTTTCAGCAACTTCATCACTCTGGTTTTCTCATTCTTTTTGAATCGGTTTTACATTTAAAATATACAAATATTTGACTTTTCTAAGGGCATATGACTTAACTTTGTATTTCTACTAATCACTTTTAAAACTTACCCCTCTTTTTAAAACACATTTTTTTCTTATAACTAGTTAAGATTTTGTAAGTGGTGTATCCAAAGTCTCTGTTAAAAATGAATCTAGCAAGAAATACATGTTTATTTATGCATTATTTCATAATAATTTGAAAATGATTTTTATATTACTGTATGGCCAAGAGAGATTTAAAATAAGATACACTGAAATCTAAACTGTTTCATTTGATCATTTTGCTGTAAAAGTCAAAGCTTCCATCAAAAAAACCAAATATGCCACATCAATTAATCAAATTAATAGGAAAATATAGTACAAATGTGTGCCCACAATTAGATGGGAAAGGTAAAAGCCAAAACTAATGGCAAAGAGACAGAGAATTCCATGAGTTTTGTGTGTATTCATACAGCCACCACAAATATTTTAATCCAAGGGTCTTAGAGCACATGTGTTTAAATTTCTTTAAATACAAAGAGCCACATCACCTGTAAAATGCTGCAGATTGGTGAATAATGATTAAAAATACAAAATAATGCAAAAAAACTGCCCTTTAATATATATTTTTTTTAATTTCTTAATTTAGTTCTCTAAATAGTGACATTTAGGTAAATTGTTCTTTAGGTGTATTGATTACTAGGAGAATGGGTGTTAGAGAAATCAATTTGTGTCATTCCCAGTTAGGAACAGCTTCATCACCTGATGGGTTCTGGGAGGAAGTCTGTTAGGAGAGGCTGTGCAGCACTGGCTGAGCACACTACAGGAGCCCTGTGCATCCTTCTGTGCAGCCAACCTGGGACCAACTCCCCTGTGTATCTCCCCTCCTCTGCATGTCTCAACTTCTTCCTTGAACCCACCCACCTCCTAGCTGGAGCTCTGCACCAAGTCCACAGCTGCTAGCCTGACACAGGCCCTCTGTTCAATAGACCCCCCGCATGTCCTTTTCCTCCAGCGTGGTGCCCACCTTTCCTTTGGTGCTTCCTCTCTGCCTCTTCTGCCTTCTTTTCTTCCTTGGCCTCCTTCTACTGCCACTTGGGCATCTGCAGATGGGTGCCACCTTGGTGCTGCCCTTCAGGGCTACTCGGTCCCCCCTGAAGGTGGGTGCCTGCACTTTGCTGATGTGGATGCTGAGGACTACCACACCTGGCCACTCACTTCTCTGAAGCAGGAGCTTCAGGGGCAAGAGGCTGGCCTTCCACTGGGCAGAGGCTGACCCCTGGGCCCCTGGCAGTTAGGGAGTCGGGGTGCTGACTCTTGGAACCTCCTCTCTGGGGGCCCTTAGGGCTTCAGAATTCTGCTATTATTGTTCAGTGCCTTCCTCCTCATCCCTCTTTTGGGCAACAGTGTCCTGGTTCCCCCCTAGCTGCTAGGATTTACTTACTGCCTGCTGCATTTTTCCCAACAGGAAAGGTCCTCGGCACACACAGTTTGGCAGGTGGTGGCCACAATTGGACTGTAAAAGCTTCTGGTAATCCTGACCATATGGTAAATGATGCTCCCATCTTCCAGGCCCCAGCTGGAGTGCAAGGTGAGCATGCACCACAGAAACTCAGTGAGCCTCTGCAAGCATTTTTGGAGGTTGCAGCCTTCAGAACTGCCTCAGAGGCCAGCAGCAGCTCTAGCCTGTATTTTCCCCAAACTGTTCAGCGGATGGTTGTGTGCAGCCTCCACTCAGTCTATGTAAGTGGCACACTTCTGGGGGGACATCCCACGACAGCTGTCCATTCTATGTACATCTGCCCCTGCATCAGGACTCTGACACACTCTGTTTATCCCTGCATGTTGACTTTCATCATGGCAGTAAAGTTGAACACGTTCCTTCTTTCAAGATCAAAACCAGAGAATAGTTCAACAGGTAGTTGGTGATGGTGGGTGTCCTGCAGGCACAGCTGTGATTAGATTCATGTTCTCCTTGTGGTATTGCCAGTTGAAGTCATATGGGGGCACTCTCTAAGACCACCACAGTATCCACAAAGCAGGCAACAAAAAGGTCCATCAAAAACTGCAGTTGGTTCCCTGCACCTCCTCATCCTGTGGACCTCATTGCACCAGCGCCTGTATGAGCCCCACATCATTGGCACAGCCAGTACACAGGAAGGTGACCTCATCCAGGTTGCTGTCCATGCTCACCATACTGCATTTCTTTTCACCTACAGGAAAACAGAAGGAATCATCAGAAGCGATTTTGCGGGTGTCTGCCACAGTATTCTTTTCTTCACATTTTAGCTTGTCTGAAATTGGGATGTATCTTACTACTACCAACAAGTTGATAGTCACAGAATTATCCCAGCTTGTGCACATGTGAATTATAGCTTATAGTGGTATCCTCTTAACTGACTTGCATATCATTAATATCAAAAATGTCAGGTTTGATTGGCATTGTAAAAATGGCTTCACAAATATTGCCCTATGTCTCAAGTTTATCATATATGCAAAAGGCATGGAAACAGAGCCTCAGGGTAGAAATTTGATATTAGTGAAACACATACTCATTGTTAGGAGAACTGATCACCATTTCATATTTTCTTGAGTAACACTCACAAAATATTTTGAGACCTAACAGGAAGATATGCACAAATATATGAAGTTGAACTAATTTTGTCAGTGAGGCATTCCAAAAGATTGCCTCTCACATGCCAATCAATGCAGTTGAATGCAAAGAAAATTACTGTCTCATGTGTAAGACAGTGCCAGAAAGTTCAGAGAAGAAATTACTGAATGATTGTCTTGATCTAATCAATGAATTAGTTGAGTGGTATCTAGAGGCAGGTGGGGTCGGTCTGGAGGAAGTTGTTCATTGGAGGCATGGCTATTGAGTATTTATTTTGTATCTGGAGAACAGAGCTTCTCTTTTTCTCTGCTTTCTGATCATCATGTAAGCTGCAACCCTATGCCACATTCTTTATCCATTGATAATTAAATTGATGTCTAATTACACATGAATATTTATATTATTACATATGCTTTATATTAAAGTAACTTTACGTATAGAACTAAATTTAGGAATAGTGAAGGGTTAGAAATAGGGTTAGGGAATAAATATATATTAAAAACATGAATATTCATAAAATGTACATTTGAAAATGTATATGAAATACATATGTTTCAAAATGGGCAAGGGTTTAAATTGAATCATAAATAAACATTTTTTAAATTTATTTTTTAGGGTTTTTTTTTAGGTGGACACAATATCTTTATTTTATATTTATGTGGTGCTGAGGATCAAACACAGTACTTAGTGAATGCCAGGTGAGCACTCTACAACTGAGCCACAACCCCAGTTCTAAATACACATTTTTAGTTTGCAAAAGCAGATATAAATTACATATAAACATATTAATATGTATGAAAATATGTCAGTGAAAATTGAATATATAAGTCAAAATACACATAAACATATTACTATATACACATTTATGTAATATGAATGGTAGAGATATGTTGAGAGTTAGTATTAAATTATGACTTGGGTTAAAGTTAGAGAATGAATATGTAAATCAAAAACAAAAATATAATTATACATTAAAATATATTTTTGAAATGTGGAAGGGTTTAATGGGAGACATAAATACACATTTTTTTAAAATTGTAAACACAGATAAATATATATTAATATGTAATAATACTTATGGAATGAACATGTCTAATTAACATGAATATTCACATTATCATATATGATTTTATATTAATATGTTTAGGTATATTGATAAATTTAGGGTTACTATTGTTTTTAGGGTTAGAGTTAAAAATTTATATGTATATTGAAAAAGATGAGTATTCATAAGAATGTACATGCGTATATAAGTATGGCAATATATATCAGTATATATGGGTTTGTTTTTTTTGAGAGGTGTTACCAGGGATTGAACTCAGGGGCACCCCTGACCACCATGCCACTTCCCTAGGCCTATGTCATGTTTTATTTAGAGAGTCTTGCTGAGTCTCTTATTGCCTTGCTTTGCTGAGGCTGGTTTTAAACTCCAGATCATCCTGAGACTCAAGAGTGACTGGGATTAGAGGTGTGTGCCACTATTCCCCTGGTATATGTTTAGAAATAAGAAAGTGAGTCTTATAAATACACATTTTAAAATTGCAATTTTACAGATAAATTTTATATATGCATATACAATCATATATATGTAAATATACAATTGATAATCGAATATCAAAGTTAAAATACACATACACATTCATATTACTGCATACATATTTATGTAAAATTAGGTTTAATTATATGGGTGTTGTGAGAGTTATTATGAAATTATGGCTTGGGTTAGTGTTGATGTTTGGGAATGACTAAATTTATCAGAAAACATGAATGTTCATGAGCATATATTTGTGAAATTATCTATGAAAATACATATAAAAACATGCTTTGAAAGAGTTAAGGGTTTAATGTGATTTGTATGATTTTTTTTTATTTTGCAAATGCAGAGAGATAATATACATTAATACAAAAAATATGCAAATATATCATTGATAATTGAATATATATGTCAAAATACACACAAACATTCATGTAAATACATAAGCCTTTATGTAAAATTAGGTTTACTTATAAGGGGTATGCATAGGATTAGTATTAAATTATGGTAAGGGAATTAATATGTATATCAAAAACCATAAATATTTCTAGGAATGTACATGTGAAAATATATATGAAAATGTATTTTTGAAATAGAAAAAAGGTTAATGTGAGACATATACATACACACATAAATTTGTGAATGAACAAATAAATATGCATAAATAAGGTATATGCAAATATATTTTTGATAACTGAATACATATGTCTCATTACACAAGCATATTCATAATTTTATGTATGCTTCTATATTAATGTAGATTCAGGTATAAGGTTATGTTTAGGCTTAGTGTTAAATTTTGTGTAGGGTAAGGGTTAGGGTTAGTGAAAGAAATTGCATATGGAAAACCAAGAATACTCATTAGAATAACTCATGAATACATGTATGAAAATATAAATAAATATATATGTTTTTAACTAGGGAAGGTTTTATTTTCTATTTATGATTTAAATAAATTTTTTTTTTTAGTTTTTGATAGTTCTTTTTTTTATTTATTTATATGCAGTGCTAAAAATCGAACCCAGTGCCTCACACATACCAGTAAAGTTCACTGCCACTGAGCAAAAGCCCCAGCCTAAGATTTTAATGTGACACATATGAATACAGATTTTCAAAAATAGTACTGCACAGATTAATTATATATAAGAATATATACTTATACATATTTAAATATATCATTGATAATTGTATGCATAACTTTATACAAATGAATATTAAATTAATATATATGTATTTATTTTAAGGTAGGTTTAGATATACAAGAAAAGATAGGGTTAGTATCAATTTCAAATTTTTGTGTACATTTAGGTTTATCTTTAGAGAATAAATATATTTGTTGAAAACATAAATACACCTAAGAATATACTTGGTAACATTTGAATAAAAATTAAAATAAATGTTTTGAAATAGGGAAGGGTTAATATGAGACATAAATACAAAATTTTAATATGCAAATTCAAAGATAAATTTTATATATGAATATGTAATAACGCTTCTGCAAATATAACATTGATAAATATGTATGTAAGTATAAATTCATATGAGTATTCATATAAGTATATATGCTTTTATCTGAATGTAGGTTAGTTATAGGGGTAAAACTATGGTTAGTACTAAATTTTGTATATATTTAGGGTTAGGGAATGAATATGAATAATTAAAGAATAAAATGAAAAATATGAATAATTAAAGAATGTACATGTGCAATTTTGACAGTTTGAAATTGGGAAGGGATTAATGTGAGATGTAGGAAGAAACATTTTTAATTTGTGAAAGAAGATATGTGTGTGTGTGTGTGTGTGTGTGTGTGTGTGTATATATATATATGTATATATATATATATATATATATGTATATATATATATGCAAATATACCACTGATAATTGAGTGCAAGTAAATTTACACATAAACATTAGGAAATGAATCGGTATATTGAAAAACATAAATAAACATAAGAATATACATGTAAAAATGTGCAGTAAAATACACAGAAGTATATGTGTTTTGAAATAGTAAAAGGTGTGAGTGAGATATATAAATACACAATTATTAATTTCCAAATGCACTGATAAATTACATGTGAACATATATAAATACTTATGTATACAATTATCAATTGGATATTTGAATGTAAGTATGAAGGAATATTCATATTACTATATATGCTTTAGTATTAATGTAGGTTTAGGAATTTAGAGTTAATATTAAATATTAAAGGGTAAAGGGTAAAGGTAAAGGTAAAGGGTAAAGCTTAGAATTAGGGTATGAATATATATATATATGAATATTCAAATAATATGCATGTGAAAATATGTATAAAACATATAAAAAATGAACAGGGACCAAGTAAAAAACATTATATGGAGAAATTTGACAATAACTAAAGGAAATCAACTGCCATATATACAGTAGGAAACACTGTCTATACTTAATATTGAAAGTATAAGGAAAAAAAAAGTTTATCTCACATATTTTGGAACAGTGAAGGCAAGATAACAAATGCAATCATAAAGCAAGACTCAAAATTTTCTCAAGGATTTATTGAGAATAGATGATTTCAACATAGAGTTAAATTATCAGTTAACATTGAAAAAATAAGTCAAAGATCATCAGAAGTTTCAAATAAAGCAAAGACATTTATAAAAAATACATATGGGGTAAAGAAAAACATTACAAGGAAAATTGGAAATTCTTTTGAGATGATAGATAATTGAGATTCATCAAATCAAAAACAATAGGAGGCTGATGAAGCAGTTCATAAAGAAGTGAAAAAGACACAGGGATAAAATCAGTGTTGACTCTCATCATGCAACTTGAGATGCACAAATAATAATTTATTTCTAATTATATTTAAGAATTTGCTTAGAGTAGATATGTACATGGAGTCCAGAGCCAGTAGATGTAGCATGTACCAACGTGGGAATCATGAAGAGTGCAGCACCATAGCAGGCAAATTTGCAAGTGGCCAGAAGTTGAATGGTGTCCTGAAGATGTGCGCAGGTCAGCTGACGATCTTGATTTTGTTTTCACTGAGAGGCAGAATGGGGTGGAAAGAGAAAGGACTATTTATTAGTTATTCATGCTGCTGGATCCTGGGCACATAGACCAAAATCATAGAACTTCTTTTTCTCTCTTGTGTGTGGTTTGGTCTTTGGAGGATTTTTCTTTTAGGCCTACTATCTGTGACACAGGCCACATTACATACGGTGTTCCTGAAATCTCTAGTACAATGCAGATGTTTTCTTCAGTGAATTATCTGGGAAGACCATGGAGGAAAGCAATTACTTAGGCATAGGCCTGAAATGAACCCTTTGTACTTGAAAGCACCATTTTTTCTCTTTTGCATATATTGTAGTTTTAAATTTTAGGCAGATTACTAGATATATATTAATATAGTCTTGTGCAATTAAACTCCTGTTAGGAGACTCTTTTCAAAGGTCCTCTTTTGTTTTAAATGGGGACTCCACAGTTCAGTTCTTCTTGAATTCTTGAAGTTCAGGAGAGGTGGAGGTGGGACAGAGCCCTTGCCTGGTGCCAGCTTCTGTTAAGAGCATCTGGCGAGCCATGCTGGAGCCTGACATGAAGTAAAACCATGTTAAGGAGCCATTCCAGATGGAGCTATGGCTTTGGAGGGAGAAGGATATACTTCTTTGGGAAGGGCTGGAGGAGCAGGGAAGGAAAAAGTTACTTAATTTGCAGTGTTGTAGAACAGAGTTGTCATTGAATGTCAGATTAGAGGTCCTTGAAAACTTGTCTACAAAGGAGGGTATTTTTAAAGCCCTTGGAGAAGCTATGTGGCAACAAACATCTCTGTTCACCCATGAATGACATCAAGCCTCAATGTCGCCATCAGGTCAGAATGCTCTTTCTCACCCAGCATAACAGACAGGCCCAGGTTCACTACATGTGCTTCCATGAATGGTCAACCTGTGTTGGAATGGTTCATCCTATCTGCCTGTATCAAAGCTGCACCTTTGGGTGAGGCTTACTGTTTTCAGAAAAGCCAGAGGTGCCCTTGCATGCGTGCACTGCTTTCCTGGGAGCTGCATGGCTGAACAGTAGGTTCAAAGGAAAGCATAAAGGGGCTGGGATTTCTGGGCAGTGGACACATGTACAGATAACAGTATTGGACATTCCCACTTTTTCCTTGATTCCTGGAAATGTTGAGTGTACCTTTCCTTCTTTTCAATTGTTTATCTCAGGTATTTTGTCACTGTGTTGGCAAGTGATCTAATATTAGCAAAAAAGAAGTTTCAAAATTTTCTTAAGGATGTTGTTCAGAGTAGATGATTTGACAATAGAACTAAATGATTAGTCAACAAAATGAAACATGTGAAAAATCTCCAAAATTTTTGAAACAAAGCAAAGCATTTTAGTAAAGTATTCACATGGGATAAAGATAAAAATTACAAGGGAATTTGGAAATAATTTTGAGCAGACAGATAACTGACATTCAACCAATCAACAGCAACAGGACGCATCTTATGAAGTTCTTAAAGTTCCACTTGCTTACATTAGCAAAAGACACATTGATGAATAAGATCAATGTTGACTCGGTCCACCCTGAGTAACTGCAAAAAGAAAACAAACAACCAAACAAACAAGAGAAAAAAAAACTAGAAGGAAGGAATTAAGACAAGGTGGATGGAAGGAGATAATAATGTTAGGAGGTAAAATAAAGACAGGAGAAAATGATGACACCATAAAGAAAAACAATGAAAACAGAAAAGGATTTCTAAAAAAGTTCACTAAACTTTAGGTGGACAAGTCCAAGTGAGAGAGAAAAGTACAATGAGCAATACAAAACATAAAAGTTATCTGAATTGATCCTAAAATGTTACAGTAACTTAGCACTGTGTATTAGTCTTGTAATGCTGTATCATATTAAAACCAATTATCTCATTGACTACATAGATGACAAGCATCTGCCAATCCAATTATCAAACTTCTTTCAAGAAAAAGTGGAGGCAGTGCAGCGCGGAGCTCTGGCAGCGTTGGGGGAAGAGCAGCAATGATCAGACTGCAGCCCAAGGTGCAATAGCAGCAGAACACGAATGAGGCAACAACAGAGGGGAACCAGTGCTACTTGGCCTTAAACACACACTCTTCTGCTGCCTCCCTATTGTCAGTGCAGGTGCGCAAGGCACCTGAGGCTGCTAGGGCTGCTACATAACCTGAATGCTGCAGGAGGAAGGGGACCCAATAGGGGTCTGGCCGCCCAAGCCTCTGGGGACCAAGTTGGTGCCCACTTCTGAAGGCTCCCTCTCTTAGCCCTTGTTTCCCCATTCCTGTTGCCTGGATGGCCTGGGTGACTATCTATCGCCCCAGTTCCTTCACTCCATGGTGACGACTGATTAACTGGGAGAGATGGACTGCAGTGTGCTCAATAGGCTGATGAAGCTGAGTGAGAACCACCAAGGAAGAGGCTGTAGCTTCAGTGGCAAGCATGAGAAGGTTTGGAGGTGGTGGTTGCCCTGGGTTGTGGGGAGGGGTGGAGGGTGCAGTGCGCGGTGGCAGCGGGGCTGACAGCAGCTGCAGTCTCTGAACCCTGGGATTGAGGAGCGCTAGCAAGCGCTTGCTTTTCGACTTTTGCACACATTTCCTATCGAAGGTTCGGTCCACCTCCTTTGATATAACACCCAGAACAATAGGCGGGCCAAGGGCTCCATGTGCCTGGAGTCCATCCTGCACGCCCAGAAGGAAGTGCGCCCTCTTGAGTTCTAGCCTCTACTCGGCTATCATCCTCTACTTTGAGTGGAGCACGCTCCAAGGGCTCAGGGAGGACCACACCTGGTAGTGCAGCCACTCCACCCTAAGCCACAGTGAATAGACATCTGCTTGCTCAAATCTAGCTGTGAGACGTTTTCCTCTGCTTACCCAGAATTCTTTTCCAATTCTACCCTGGCAGACATCCCCCCAGTGCCACAGAGTCCCTTCACCTGGGGTGCAGCTCCAGTGGAACCGCTCTGTGCATCCAGGCGGCAGGGTCCCTTGGAAATTCTTTGGTTTCTCCACTTCTACGGTGCCTACCATGCTCTCTGGAGAGTCATGATGTACGCCCTAGGAATCACAGCCCTGTTGAATGTCTCCTTCCAATGCCCAAACTACATGGAAGGACGCTACAAGTACAAACACATCCAGTGGAAGAAAACCACAAGTCAGAAATGGATTCCTGGTTCATGGAAGCCATGGTTGTAGGACTGTGCACTAAAGGACTGCCATGGGCCAGGAATGATGCACTGCTAGGAGGGTATCCTGTTCTCTGCTACCATCTGCTTGGCTTAGCAGATGATGAAGGAACAGCTGAGGCTTGAGAAGGCCTTGAACTTTATGGAGCAGCTGTCCCAGGTGCTGGCCACATCCTACCCCTCCAAGCCTGCCAGCAATTCAAGCCCCTTAAGGGAGCTGCAAACCCTCTTCTACCCTTACCTCACAGTTTTTCTTCAGCTTCCCTATCTCTTTGGGTGTGCACTTGGCCCCCAGCAGACTGCAGACCTGCACAACCCAGCACTATCTCCCCCAGAATTCAGAGCCACTCACCTAACCCCTGAAACCAAGGTTGCCTTCCAGCAAGGGATGCAAGATCCTCATGTGGGACCTAACAATATATAAATTTGTATCAAGAGTATATAATGACTCTAATATCTACTATGGCCAATGACTTTTTCTCCATTTATCATGCTGTCTACTACTGCATATACTTAAAATGTATAAGTGCAGTTTCCCAGTCTCACCTGGAGTAAGGGTTCCAATTCTTCAATGAGATGAATTAATGTGAGGCAAACCTACATGTACATATGGAAAATTTGGGGTAGGATTGGTATGTAGGGAATTTGTCTTCTTGTGAAGACAGTGAGTGTCCTGATCAAGCTCTGGAGTTGGGTTTATGGCAACAAGGTGTTAAGTGGCAAAAGTTGAGCGGGGGGAGCAGTGTCCACTGGAATACTTTTGTACTGTCTTTGGACCATTCTCTTGCCTCCATTATTATTTATATTTGTCAGCATACAAACAAAGTTTCTGTCCTTCCTGGAAATTTTATAGATATCTTGAATATATTAAATAAATATCTTGAATATATTCATTAAAGTAATATAATTACATTAAATTATATAATTAATTACATATAATTATATGTAATTAATTATATAATATAATTATTAGAGTGAATTCTTCTCTCTACATATACAACCGGACTGATGTCTTATTTGTGAAGATTAAGTTGGTTGATCTAAAACATAACATTGCTCTGTTAATGAGCTTTGATGAAAAATAACTTACATGAACAACTTTTAGAGGAGAGATTTATTTTGGGTCACAATTTCAGAGTGTTCAGACCATCATTGGCTGGCTCCAAGGCAGAAATATTATGGTGAAAGGATGTGATGGAGGAAAGATGCTCAGCACATGGGAGCTGGGAAGCAGAGAGAGAGGAAGGGACCAAGACATATATAGTCTAAGGTAATGCTCCCATTGACCTTCTTCCTTCCATCATAACTCACCTACTTACAGTTACTAACCAGTAGTTCATTCAAATTTTTAATTCATCAAATGGATCAATCCCACTCTCCTAATCCAACTGTTTTACTTCTGAACATTGTTGCTTTGTTTAACATTTGAGTTCCTTAGGGGATATTTCTAGGTCCATACTATAACAATTGACTTGCACATGGTTAATATTCAGTACATTTTTTCTATTATTATCACTAGTGCTACACATACAGCAACTAACACAAGATGTGAAGGAAGAAAGGATCCATTCATAGTACCAACAACAAACCAAATACTTAGAGAAAAATTATAAGAAAGCTGTGCAAGATCTATTGGAAGGATAATTTAAAATGCTAAGTTATGTACAAAAAGACACTTGAATTTATTTTTCTTCGAAAGGCTTAATATCAATAAGTTTTTGCTTTTGCCTAAAAGATCCATAAATGACTAAAATTTCAATAAAATATCAACATGATTTCTTCAATTTTAGAACAAGACAAGCTGATTTTTAAAATTTAATTTTAGTGTGTATTTTTGAGTTATAGTTGGAAAAAATACCTTTATTTTTATTTATTTATTTATTTATTTATTTATTTATTTATTTATTTATTTATTTATTTATATGTGGTGCTGAGGATCAAACCCAGATGCTAGGCAAGTTCTCTACTGCTGAGCCACATGCTAGGCAAGTCTCTATTGTTGAGCCACAACCCCAGCTCCAAGAAAAGCAGATTTTAAAAAATCAGATTGACAAACATTCTAAGGAAAAGCAAATTAACTTACTAATAAAAACGTAAGAGAAAATCATATTTTAAAAAATTGGTAAACAAAAGTGAATGAGAATGGCAATCACACAGTCAAAACTTTTGGTGAACTACCAATTTATAGGAGTACTCCTAAAATAAGTTTTTATGAAGGACAATTGTGTTTCTTCCCCTTTTTAAACAGCTTTATTTTATTTATTTGTTTTTATGTGGTTGTGAGGATCAAACCAGGGCCTCACACATATCAGTTAAGCTCTCCACCACAGAGTCACAACCCCAGCCCCAAAGGACAATTGCTTTTGGTAGAGTAAGTATAGAGAGTATAGAGTGATACTCTTGAAAGTGACTGTCACAATTGGTTAATTTAGAATATTATTTCATATATTTGTATATTTATATATAATTCTATGTAATTATATAAAATTATATTATATAATATAATTAATAGAGTGAATTCTACTCTCTGCATATAATACCTGACTGATGCCTTATTTGTGAAGATTGAGTTGATTAACCTAAAACATCACATTGCTATGTTAATGAGCTTTGATGTAAAATACCTGACAAGAACAATTTTTTGAGCACAGATTATATATATATATATATATATATATGTATATATATATATATATATAATTTTATAAGTAAATTACACTATTCCTTGCCTAAATAAATAGCAATCACTGATATTTTCAAGAGGTTGAGAAGAGCAAAGGTAATTATCCTAAAGATACACTGTTTAGAATAGAACCTGTTGTTACAGAAAACATCAGTATAGTTTTTAATTTTTACATCTCTTTTATTTGGTTTTAATTTACCTTGGATGTCTTTTTTACTTTCAGCATGGGGTGTTTTGTTGTTGTTGTTGTTGTTGTTGTTCTTGTTCTTGTTCTTGTTTTCTTATCTTTACATATTGAAGATATTTTTTTTACCTTATCCTAAAAAATACAAGGATTGCAGACAACAGCAAGAGAAAGAAACCAATAAAAGTGTAAAGGGCACATGCTCTTTCTTGGACAGGTCCTGTCATATTTCCTGTAGGCTCACTGTGGATATTTCCTGAAAATGCCTGCTCCCCACAGAAAGGAGGACACAGTGAATAGAACAGTGACAGTTTATTTTTCTTAATGCAAATGCCTTGGCAGTTGCCCTTCTCTTCCCACTGCTAATTTAGAGCTCTGACTTCAACTCATACCCAACGCATATGAAATCTACTACAAGAAGCATCACTGCCCACATGCCCAAATCTGGATATCCACAAGCTGTCAAAGACTCATGATACTATGCCCCAGCACAGAACAGTTTTCTTCTTTCCAGTAATATGACCAGTCATGTCAGAATTGACATAGACATTGACACACTACATACTCCCATCTAAAGTAGTTTCAGTTTTACTCATAGGAATGCAATTTGCATGATTTGAATGAACCTTCTGGTAGCAGAACATGGGGAGGCTCCTGGAGAGTGGCATTCCTGGAGAGGGCACGGAAGTTCTGCACCTCTTCTCCCTTACCTGTACTCTCTTTCATCTGGCTTCGTGTTAATCTACTCTATAATATCTTTTGTTGATATATCAATATATTTGCAAACACAACTGTTTCTCTGAGTTCTATGAACTTCTCTAGCAAATTAACCAAATGTACGGTGGGGATTAGGAAACCCAATTTAAAGCCTACCATCTATACATATAATAGATAGAGAGATTTATAAAATAAAATATTTATTTATAAAATAAAATATAAACACAAATACACACACGCACACACACACACACACACACACCACATAGAGAAGCGCAGGTCACAGCCTATGCTTGCAGTTGAAATTCAAATGGAGCACAGCCTCATAAGATTGACCCTCAAACTGTGGGATCTAACCCTATTCTCTAAGAAGTTTCAGGATAGAATTGAATTACAGGGCTCTCAGAGGGTATCCACTAGAGAACTGATTGACTGTTAGAGGATCAAATATCCACACATATTTTGTTGAACAAAAGTCATTCTTCATTGAATATAAGAAAAGAGAAAATATACTTTTTTCTATAATTTAGGGATGTTGATCTGTATACATAGAGCCTCTGCCTCTACCAACTCAGAACTTAGAGACCAGCCAAGAAAATAGAAACATAAATAAACAGCAACAGTGAAATGTGTCAGTTGGTGATTTCTCAATTTGACACATGGTGAAAAGAACAGTTAGAGCCTGGAAACTCTAAGTTTTGCCAGCCCCTATTTTCCTTTTGCATTAGTTTGGAATGCTTTTTGGAGTAGTGAAAATTGCTTTGGGTAACACAGTTTTCCTACACAAGAATTTATTTGTGACTCTTGGTGCTGGAAGGTCAGGACAACAGGCAACCAGGGAGAAGACCTCAGGGAGACCCGAAGTCACCCACTCACTGTAAATGAGAGGCGTTCATCAATCCGACCATGACTCGTTGTGACTCAACGCTACAGATGTTCCTGAAGAATAGAGAAACGACTCCTTGGTTTCTCGTTGAGCCTTTTGAGGTTATACCAACCAAGCCTTCATAGGCAGTGGGCCCAGAATTGATACAAGACCTGAAAGAGCCGGACCGGACACACACTTTGCATCGGATACCCAGCAAAGGAAATGAACAGCCGCCCTTTACATTGCACACCACCATGACAGAAAACTGACCTCACCAGAATTCAACAGAGGGGATAGCTTCATTGAAACTGGCATTTGCAGGTGTGTGACCCCCGGGCCCCTCCTCTCCACACAGCGGGAAAATCTCAAGGCCCCAACCAACTCTCCCGTCAGCAGATTGTCAGACCAAGGGAGTCAGGAGTGGTGCATGACCCCCAGCTACCGCTCCCACCAGTGCTAACAACCTAGGTCTCTTGTGACAGCTCCCCGGGGTGTGTCTACCGGAGGGCAGGCAGAATAAGCTGATGGTTCCCAGCCCCTCGGTCCACAACCTTAGGATCTAGGGGAATTGCAAACAGAGAGAGTGTGCCCAGTTTTTCAAGAAAATAGGGCTCCTGGGAGCGGCTGACCTGGCGTGTAGCCAGTTTTGTGGTGAACTTCACCAGTGAGCGGGGCATGGCTGGTGGAAAAGTGGGGAAGTGACTGGAGACCAGGAAAGTCCCTGAGTGCCCAGGATTGGAGAGCCACCTAGTGGGGGAGGAGGAGCCTCCTCACAGGGATAGATTCCTGCAAATTGAGAGGAGAAACTTGGCCCAGTGGGCACAGCTCCAACTACTGGAAGAAAAGTTAATCGAACTCATAAGACTGCATGTTTTTAAATTTATTTTTATTTTTTTTAAATTTTTTAATTTTAATTTTAATTTGTGTGTTTTCATTTATTTTCAATTTCCTTACTTCCCTTTTCTTGAATTCTACTGTTTACTCTCATTCTCTTTAGCGACTTCTTCCCTCCCCTCTAATACCTTTCCTCCCAAGCATAATGAAGCGGTTTATGTGCAATTTACTAAATGTGTATAGGTAAATGTTCCAAGGTGTTTTATAGTGCTACCAACTTCTTAGCTACCCCCAAATACTCCGGACCATTCTCCTGTAAATATCCAACATCAGTAGAGCAATCTTTCAAGGTTGTCAAGATATACCAACCACTCTATCATCACATCACTCGACCTAAACATAAGTCCCAAGACCAAAGCACAGATCATGATATGCCATCAGAATCCATACGCATTTTATTAAATGAATGAATCTGCTTTAAATTGCAATAAAATTCATCATTTCTAATCATAGTCTCCCATCAAAAAGGAGAGACTCCGGAGATACACAAAACCAAAATAAATTTATAGGAGTAAACAGTAACTCAGCAGTCAAACAGAACCAGAAGTAACATGAGCAGCATGAAAAAGAAATGAAGAAAAGGAGAACAAACAATGCAGGACAGCCTAAATCTATAGGAGAACCTAGAGGCTTCAAAAAAATAGTCAAATAAAGAACTCAAGGAATACCTTATGCAGATGTAATGGAATCGTAAAGAGGACAGGAGACAGAAAATCCAAACAATGAAAGAACACATTGAAAATGAATTACATAAACAGATTCAAGAAGCAAATAAGCAATTTTAGCAGGAGATAAATTATTATTAAAAAAAATCAAACAATAATCCTAGAAATAAATAAAATTATAAAACAAATTAAAAACTCAAACGAGAGTATTACTAGCAGTGTGGAGCAAGTAGAAGTCAGAATGTCAGGCAATGAAGACAAAATATATCATCTTGAAAAGAGTCTAGCCAACTCAAAGGCTAGTAAGAAACCACGAGAAAAACATCCAAGAGATATGGGATAACATACAAAAAAAAAACAAACTTAAGAGTCACTGGGATAGAGGAAGGTATAGAGGTCCAACCCAAGGGAATGAGCTATCTGTTGAATGAAATAATTTTAGAAAACGTTCCAGATATAAAAAAGGAAATGGATGTACAAATTCTATATGCATAGAGGACACCAAGCATACAAAATCACAGTAGACCAATGCCAAGACACATTGTTATGAAGATATCCAATATACAAAACAAAGAGAAAATATTAAAAGCTACAAGAGAAAGAGGCAAATTACATTCAGTGGTAAACTAATAAGGTTAACGGCTGATTTTTTATCACAGATGCTAAAAACAAGAACATCCTGGAAAGATGTATTTCAAACACTGAAAGACAATGGATGCCAACCAAGAATTTTGTATCCAGCAAAATTAAGCTTCAGGTATAACAATAAAATAAAAATCTTTCACGATAAAAAAAAAAGTTAAAAGAATTCACAGCCAGAAAACCAGCATTGCAAAGCATCTTGAGCAAAACACTACACGAGAAATAAATTAAAACCAACAACCCAAACCAACAGTAGAAAGTACCTCAGTAAAGCGAGAGTGGGTGGTGGGAAGCTAATCATGGAGAAACAAAACAAATTTTAAAAAAGACAAATAATCAAACATGACTGGAGGTACAAACCATATATCAATAGTAACCCTAAACATTAATGGCTTAAACTCACCAATAAAGCAACATAGGCTAGTAACCTCAATTAAAAAAAAAGAAAGAAAACAGATCCAACAATATGTTGCCTTCAGAAGACACATCTGATTGGAAAAGACATACACAGGCTGAAGGTGAAAGGTTGGGAAAAATCATACCCTGCACACAGTCCTCAGAAGCCAGCAGGGGAGGCCATCCTAATATCGAAAAAATCAACTTCAAGACTAAGTTAATCAAAAGGGATAAGGAAGGACATTATATATCGTAAAAAGGAACCATTCACCAAAAAGACATAACAATTATCAATATTTATGCACCAAACAATGGTGCTGTAATGTTCATGAAACAAACACTCCTCAAGTTTAAGAATCAAATAGACCACAACAGAATAATTATGGGTGACTTCAACACACCTCTCTCACCATTGGACAGATCCTTCAATCAAAAGTTGAATTAAGAAACTATAGAACTCAATAACACAATCAATAACCTATACTTAACTGACATATATAGAATATATCAACCGTCATCAAGTGGATATACTTTTTTCTCAGCAGCACATGGATCCTTCTCAAAAATAGACCATATATTATGTCATAGGGCAACCCTTAGTAAATATAAAGGTGTGGAGATAATACCATGCATTTTATCTGATCATAATGGAATGAAACTGGAAATCAATGATATAAGAAGGAAGAAAAAATCTTACATCACTTGGAAAATGAACAATATGGTACTGAATGATCAATGTGTTACAGAAGACATAAAGGAGGAAATCAAAAAATTCTTAGAGATAAATGAAAATACAGACACAACATATCAGAATCTTTGGGACACAATGAAGGCAGTTATAAGAGGTAAATTCATTTCCTGGAGCTCATTCCTCAAAAAAAAAAAAAAAAAAAAAAAAGAAAAGAAAAAGAAAAAGCCAACAAATAAATGAGCTCACACTTCCTCTCAAAACCCTAGAAAAGAAAAAAAAAAAAACAGCAAATGTAGAAGAAGGCAAAAAATAATTAAAATCAGAGCTGAAATCAACAAAATTGAAACAAAAGAAAGTATTGAAAAAATTCACAAAACTAAAGTTGGTTCTTCAAAAAAATAAATAAGATCAACAGAGCCTTAGCCATGCTAATGAAGAGAAAAAGAGACAGAAATCTAATTTCTAATACACGGGATGAAAAAGGCAATATCACAACAGACACTACAGAAATAGAGAAGATAATTAGAAATTATTTTGAAACCCTATATTTCAAAAAAATAGAAGATAGTGAAGACATTGATAAATATCTTAAGTCATATGATTTACCCAGATTGAGTTAGAAATTTAAACAGACCAATATCAATAGAGAAAATAGAAGAAGCCAACAAAAGACTACCAACCAAGAAAAACCCAGGAAAAGATGGGTATACAGTGGAGTTTTACAAAACCTTTAAAGAAGAATTGATACCAATACTTTTCAAGTTATTTCAGGAAATATAAAAAGAGGGAGCTCTTTCAAATTCATTCTATGTGTCCAACATCACACTGATCCTGAAACCAGACAATGACACTTCAAAGAAGGAAAAGTACAGATCAATATCTCTAATGAACCTAGATGCAAAAATTCTCAATAAAATTTTAGCGAACTTGTTAAAAAACAAATCAAAAAAAATGTGCATCATGATCAAGTAGGATTCATCCCTGGGATGCAAGGCTGATTCAATATATGGAAATCAATAAATGTTATTCACCACATCAATAGACTTAAAGATAAGAACCATATGATCATCTCAATAGATGCAGGAAAAAGCATTCGGTAAAGTACAACATCCCTTTATGTTCAAAACTCTAGAAAATCTAGGAATAACAGGAACTTCCCTCAACATTGTAAAAGCTCTCTATGCTAAGTCTCAGGCTAGTATCATTCTGAATGGAGAAAAATTGAAGGCATTCCCTCTAAAATGTGGAACAAGAGAGGGATGCCCTCTGTCACCACTTCTATTCAGTATAGTTCTCGAAATACTGGCCAGAGCAATTAGAGAGATGAAAGAAATTAAAGGCATAAAAATAGAAAAAGAAGATCTTAAATTATCACCATTTGCGGATGACATGATCTTGTACCTAGCAGACCCAAAATGTTCTACAAAGAAGCTCCTAGGGCTAATAAATGAATTCAGCAGGATATAAAATCAACACACATAAATCAAAGGCATTCCTGTATATCAGCAACAAATCTTCTGAAATGGAAATGAGGAAAACCACCCCATTCACAATATCTTCAAAAAAAAAAATAAAATACTTGGGAATCAAACTAAAAAAAAGAGGTGAAAGATTTATTCAATTCAAACTACAGAACCTTAAAGAGAGAAATGGAAGATGATCTTAGAAGATGGAAAAATATATCCTGTACATAGATAGGCATAAATAACATCATCAAAATGACGATATTACCAAAAGTTCTTTATAGATTTAATGCAATTCCAATCAAATTCCCTAAGGCATTTCTTGTAGAAATAGATAAAGCAATCATGAAATTTATCTGGAAAAATATAAGACCCAGAATAGCAAAAGCAATTCTAAGCAGGAAAAGTGAATCAGGTGGTATATTGATACCAGATTTCAAACTATACTACTACAGAGCAATAGTAACAATAACAGGATGGTACTGGTACCAAAACAAGTGGGTGGACCAATGGTACAAAATAGAGGACCCAGAGATCAATACACAAAATTACAACTATTTTATATTTAACAAAGACACTAAAAGCATGCAATGGAGAAAGGATAGCATCTTCAACAAATGGTGCTGAAAAACTGGAAATCCATATGCAACATAATGAATCTGAATCCCTTTCTCTCGCCATGCACAAAAGTAAACTCAAAATTGATCAAGAAACTTGATATCAAAACAGAGACCCTGTGACTGATAGAAGAAAAAGTTGTCTCAAATCCACATATTGTGGGGTCGGGCTCCAAAATTCCTTAATAGGACACCCATAGCACAAGAGTTAAAAACAAGAATCAGCAAATGAGACTTACTTAAACTAAAAAGTTTTTTCTCAGCAAGAGAATCAATAAGAGAGGTAAATAGGGAGTCTACATTCTGAGAATTTTTACACCTCACACTTCAGATAGGACCCTAATATCCAGAGTATATAAAGAACTCCAAAAATTAAACAATAAGGAAACAAATAAACCAATCAACAAATGGGCCAAGGACCTGAACAGACACTTCTCAGAGGAGGACATACAATCAATCAACAAGTACACGAAAAAATGCTCACCATATCTAGCAGTCAGAGAAATGCAAATTAAAACCACCCTAATATACCATCTCACTCCAGTAAGAATGGAAGCCATTATGAAGTCAAACAACAAGTGCTGGCGAGGATGTGGGAAATAGGGTACACTTGTACATTGCTGGTAAGACTGTAAATTGATGCAGCCAATTTGGAAAACAGTAAGGAGATTCCTTGGAAAGCTGATAATGGAACCACCATTTCAACCAGCCATTCCCCTTCTTGGACTATTCCCCTCAAAACCTTAAAAGAGCGTATTATAGGGATACAGCTACATGGATGTTCATAGCCACAGAAGTCACAATAGCTAGACTATGGAACCAACCTAGATGCCCTTCAATAAATGAATGGATAAAAAAATGTGGCATTTATACACAATGGAGTACTACTCAGAACAAGAAAAATGACAAAATCATGGCATTTTCAGGGAAATGGATGGCATTAGAGCAGATTATGCTAAATGAAGGTAGCCAATCCCTAAAAAACAAATGCCAAATGTCTTCCTTGATATAAGGAGGGCAATTAAGAACAGAGTAGGGAGGAAGAGCATGAGAAGAAGATTACCATTAAACAGGAATGAGAGGTGGGAGGGAAAGGGAGAGAGAAGGGAAATTTCATGGAAATTAAAGGAGACCCTCATTGTTATTCAAAATTACATATAAGAGGAAGTGAGGGGAAAGGGGAAAAAACAAGAGAGAAAAAAGAATTGCAGTAGATGGGGTAGAGAGAGAAGATTGGAGGGGAGGGAAGGATAGGGGGATAGTAGAAAATAGGAAGGGCAGCAGGATACAATATACACTAGTCTGGCAGTATGTAAAAATGTAGATGTGTAACAGATGTGATTCTTCAATCTGTATACAGGGTAAAAATGGGAGTTCATAACCCATTTTAATCAAACATATGAAATATGATATGTGAAGAGCTTTGTAATGTTATGAACAACTAAAAATAAAAAATAAAATAAAAAAATAAATACCATTCCTTTAAAAAAACACATAAAACAACATAAAAAGAATTTCTTTGTGACCATTTTCTCCAACATCTTGCAATTTTGTTGGCCTCATGTGCAAATTTTTTAAGAGATTATTAATAACATACTTTACCTCATGCTTCTACTTTATGCACCTCTTTAAAAAAATTGTTGCCAAATCCTGTTGTATTATTAGTAATTAATTTTACAAATAATGATCTTACTTTGTATCTTTTATAATGTACCCCTATTGTGAATTCCTCTGTAATTTTGTGAAGAATCTTCACTTTCTCTTTTTACTCTACTTATGGAACTCTTTAAAATGATAAATTTTCATTGGGATATGCCTGTGTGTGTGTGTGTGTGTGTGTGTGTGTGTGTGTTTGTGTGCGCGCTCGTGCATGCGCGTGTGATGTCTGTGTGGTTTAATCTTTCCTTTATGGTTTTGTATGTACTTTGTATATGAAGACAAGCCAGGACATTTTTCTCATGTTTATGTTATTTTTTCTTATCTGTGCTCCTACATTGTTTCTTTTGTTGTTGTTGTTCTAGAAGTCAGATTGAGACTCATTTACCTTAGTTTCCCTTTTATACTTCTTTATCTTCTTGTTATAGATGTTGTTACCCCTTGTCCTCTATTTAGAAAAACACTTCAGCTTTGTCTCTCAGTGTTCTAATTCATTGTTTTTTCATTAGAAATAAAAGCTGCTCTAACCTTGGAGAAGAATACTAAGAAGAAAAAAATTTCTGTCCTTGATTTTTTATATTGGCAATTATTTCTTATATTTGATGCAAAAAGGACAAACTATTAAGGTAAAAAAGAGATAAATTAAATATTTTTTGAGTCTTTAAACTTCTGCTATTTGAAAGAATCCATCAAAAAAAAAATAAAAAGATAAGTCACATATGATATTTATAATAATAATACTATATTTTATAAATTAACAGTATTAAGGTATCTGACAAGATTTATGGTCATTGGAAATCTTCAAACTTGGCAACAGTAAGACAAGCAACTTAAAGAAGGATCAAATATTTTAACAGATACTACACAAAGAAGAGAATGTAAACATCAAGGAACACCTGAAAATTTGCTCAAGAGCATGAGTCATCAGGAAAACAAGAATTAAGACCAACTCACAAACATCACAATGCCTAAAATTCAAATGACCATGCCAAATATTGGCAAGGATTTATAAAAAACAGCAGCTCCATCCTCTGTTGTTGAGAGAGGTACATGTTACAACCATTTTGGAAAAACAGTTTGGTTGTTGTTTATGAAGATGGGCATGCACTTATCATGTGACCTGTCAATGCTGTCACCAGACATAAAAGCACAAAACTAGAAAAATAAATGTTCCCAGGAACTTCATAACTGCTATGCTCAGAGTAGTTCCAAAATGGAAGGAATCAAAATGTCCATGAATGGATGACTGGATAAAACAAGTTATCATAATCCTCGAAATGGAATAGCACTCAGCAATAAAAACAGAAACTACTGATACTAGTAATAACATGAAAGAATCTCAGAAATATAATGCTGTGTAAAAGGAGTCAGATAGTAAAGAATGTTTGACAAATTATTCAATTTTATTTAGCTGCAAAGGCACTTTCCTTCCTCTATGGTGTTCTTGCTAGGTATTTTGGTCACAGTGACTCAAAGCTGAATAATACAATTCTATTCCTTGAACTTAAAAAAAATGAGATTATATTGGCATATAAACAAATAAGCTAATGATATATTAAATCAGTGGAGGAAATGATAAATGTAAAGAAATCTCTTCTGGAAGGAAATAATGCTGGAGCACTGACACATCAGACAAAACAAAGAAATCTAAATGAATGTAAGCCAGAAATTTTTAAAAAATAATAATAACTTAAACACTAATCTCATGATAATTTTAAAAAGCATTTGTATAAACAGTGGAATTGGGGAAAAGTTTTTCAAGTAACACTGGAAACTTAGCACATAGAAAGAGAAGAATAACTTATTTGATAATATTTAATTTTCCAATTCTACTCTGTGCAGGGTCTCTTTCTTTGTCAAAACTTCTGGATGTTAGTTCACTAACTTAAACTTATGACCCTGTGGATATTATAAAATAATAAAAACAATTTGAAGAAGATTTTTTAGGACTTTTTTCAAATGGAAGTATTTTCTTATTTTAATTTCCACACTTATTTCTCTCATCTTGTCCTTATTTTTCCTTATTTTGTGGACTAAGATGTCCAGCATTAGAGTAAGTGAAGATGATGAGATATCCTCACCTTGTTCCTGAAGTTAGGTGGGAAACATTCAGCATTTCACTACTAAATCTATCAGTTGTTTGTTCTTCATAGACACATTTTGTCAGGTGAGAAAAATTTCCTCCTATTACTAGTTTGCAAAAAAAATAAAATAAGGAATGAGTTTCAATTTTGTCAAATACTCTTAAAATTTATTGAAATTATAATTCTCCTTGTTCTGTTAATGAAGTAAATTACATTCATTAATTTTCAAATATTGAGCAAATTTTACATTCTCAAACTAAACTTGTTTGGGTTGTATTATTCCTGTTACATTTATCTGTCTGGCTTGCTTTTGTACAGGATTCTTTTTGCACAAATTTTAGGAGAAATACTTGTGTATTCTTTTTTATTGTTCTTATCAGATCTTTTGGTGTCAGATATGTTCCATTTGGTTTTAGTATCAGGGTTATGTCTACTTAAGAAATGAGTTGGGAGATTTTTTCTCCTTTTATTTTCTAAATTGTGAATTTCTTAAAAAAAATATTTGTTTTCTAGTTGTTCACAATACCTTAATTTTGTTTATTTGTTTTTTTGTGTTTTTTTTTTTTATGTAGTGCTTAGTATTGAACCCAGGACCTCGCATGTGCAAGGCATGTGCTCTATTGCTGAGCCACAACCCTAGCCCTTATCTTGTGAATATTTGTATCACTTTTTCTTTAAATAAATGAAAAAAATTCTATCTGTGAAATCTCTAAGAGTTAGAATTTTATTTGCATCAAATTTTCAAATTATGCGATGGGGTTGTGGCTCAACAATAGAGTGCTTGCCTAACATGTACAAGGCACCGGGGTCAATCCTCAGCACCACAAAAAAATAAATTAAATAAAGCTATTGTGTCCAATTACAACTATAGAAATCCAAAAGATTGAAAAAAATTTTAAATTGTAAATGATTTTTTTCCATAGAGGAATAATCTTACTGTCTTGAGAAATCTACCTTTCAAGAGATTTGTCCACTTCACCTAAGTTATTGTATTTCTGGATATAATGTTGTTCATTATAGTCCATGTATATCCTACTTTTAATGTCTGTAGAATCTATGGATATCACCTAAAGATAATTTGTATTTTCTGTCATTTTCCTCAATTACTCTTGCTTGGTATTTATCAGTTTTAGTAATCTTTTCCAAAACTTAATTTTTGTCTATATTTTATCTATTTTCTATTGGATTTATTTCTGATCTTTATGATTTCTTTGTCCTATTTACTTTGGATTTTAATTACTTTTCTAGATTCTTAGATAGAAATTAAGATCATTTGTTTTAAACTGTTTTCTCTGATATCGACATGAATTTATATATTTTCCTGTCAGTACCACTTTTGCTGCAAATTTAAGCATACATTCCTTTCATTGTCATTAAGTTTGAAGAAATTTCCACTTACTTTTGTGATTCTTTTTCCTTTCATTTGTATTATTTAAGAGGACAATATTTGTCTTTCTAGTATGGGAATTTCATAGAAACCTATTATTAATTATAACATAATTTTATGATCAGTAAACATAATTCATATTTTAAAAATTTGTTGAGTTTCTCAGGGAATAGAAATTGTAACAGCCCTGATTTTGGTCATTACACATTGTATAAATGTACTAATTTATCATTTTATGCAACATGAATAACCATAAAATATTATCTATTGACTTAAAAAGTGCAAAGTTGGTGAATCTGCCCTGCTTGTTTGGTTGAATTCTTAACCTTTTTCCCTGATTATACACCAAGGGGAGGAAATCTAGGTTTAAGTGTTATAACAATGTGAAACTTGCAACACAAAAGCTACAGAATTATGCATGACAGTTCTACAATATTCCATGAACAAAATGTGTGTGTGCATATTTCTCAAATCACCAGATGTGGGTTATGAAGCTCTTATTTGCAAGTTAATTGGTGGTGTATAGTGATTAATCTTGAGTATCCTTTTCCTGTTTTTATTGAGTTATGGTTTGTTTTATTTCAATTAGAAACCACACTACTGGAGGTGTCTCAGTCTAGTAACCTTCAAATTAATTTTCTAAAACAGTTTGAAGCATGAGGTTTTTTTTTTCCTTTTTCCTGATTTCAGAACTAGATTAGAAGACTTGTTGGTGAAGGAGCCAGCAATGGAGAAAAATGCCGAATTGTAATTTCCGGCCAGAAAATTTTAATTTCACGGGATGGTTGGACATAGTTCTGGAAGGGCTACTACTGTATGAGGGGATAGATAACTATACTTATTAGAATTGTGGTGGTTTTTGGAAGGCAATGGAGCCCCTGTCAGATATTCAAGGACACCACACACCTTCATTTCTTCATTTTTTATCTTTTTCTCTCCTCCTCTTTCTCTTTTCTACTTCCCTCTTCTCCTTCTCTTCCTCCTTTTCTTTCTTCTCCATGTTCTTTAATTTCACCATTAAAAACAAAGAATAATTTCATAACCCTAACCCTAACTCTATGATGAGTTCTCTGTAAATTCTGAAGGTCTTAGATCAGCAGGCCAACAGATACTATTATGTGTTTTAAGTGATACAATAGGTATCTGCCCTCTTTTCTTTTTCTGTCTCCCTTTATGAACTTTCATTCTGTTTTCCTCACAGGATTCTCCATGGATTTTATTTGAATTAGAAGAAATTGGAAGACAGTGGGAGTCATATATGACTAAGGTTTTCCCCGTTCCTTTCTTTTTCTATTTTTTTTCTTTCTTTTTCTCTTTCAATTTCCTGGTGCTGGTGATTGAACCCAGGGCCTTGTGCTTGCAAGGTAAGCACTCTATGAACTGAACTATATAAACTGCACCAGTCCCCCGCCCTCTTTTTATTTCTTACAGAATGATCTGTGTTTCTGCCACACACATGGAAAGAATATACTTATAAAAATTATATGCTGTAGAATCTTCCTCAAGGATATTTTGCTGTCACCTTTTATTTATTTATTTCATTTGTATATGGACTCAATGCCTTTGTTTTTATGTGATGCTAGGATCAAACCCAGTGCCTCACACTTGCAAGGCAAATGCTCTACCACTGAGCTACAACTCCAGCTTTTGCTGTTGCCTTTTAAAAAGTTGTTAATTCAAACAGCTATTTTAAATTATTTCTATAATCATAAATGGGGAAATACAATAGCTTTCAAAAGTTTTTTTCCAAAAGTAGCTGGGGACTGGATCCACCAGTCTCAGACTTACAAGAGGTAATATGTTGCTGTTGTCATTATAAAGTTGCTTCATAGTAAGCTAACTTACTAAGTAGAAATATTTGAGTTGTCCTGTGATCAGTGATTATTTTATCAAGGCTACCAGCCCTTGACAATCAGAAATAAAGGAAGGAAATATGAAGGCTGCTTTAATAAACTCAGGGCCAGAAAAGAAAAGAGGACATATACCTATTGTAGCACTTAAAATACATAATTGTATCTTTTAACCAGCAAAATATATCTTCCCTGTGAAATTGTACAGGCACAACTTTACCATTGGCTGAACTATTTATTGACTCAGTAATGGATCTGAGAAATTTCCAACCATTTAGCTAAATCTGCCAGAAAATTCTTCTGTATTTCAAAGCCAAAATCATTCATTCAAATACTTAAAACATTCAAGTGTAAAGCACAGGTTGACTTCATACCTTCCCAAGGGAGTGGCCATGTCTCTACACAGGGAGGTCTATTGAAGTGTTTTTGTTGCTGCTGGTAATGGTGGTGGTTTTGTGATAATGATTACAGTTTTTGTTCTGTCATTGTTTGTGTTCATTTTTAACTATTTCTAGGAAATAACTGTAGACTAATAGATTTATTTTGATTCTGCAAAGAGAAAGGACACAATAATTTTCTGAAGGATTATTTAAAAAAAATTTATTCCAAAATTTATGGAATGATCATTATCAATTAAGGTTTTAAAATAAATTTATTGTGACTCAGTGACATGCATAATGTGTGTTAAACTGTCATTTATGGCCTATGTGTTTCAGAATCATCAGTTTGTTAAACTGTGTCTGCATCAGTATCACCTGGTGTACTTACATAGAGAGGCAGATCCTCGATTAGAGTCCCACACGCATTAAAGTGCTTGATAATGCAACCCAGGGAGTCACTACCACAATCCCCATTGCTGACTGTGAAACAAACCCCCTTTGAAATAAAAATCTTCAAATTCTTTTTTTAAATTTTGATCTTTAAACAGCCGATGGAGGTTGATGGACTCCGTGGCCCTCTTCGGCACTGTAAAGGGGAACATACATCTTTAAAAAAGTTCCTGATTAACACAGCTAAATACACACTTGGGTATTTCCTGCCTTTTCCCCCTACTGTGTTCTGTTTTCATAAAAAGCTTTCCATGCCTCACAGTCATCAAAAATGAAGACTTGTCAAAGAAAATGTTCTTCTCTATCTTGCTCAAACCTAGGATGCAAAGAGACCAATTCCTCATTGACATTATGACACCTGAGTTTTAATGCTGCAGAAAAAACAACAAAATACTTCTTCTCTGTGAAATTGTAAAGGCACATAAGGTTTAAGAATCACTTGTCTTATCTTAGAAATTCTTGAAAAATGACAAAGAGGAAAAATAGTCACTTTTTTAAACTTAGACTGCAGGTTTAGCCAATAAATTCCTTCATGACAGCTTTATTTTCTATTCTTTTAAAATTTTTATCATTTTTTAAATTTTAATTTTGAAATTTATTGTAATTAATTTTACATGACAGTATTTACACAAATAGAGCACTTCCTCTGGCTGAACGTGATGCACAGACAACACCAGTAGTGTACTTACAAATGTATATAGCGTATTAATTCCCTTTCATTCCACAATCTTTCACACCTCCACACTCCACCTTTTGCTTCCCTCCCCTCTGTCCAATCCAAGGTTTCTTCATTCCCCCCTCCTTGCTTTATAGATCAGCACCTGCTTATCAGAGAAAACATTCAGTCTTTGTTTTTTGGAGGGTTGGTTTATTTTATTTTCTATTTTTAACACTTGTTCTAGGGACTGGTGTAGAAATGGGAAACAAAGATAAAAAATAAACTATTTATACAAACTTTGCTTTAAAAGAAAAAAAGCCAACAAAAAACCTTTACAGTTTTACCCTGCCTGCCATGAGTGATGTTGGCCTTCAACGTATGGCTACAGAAACATAAATAAACCTCTATCTTACAATTATGCATACCTACTCACATCCTAGGAGAACTCTAAAGATACAAAGGAGGCTTCAGTAAACAAGTAGAGGTTGCCATATGCAAGACTTTGCATAGGCTTGGTGTGGACATCAGTCTTATATTCCCCTGAGGGATGTTAGGTTAGCAAACTTAATGTGGAGGATGGGGGGGGGCAATAAAATTTGGAGAATTAGTTAATAAAGGAAGCAGGTTGTGCTAGGCTATAAATGAGAGGTCCTCTTAGCAAGTCATCAATTTTCTTTTTCACATGACTCAAAGAGGTCAGACCTGATGGTGCAGTGCAAAGTCCAGCATGGCTTGGCCTAGAGTTGCTACATGATCAGGTGTGAATCCATGAAAGGTGGTCACTGAGTTTCACTGACACTGACCAGAAGTGCCCTGCTGCTCAATAAGGTGCTTCTAAAATTGCCAATGTGCTCAACATTGGAACCATATGACCCTTATGTAGGAGGCAAAAATTTCCCCAGAGTTTATCTTCTGAGGAGAGCTGTTGAGGTGAGAACTGTGTTGTGACAGGTGCTGTGTCACTGAGGCTGTTCAGAAGCAGTGTCTCAATGTTTAGCATGCACTCTTAGGTACACTTTTCCTAGTGTGAGGCCTGGTTGTATTTGACTACTAGTATTCTGCCTTTCTGACTACCCTAGTAGAAGACATCTCTGATGACCTTTTCAGACCTGTACCAGCATTGAAGAAATAGGGCCCAGATTCTCCTTAGCAGATAGGCAGTTGTTCAGATGTGGGGAGGGGAGTAGGTGTAGGCTTCCTCATGTGTAAGGGACCTGTGGTGGCTTTGCTTCTTTTGTGGCTCCTGGAAGGCAATGGTCTCAATGCTGGAGCACACAGCAGGACCCTTAAGAATTTCAACTGCAAGCAAACAAAAGAATCCTGTTCAGATGGCACTATTAGACACCACTTATGATGCCCAGGCTGGAATAAGGGCAAAGCATGCAGGAAGGCAGAAACAAAGTGGGAGGTGGTAAAAAGAAGGAGTCAATGTGATTCACTGGGTCTGGAGAAGATTTCAGGTTCCAGCTTAGAAGATAAACTTTCCTGTTTACCCAAATCCCTGATGCCCCAGCCATAGACCTACTGCAAGCCATATGGTCAGATCCTACTACTTTCCTTTTATTAACCAGTTCATGCTACAAGTTATGTGGTCTGAAGGAAAATAAAGGCCTTTGTCATATTCCAGGAAAAAAGGATGGAGCATGAAACACACACATGTAGAAATAGCTTGTATTGAAGAGGACATATTGGTGAAAGTTTCCCTGTTAAGTGTGTGTTTCAATTTTCTTAAGAAGAAGTCAAATTGGCAGGGACCTCAGAGATTATCTAAGTTTAGGTCCACTTTAAACAGATGAAGGGTAGTAGCTCACAGAGGCAAAGGGGCCTGTCAAAGGCGTACAACCAGTTAACATTAAGCCTGGAGTTAGAGACCAGAAATTTGGGGAAAAAGAGGGTGGACTGCACACTGGAGGGAGCCAGCAGGAAGTGGAGACTGTGGGTTAACTTGGCAGGTATAGGAGGAGGCTGTACATAGCCAATCCTCTAAGTGTTGTGATAAGAGGCTCAGGAAAGAAAGCAACCCTCAGAGAAGAACCAAAAGCAATTAGAAAACAAGAGCAAGTTAATATACATCCCATGCTTGATCACAATATGGGTGTCAAGGCTCTCACGGTACAACTTAGGAACATTCCTAGAAGGCTCAACTGCTCTGATATTTACCCTCTAAGTTTAAAGGTTTAATGTCTCATATTTAAAACAATCAGTTACACATCAAGTTTCTCTTAATTGGATTTCTAGGGAATTGTTAGAACAGCATTTAAGTAAATGTAGAGAAAATCTGCTATATATATATTTTAAAAATTTCCCTTAAACAGTCTATTTTTCATTATCAGTTTTTTTTAATTTTATATCCAGGAGACTAAGTGGATCTTCCTACATGTTTTTTAAAGAAAATTGAGTGTTAAAATAAAATTGCTGTTCTTAACTTAATTTTGTGCACTAAAGTCAATTAATAAGGTTATGCCTTATTTGGTTTTTCATAAAGTAGTTCAGGAAAGTCCAGAATGCACATATGGCCTCAAGATTCCTTGGTAGACAACTAATTCACAAAGAGACTGTGGAAGTTTCTTCCCTCAAGGACCAACTGAACTGCATTTTTGTGGCTCCTTGCTTGACTGACATCAAGGAGAGAAAATCGGGCTAAAGGGGAGAGATGGTGACGAGAGGAGAATAATAACAGGGTAGAAAGCAGAGCAGGCAGGAGGGTGAAGAGATAGAATCTTAAGAGGAGGCTATCCAGGAGCTAAGACCTTTGGGGTGGACCAGATATCTCCTAGAACGTAAAGTAGGTCAGGGTCACTTACAGATCTGATGTCAGATGGTTATGTATTTGAAGCAGGCTATGTGACTGTGTAAGGTGCAACCATTGCCTTAGCTCCAAGTTAGTCCTTGCCTTCTTCAAAACATCATGTGTCCTGGTCACTGAAAGAAGAAAAGAGCCCCACAAAGACGGAATTTCCAGCTAGGCTCTACTTGCTGGGCATGCATTTTCTAGAGCATTTTCTTCTCACCCCTCAATCATGGCCTACTGCTGACCCCTGTGTTCCCCTCCCTCTGCAACCACAATTGCTCATGTCACAGGAGGGTTGGTACCATTGCATCAGACTCTCCCTTTCCAACATTCCAGTGTCTCTGTGGTCACTGTTTATCTGCAGCACAAGTGGGACATCTGCAAGACCAGCCCTTTCCTCGGCTGTTCCACGCTCAGGGGCACCTATGCTGGCTGACAATGAACTGCTCCATGTTCTCCTTCTGCTGGTTAGCAGTCTTCAGATGCACTGCTGTGATTCATAGCCAAGCAGGTATGATGCATGGCAATTTCCTTGTCATCCTACCCAATGTTGCTTAGACGGAGGACTCTCCATTGTGGAAATGGGCTTGCCTTGGACCCAGGTCATTTGCAGTGACATTGCATGAATGTTTGAGAAAGGTGACCCTGCTCAAGGACCAGGGCAGATCCAGGTTTAGGGCGGTTCCATGTTTAGGGTGTGGATCCTGCTGGGAATAGGGCGGTTCCAGGTTTAAGGTGGATCCTGCTGGGAATAGGGCATATCCTGCTGCCTCAGGTGCTCGCTCCTTGAGTTCCAATTGAGTTCTCACGGGATTCAGAGAGTATGTGGGATGCAGAGCCTGATTGAGGTGTGGATTTTTCCAGAACGTGAGTGTAGAGTGCCGGTGTATTTTCCCCAGAATGTGCATGTAGAGTGTCGATGAGAGTTCGGGAATAAAGAATTGCTGTTTGAATCTACAAGGCTGAGAGTGGCTCATGATTTTGTGCCCAGCCAGACTGCGGCAACACTCAGCTGTGCTCTCAAGGAACTTCTCCTGTTTGGATACTTGGGCTCACAGATCCAGGAGCTCCGTTTCCATTGATTCATCCTGGTGAAGAAGGACAAGCTCTCAGAAAACAGTTTGGAGAGTGAACATATCCAGTTCTTTGTGGTTCCTATCAATCAGAAGCAGAACTCTATAATCTTCTCAGCACTTGTAGACTGAGTTTCCTTCATTATAACTTCTCAATCCCTAAGTTCAGAACAGTTGAGAAAAAGATCACAGGTATTAATGTTGAGAAACTGTAAGCCCCCAATCAGATTAGCACAGGCCTACATTCCTGTGATCAAGGGGACCCTGAATCCAGACCCAGAGCAACTTCCAACTGTGAACAAGACCTCCAAATCAGTCCTTGAAGAAGTTTTGTCTCACCATTCTACCAACCATGAAGGACTTGGAATTTCAGAGATACTATGCCTGGGACACAGGGCTACCTGATGACAGTGTTCACATTTAAAAATGTCTGTACAAGCCTGAATATGGTAAAGTGCTTCCTTGTAATTAGCATTGTTTGTTCCCCAAACATACCAGTTATATTAATATGGAAATAAAAACTAGTGAGGGGATCCAGAGACTAGTCCACCCAAAGCAGGACAATTCTTTAAGGGTTTTACCTTTACCCCAGACTGAAACAGAGATAAAATGTGTGTTTGGATTCTAGGAGCATGACTGAAAGAAGCTGCAGGGTCACAGTGACTTTCTTTGATCTTTTGACCAAGAAGCTCTGAAGAATGGAGAAGTTTCAAAGGCCCCGAATTTTAGCTCAAACTTCAGATTTATTGGAAGCAGATATTTATAGATTACCAGGGCATCTATGTCTGTGCTTCTCCATTTTCTTTTTTTCTCTTTGAATTTTTATCTTGGGGTTTGGGGTATGAGGACAAAGTAAGGTAATCAGAGTTTCAATGAAAACATCCAGTAGGGGTCGCCCTCCAGGATGCTACATCAAGATCCAGCACATTCTAACAACCTATGTAGATCCTGACCCTCAGAAAGCCCTGGAACTGAGAATATAGAATCTCCTGGGGCAGAAGGTCAGGGCTTATACCAGAAGACAACACTGGCCTCTTACCACTTTGCCAGGCAGCCCAGGGCCAAGGAAGCTTGGTAAAGCTGCATGCCAGAACATGGTCAGGAGGGAAGCTGACTCCTCTAGGGTGTGCTGCAGGACACGGGTGCTGCTTCTTAGCTCATGGAAACATTTGTTGCCTGGTGCCTGTGGAAAGGTGGGAGGGAGCCATAGACATCACTGAGTTGAGACATCTCAAGGCTCACGACATTGAAGCCCTGCACAAGACTCAAGATTCCTTTATTGATGAGGAACAAAGCATGAGCTGCTTGAATGTGAAAAATTCTAGCTCATCCCTTTGAGGACCCAGGACTGAAGTGTGGCTCCTTTTACCTGGAATGACTCCTCACCTGGACACCCTATATAAGGCTATCAAAGCTCATTCCCATGTCATGTCCTCTACAGACATTTTACCTTCCTCACATGCAATAAAAGACCCCTCTGAACCAGTGAACTTGAAGCACAAGAGGTGAGTTCTCACATTGAGCCTGTAGTCCGTTAGTTGGTTTATAAATAGGGGTCTGTGTCTTGCCCTGAAGTGGGGGTTATGTGTATTCAAGGCTCTGTCTATACATCCAGGGGTCTCTGGTGTATCAGACAGCACAGCCATTGGTTCTTGTTGTCTCTGAACAGAGATGCACTCTGAAAAGCATTTGGAGACTGCCTCCCTCCCATTGCCAGGTTCTTACTCTTTCCACATACAAGTACTTTATGGATGCAATTCACTCACTACCTGTCCATCTGACTGATTTTAATCCACATGCGCCAGCATGACTGTAACAGATAATAAACCATGAGATGGTGCTGATTTTATCATTTGGGCATCAACTCTTAACAAATACTTTACTGAGGATTGTGGCAACACTGCACAGACATCCCTGTGGCTCTGAGGGAGAATATCTAGTAGGCTTCCTTTACCACAAAGTAGAGCATAGAATGAATCAGGAGATAGGGAAGCAAGGGCTTGGCTAGAATAATTGGAAGATTTTTTCTCTGTCATTGGGAGATGCAGGCCACAAAAAAGAGAAGAAGAAACTAGAATTAAGGACAAAGGGCACAAAGAAAGGGTGAACCCAGGAGCTGCAGGTGTGACTACCTCTGAGCTCTGAGCTTCAAGGCCCAGGAAGTTGCATGTGGGCCTCAGGAGAGACTGGATCTTTTCAACCAGCTGTTTCCCCTTCAGAACCTGCTCTCTGAGAGCAGTATAGTCATCGATGTGGCCTATGATGTGGTGACCATGCTTGTTGGAGAAGGAGCAATCCATAGAATCACCCTCTAGCTTCAGAGAGTTCTTCATTACTGAAGGATCATTTGATTTCAGCTCTGAAAAAGAATATCACAATAATAAAGATCTGCTGTTATTCATGATAATATCCTCTGTTCTCACCAGTGCAGAGACAGTGAAAGAGCCCAAGATCAAGAATGGCAGCCTTCAGAAATGCCAGGTGGGTCAAGCTCATAGACACATTTTGGTTTCTTTATTTTTATAATCTTTCTTACATCATTACATAATAATAAACTTTCCAGAAGACAAATTTTGTTTTCATTGATAAGTGGGCTATTCAGGACAATATTATAAACATGAAAGTTTTCTGTATAGAAAAGGCACAGACAATTGAATAAGAGTGTGTACAGGGCAATGACCCAAACAGAGCAATAGGACAGCTATGGCAAGAAAAAGAATGAGAAGAAAGGCAGCCACAGAAGATTCAAGGAACATGGATGATGCTTTCCTCTGTCAGGAAAAAGGATATCGCACACAGAAAATTTTCTAAATTCACATGACACACTTATAGAGGACCAACAGATATTTGCATTAATAACTTTCCTTAATTGTGTCCAAGCCCTTTAGTTGTCATATTATACCATTTGTCCTGGTGACAATGACAGTATCTGAGCCAGGAGAAGAGAAAGAAGAGCTGTGGAGGGCCAGAGTTAGAAAATCTATGCCAACACCCCAAATACAGAGAAAATACCTGAATCTAGGGAGTAAAAACAACCAGTGTCAAGGACATCACAAACAGCCTGCATCCCAAATCATGCACAGGTGCCAGGACTTCCCTCTCATATCATTAGCCTATATATGTAACATAGAAAAGCAAAAGTCAACATATTGATATGTTTCTATTATTTAGAAAAAATTGTTTGATCGATGGATATTACACATGAATGTAACTTCCAGTAAAAACCTGTTAAGTGCAATTTCATAAACCAAATTTGGGTATAATTTTCTATGTGCTTTCTAGTACAATGCCTTGTAGTGAAATTTAAAGATGCACAAAATCACATACATATATAAAATACACATACATATGTGTATATATGAAATATGTATATGTTAAAATATTTACCAAGGGCTAGGGTGCAGTTCAGTGGTAGAATGAAGAAAAGAAACCACTCTATAGAGTGTGGTAGATCTGGCACACACAGAAGATCTTGGGATGAAATTCTCTGTATTACAAAGTAGATCAAAATGTGAATTATCAATAATAGGAGTTCCTGGTAAGAGGAGAGTGAGTCACAGCCAGGTTCCAGTTCAGGCCTCTGGAAGCTGGGAACAAGAGGAAGAGCAGGGACTGAGCCATGCTGCTGTATCTCAGCTGGTACATGGGAAGCCCTGTCAGGAGGAAGTGAAGAGGAGACTAAACACCACACCCACTATGGCAGCTTCAAAAGGGCAAGGCAGCAACCTAAGCTATGCTGAGCAGTTCCTGCAGCTGGGTAGTGTGCTTAGAAGATTACAGATATATCTTACTTACAGGCCACAATAAAAAGTCCAAGGAATATTCCACTTTCATATGACACTTGAGGTCATTATCAGAAAAAAATGAGTATTCAGGGCAAACAGAAAATAAGGATTAACATTACCCAAGAATATCTGGCATGAGTTGTCAAGGCTCAGACTTAGAGAAACCTGAGCATAAGTGATTGAGGATATGGCATGCAGGTAATAAGAGAGGGTAAATTAATTGGTATCCCCAAAAGAAAATACAGAAGACACAGAGTGGAATGTTGTGTCAAGAGGCTTGGGAGTGTGGCCTCTGTTAACAATCAAATTAAAACTAGGGAGGCAAGATAGAGGCTGGATACTGAAGAGAGCCAGAGAAATTTGGTGAACATGCTTATCTGAACAGGCAGGAAAGAGACTGGGGCAGAGATGGATGTCTACCACATGGAATAAATGTGCCTGCCACCCAGCACTTTCCCTCAGCCCTGGTTTCCTTAGGGACAGGATCATTTTGCCACATACTGAGGTCCCCCTAGCATGATATTCTCATTGTTATCCATTTACCTGTAAATGACATTATTTCATTTTCTTTTATGCCTTTGAAGAACCCCAGTGTGTGTGTGTGTGTGTGTGTGTGTGTGTGTGTGTGTGTGTTTACACACATATCATATTTATGTGTCAGAATTATAAAATTTATTTATCTATTAAGGTGATTCCATAATTTAGCATTTGTGAAATGTGCTGCTATAAAAATTGAGGTAGCTATCACTGTAGTATGCTGATTTTAGAAGTTTTGGCAAAATACCAAGGAGTGGGCAGATCCTGATAGGATGTTTACATCTCTAGTTTTTTGATGAATCTCTATAGTGTTTTATGGACTTGTACTAGTCTGTAGTCCCATTAACAATATACAAGTGTACATTGTCTCCACAACCTTGCCTGAATTTTTTTAATGTATATTCTTGAACATTGCAATTCTGGAGTCAGATAAAATTTTAGGATTGCTTTTATTTGGTTTTCCTAATTGCTAGTGATGTTGAACCTTTTCTCATCTATTTGGCTATTTGTAATTTTTTTTGGTTAAGAAGTTTCTATTTATTTTTTTCTATTGACCATGCCCATTTATTGATTGGGTTATTTGAGATATTTTTTGTATGAAGTGCTTTAAATTACTTATATATTTGGGATGTTAATTTCTTATCAGATGAGTAGCTGGCCAAGATATTTTTCCCATTCTGTAGGCTCTCTCTTCACACTCTTTCTTTCTTTCCTTTGCTGGGAAGAAGTTTTGTAGTTTGATGGCGTCCCACTTATGAATTCATAGTTTCAGTTCATGTACTTTTGAGGAAGCTGGTGCCAGCAATTATAAGTTGAATGTTGGCCCTATGTTCTTTCCTAACAGTTTTAAGGTTTCTGGTCTAATTCCTAAGTGTTTGATCCATTTTCATTTGAGTTTTGTGCAGGGTGAGAAATAGGGTTTTAATGTTATTTTTCTACAGAGTTATTCAGTTGTCCCAGAACCATTTATTAAAAAGGTTCATTTCTCCAATGTATATTTTTGCACCTTTGTTAAGTACCAGAGGGCTTTAAGTATTGGATGTGTCTCTGTCTTCTATTCTTTCCTATTGGTTTTTGGGTCTATTTTTGTGACAATATCATGCTGTTGTGTTACTAGAGCTCTGCAGCATTATTTATTGTATGGTGTTTTGTATTTAACAGTGGTACCAATAATAAAAAAACAAACTGAAATAGAAAACTAGTTCAAGAATTAGATACTAGGAGACAACTATGTAAGCTAATATATTAACATCCCAACTTGAAGTGGTGGGAATTACAATATATATATAGGAATACATTATTTTTCTTTTGGTAGAGCTATTTTTGTTTAATACTTTTACTTTATTTATTTTTACGTGGTTCTGAGGATCCCATAAGTGCCTCACACATGCTAGGCAACTGCTCCACCACTGAGCTACAACCCCAAATCTAGGAATACAGTATTTTTATTGAAAATTCTTTTAAAAAATATTATTATTTTTACATAATAGCATATTTTGGTATATTATACATACATAGAATAAGTATAACTTGTTGAAAATAGGATTCCCCATTATTGTGGTTGTACATGATGAAGAACTTCATTGTTTGTATATTCATACATGAAGTTAGGAAAGATGTGTCTTATTCATTCTCCTGTCTTTCCTATTACACGTTTCCCCTTCTCTTCATTCCCCTTTGTCTAGTCCAATGAACCTCTAATATTTCACTCTCTTGTTGTGAGTTGGCATCCACATTCTGCCTTCGGGTTTTGGGTCTGCCTTATTTCACAAAGCATGATAGTCTCCAGTCCCATCCATTTGCTGGTGAATGATATAATTTCATTCTTCGTTATGCCTGAATAGTATTCCATTTTGTATGTATACCAAGTTCTTTATTTATTCATCTGATGTAGGGCACCTAAGTTGGTTCCATAGCTTTAGTATTGTGAATTGAGCTGCTATTAAATGTTGAAGTGGCTATGTCATTGCAGTATGCTGATTTTAAGTTGTTTGGGTATAAAGTGAGGAGTGGGATAATGGGGTCAAATAGTGGTTCCATTCCAAGTTTCGTAAAAAGCTCCACCCTGCTTTCCAGAATGGTTGCACCAATTTGCAATTCCACCAGCAATGTATTAAGTGAATCTCTTTCCCAACATCCTTGCCACCATTTACTGTTGCTTTTATTTTTAATATTTACCATTCTGAGTTGGGTGAGTGAATTCTCAGTGTAGTTTTGATTTACATTTCTCTAATTACAAAGATTTTAAATACAGCAACCTCTAAATCAACCAAGTTCAGGCAGCTTTTCTGATTTCACGTTTTTCTGTACACAATCTGTGTTTCTCTGTGTTCTCCCCTTCCTTTGTGGGGAATCTTTGCTGCTTTCGGTACCCATGTGGCAGGTGAGTTGGTGTCTATATATTCTAATTTTTTGTTTTTGTACTCAAATTTCTGATTATTCAACTTAAAAATAAACAAGTGCTCTTTGTTGAAAGGAAGAGATGCCCAAGACTGTGCAGTTCTTCTCAGTTACACTCACTGTACCAGCACCAGAAAGATATAAGATAACCTTGATAAAGGACTCAATCACACTGGGCTTAGTCAACTTCACCGCAGCCAACAGTAATCTTTTTTTTATATTTGCTCATCAAATGTGTCTACTTTTGACCTCATGGTCTATTCTTTCTGGTTATCCTTAACACCTTATTTTGCTCTTTCTTACAATCTCCAGATTATTTGTTGTTACCTGGAATTCAGTGAATTTTGGTCTTTTTCATCATCATTTTCATGGTTTTCTGCAAACAATTCAAAATCATCCAGGAGTCATTACATAGTGCTATTTCACCCATTTCAACACAGAGCCCATGTGGGTTCTTCAGTCACCTTGGCTAGACAGGAATAAGAATCTGCAGGAAATCTTGAAAGTTATTACAATTTAGATCAGAAATGAGCAGAAAAAGGAGTCATGGAAAATGGAGTGGGCTAAGGGGTGAAGACAAAATGACTCCAGACCTGTTTGGGTCTGTCACCTACAGCCCAGATGCAGTTTAGCTGTCATAATCTTTCTCATCAGTTTTCACAATTTTCCTTTGTGTGTACAAGATAAGAATCCAGGGTTGACTTAGTCCTATTTGCCAAGGAGGGTCCAAGAAGGAGCCATGTGCCACTGACTTATAAAAGCCATGTTACCAGAATAAAGAGGTAGCAAAGTCAAGGAAGCTGGGTAGATTAAAAGCCTAGGCAGTGTGTAAATCCAGGGAAGGTGGCAAGTGTCTGAAAGATGCTCTTCATGGGATTAGGACCCCCAATTAAGCTGGGCTTTCCTGTGTCAGTTACAGGGAATATCAGGACAGCAGATGTAGAAACAGAGCAGACTTTAGAATGCAAACAGGAGGTGGAGATGGAAGGGCCTCTCAGGGTGGGAGACCATAAAATAGAGACATAAGATCAGACAGTCTCCATCTGTTTTGGAAAGAACCAATGGTGAAGAGAAATCACAGCAGAAGGAGATGCATCCTCATAGAGAGAGCCAAAATGGGAAAGTGCATCCCAGAGCCACAAAAGCTGTCACCACTCTACCCAAAGCTTAAAGTACTGGGAATCTGCAGGCCATTCCCCACATACAGAAGAGTTGTTTTATTTTCATGATCTTCTGTTTCAGGACACTCATGGTATCAGTGAGGACATGCAGCTCCCATCCAAGTGTTTTGACAGCTAAGCCTCCAAGGGCATTACCCTCAAGCATGGGAGGGTTCTGAACTTAAATGCAAGTATACAAATTTAGTTCTGAAAATAAAGCAGGAACTATTATCCTGTGACACAACTATTGACCCCAAAGAGTCACCTAATCAAGAAAGCAGCCTTGCACAAGAAAGTCTAAGAATTGATGTGTAGCTTATAGAGACTGATACTTTCCCTGCTGGGGTTCTAGCTTGGAATTAGAGCACTTGCCTCAAATGCATGAGGCCCTGGGTTCCATCCTCAGCACCACATAAAATTAAAGACATTGAGACTGATACTTTCATTTTTTGATGATTCTGGCATATCCAGTATGATAATCTTGACAGGAGGCAAGTGTGCTTTCAATTCTTGAAAATATTCAAGAAATATGGAAGTTATAGACACCTATAGCTCCTCAATATAAAAGGCAATAATAACACTAGAGATCTAGGCAGATCCTTTAGTCAGAAAGAGATTTTCAAAGTTAAGCAAAATCATAGTAGAAGGAAAACTATATGAAAGTAGAAAACTGGGGAAGAATCCTCCCTGGAATATTTTAAATCTTACTCTGACTGACTTATTTTTTATACAGGCATTATTACTAATAGAACTACTGTATATGCCTAACATATAATGGATACATGTGATGAACAGAATATTATGAACATTTACATGTGGAATTGTATAATATCAATATTCTGGCCAGTAGAAGTCAGAAATAATTTAGAATCCTGAAGATAAAAAAAGAGATGTTTGAAAAGCAGATGCTCAAAATTTTCCTGAGACACCAGAACTCTATCACCCAACTGAGCCTGTAGGCTGAATTTTGACTGGGATTTTGGGAGCATCAAGTAGAGTCCAGCAGGAAGAAAAGATGGTGAACTTCCTTAAGTTATCACATGTGCTTCAAGAACTACACACCAGTGACACACACTGAGCCCATGCCAGGGAGTGTTCCACATGAGGAACAGATATTTCTTCTCTTGCATGACACTCAGAGGTTTGTAATGAGGGCTAGGGTGCCCACGTCTGTCAGATGAGTGCTTCACCTGACATGAGAACTAGAGGCTCTAGAAGCTGATATTGAGGGAGATAGAGAATAAAGATGAACACAACCCAAATTAAAAGGACAGGAGGGACTGAAACTCAGTCTTCACATCTGAGCAGAATTGAGTCCTTGTGAGAACACTGACATGGAGACAGATGAATGGAGAGGATGGACTCAGTGTGGAATCATCAAAGAGACAATTTGTGCACTTTCTGTGTGAAGGTGTCACATTAATTCAAAGAGATGAGGAAAGGTGAAAAGTGAGCTGGATATGTCAGGACATAGACTTGTGGGCCCAGGATTTATACTATTACTGAAAAATTGCTCTATATCAAATGAAAATATCTTTTGTGAAATTATATTTATCAAATCACCAGAAGTTATCTGAGGATTTGAGATTACAGAGTCAAAGCTTTCATTAAAAAATTCTTATTTTTATTGAACTTGTACTATGGAAATTATTTTAATAAACCATGAAAAAGATGAAAGCACCTAAGATATGCACTTTGTATAGGCCAGCCCAGGACCTGAGAGTGTATTTAATCCTAAGCCCCAGGCTCCATCTCACATCACTATGTCAGAGAATCTCAGCATTAAGTCTGACTGAGAGAACATGAAGAGGCCCACCATCTCTGCCATCCACAATATTCTGTCAACCAACATGTGGATCAGAGCATACAAATTCCCTTTCCTTTCCTACCTGGGAAGAGCATCCACTGTTTTCCAGGGTCAGTGTTGGCTACACAGCTATTGATAGCAGAGGAAAGGCTCAGCCTGGATCCACCATCTTCACAGATTAACTGGTGATCCAACATTGTCCCCTAACAACTACTCATTTGGGCATTTACATCTAGGTGTGTATCTGAGGCTTGCATCTCTGATACACTGGGGCTCACATGCCCACTCAAAAGCTGTTGGAGGCAGGCCTTCTCAGTGACACCTAAAAGGAGAAGAGTGCTCAATAACTATCCCAGTTCTTTCTTTCTTTAGTACCCACACCCAGAATGCCCATTTCTTATGTCCCTGTCTGTTGGGGAAACCAGCTTGTGACTCAGGGACAGTGACAGAGATCATGAGTGTGATGGATATGTCATCTTTGGTTTCTTTGCCTGGAAGTTAAGAGGGCAGGAATCAATAAATGGGATGGAAAACTGCAAAGCTTCTTCACAGTAAAGGAAACAATTAATAACGTGAAGAGAGAGCCTACAGAATGGGAAAAGATTTTTACCACATGTACCTCAGACAAGAGCATTCAATACTCAGGATATATTAAGAACTCAAAAAATTAAAAACCCAAAAGAAAAAAAAAACGTTAAATAACCCAATAAATAAATGGAGAAAGGACTGACCATGCACCTCACAGCCGAAAAAATACTAATGGTCAAAAGATACATGAATGACTCTTTATCATCTCTAGCAAGTAGAGAAATGCAAATTAAAACTAAACAGAGATTCCATCTCACTTGAGTTAGAAGGGCAATTATAAAGAATTCAAGTAGCAATAAATGTTGCTGGGGAATGGGGTGAGAAAGTTTCTCTCATACATTTTGGGTAGGACTGAATATTAGAGCAGCCAGTATGTAAAGCAGTATGAAGATTCCTTAGAAAACTTGGAATGAAACCACCATTTGACATCATCAACAGATGAATGGATAAAGGAAATGTAATGTATATAGAGAATGGAATATTACTCAGCCAAAAAGAAAAATAAAACAATGGCATTTGCAGGAAATGGATGGAACTGGAGATATCATGCTAAGTGAAATAATCCAATCAAAAACACCAAAGGCTATATGTTCTGACTTGAAGATGTTAACCCCAAACAAGGGAGTTTGAGGAAGAAAATAATAGAAATATACTGTATTCGACAAAGAAAAATAAAGGCATGGGAGGGGAGAGAGAAACAGGAAAGACAATAGAATTAACTGGACCTAACTAGCCTTAACTAGCCTTGTATTTCAATACGTAACCAGGGTAAGTTTATATCATAAACAAAAAGAGCGGGTTCATCGACAGGATAAGTTATACTCTACTAATGTGTAATTTGCAAGATACATTCTACTGTCATATGTTACTAAACAAGAACAACTACAACAAAGGCAGGTGTCCAGAAAAGAATGTCCCTGAAGAAATATCACCCACTTAAGATGGCTTTGAAGAAAAAAAAATGAATTCAAGGCTATTTTATCAGTATTATTAAATCCATCACTGTTTGTAGAGAGGACATTCTATTGGGACTCAATGACATGATTGAAATAAAAAGATTTATTGATCTCTCTCCCCAGAAAGGAAAGATCATGGAAAGAATCTAGGATACCATGGAAACGGGTGCCGAGTGGTTGTATAACATTCCAAGTTATGGGACCCTCTCTGCATTTCGGAAGCCTATGTCTCCTTGTGTCCTATGTCCCACCTACAATCCATACACATATACAGTATGTTGCCACCTGGAGGCTCTTAGTAGCTATAAGCAATGCAGCAGAGGAGCTGGCTCCTTATTGTAAATCAATTGTACGAAACTGTGAAGAGATAACGGGTCCATAATCCTTATATTTTTCACATACTACAGAGGCAAATTGGACATTCCTCCTGATATAATTGAGTTCTATGGCCCTAGGGAAATGAATTGATGTCCTCAGAAATTTAGCTGACTGGAGGTTTCCAGCAGCCTCATGTCAATCCATGTCAGGCTCAGAAAGAACTGGGAACAACAGGGCTTGCTGCCCACTACTGTGTTCTCCACACACTCTCCTTGAAAATTCCTCATTCTCACCATGATATGCTTCAGATTTCTCAAAATTTCTTCAATCTGACTGTTTGGCTCCATCACCCTGAGAGCACACCTCATCATACTCTCATCGCTGGTGTCTAGATTCTTCCACTCTCTTTCTCACTACCTTGTCTGGCTATGAAGTTCCCCACACATCAACTGTCTCATCAGGTTCACTTTTGTTAAGATACAGCTGCACAGTGTTACCCATGCTGGCCTCACACTCCTGGCCATGAGAGAATCTGCTGCTGGGACCATTGAGCCCAGCCTCACTAGCCTTCTAACTCAATGTCCTGCTCTTACCATGTTACCACTCTGCTTGTGAAAACTGTATTCCTACATCCCCCTGAATAATTCCAACTCCACATCTTGCATTTGAGGTCCTCATTCCTGGCCCCACAAGGTTATCCAACATCACATCCCAACACTCCCATACACCATTCTTCCTTGTCAGGCTGTCTCCTCTCTGACTCCCACTCTGCTTCACTGTCTTCCAGCATTCAGGTCTTTGTTTACAGGTGCTGCTCCATGCCTATCATGTACAGTGTCCCCAAGTCTCAGTTCATCCATCATTAATCATCTGTCACTGAAGACACTCAGTTACATGCATGAGAGATCCTCTTGACCTGAAGGAGAAAGTATCTTACACCAATATACCTGTTTGTGAAAGCAATGGTGAAACAGAGAAAAAAAGGAGATTAGACCTGGAAGGATTGAAAATGGCCACTAACACAAGAATCTCTTCATGGACTCTTGGCAACATGGACGGTTTCTTCACAAGGTCTTGTACAGCATGCTTACTACCAGCCACTCTGTCGTTACATAATTTTGGTGGGAAGGAGAATTCCTTTTATATGTCCAACCCCTGACATCCTGGCCCTTTCCTTTTCATGAAATCCTATTTAGTCTCATTATATCAAAAACAAATCCCTTCCCCTTCAATCTACTTCTTCCAGTTCCTTGAGGCTGTATCCCTCAATCATAGTGTACAATGTTTATTTCCACTGTGTCTAAACTTCCAGCTCCTCCAACATATAGTATCTATTATTAAAAGTGGCAAAATCTGTGAAGTCCCTTGTGAAAGTCTCACCTTCCCACAAGGATATTACATTTAAACTACCTTGAACTCAGACTAAAGGGCTTTGGGGTAATTTAGTCTCAAGGTGGCTGTAGCTCAATGTAGACTCGCTCTCTCTACCACTTCTGTGAATGACTACAGAGCCAGGTCTACCCTCTAGGTCATCTGCAATAAATATTTTAAATTTGGGTTAGAATTTTTCATGTTTTCTATTGCCTGCTTTTCACAGGGAGGAAGCCTGCTGACATTTTTCAAGGCTCATGGTAGAAGATCCTCTGCAACAATTGGAGCCGTTTATCAAAATCTAAAAGTATTGTTACATGCCATTAGTGGGCAAGATGGGAAAGTCCTCAACAAAATATCAAGTTGTAGCTTAGTTATATTCATGTTGTTTCTGCAGGGCTTTCTGTGTACACAGAGGATAGGTCTGAGTAGAGAGGTCAGCACCACTACTGTAGTTACAGCTGTGTCCTGTTCACAAAATTCACATAAGCATCAGTGAACACACACAGGATGAATATTTGTACAATTAAAATGCTCTTTTTCTTCATTTCAGATTCATGTATAAAGATGAATGTGTCCATCTCTATTTGGAGGGAATGAATGAGGCACTGGCTCTTCCAAGGGACAAAGTATACTGATTGATTAATAGCTCAACAACCCATGTGAGAGGCCTTATGGATTCTTTGTTCCAGAGAAACAGTGTCTGTTTCTGTTTGAAACTGTCTCAAAAATATTTGTAACATACAGAATTAGGAATGGGTGAACACCCAACCCAGCCTATTCTTTGAAAGATCAGGCTGCACAGCAGTAAAAATGTTGGCTGAGGACTCAGGCAGACATGGGCCCTGTGTTCCCACCACACACTCATGGAGATTTGGGGGCAGTGACCATGCTGAATCTCAGTGTCCTCAGCACTACTGTAGAGATACCACCAACTGTGGATAGTGTCTCTTGAGAATTTAATGGAGTAGTCTGTATACAGAGATCACTTGGCAGTGGTTACAGTTCACCACATGTATTTTATTTCTGTTTCTGAAATGTTGTGACACTGAGATTAAACCTTTCATCATTGTACCTCAGTGGAAATGGGAAAAAGAAAAAGATGGTCAAACCTGAAAAGGCACTGACTAAAGCAAGTGTTGGAAAATAAATTTAGTCAGTTAATTTTACTATAAAACATTCGGATACAGTGAGACATCAAAGACTTCTGCTCTTCCTAAAAACTAATTTAATGAGTAAAGACTCCCAAGAATTTCAAAAGTTTATCTGAGAAAAAGTTGAACTCTACCTTGAGTGAGAAGAAAGAAGAATATATATTTTTTCTCTACATACTCTATGAAGCTACTATCACTCAGGGCTCTTGCTCAACAAGAGTGGCATTCCTGGAAATTGTGGAGAGAAATGCTCTCTGTTGTCTGAATAACTGGTCAGTTCCCCATCATGTACACTGGCCATTGACAATTTACATGAGAACATAACTCTCAGACTGAATAGATGATTCAACTTGTAATCTCTGAAGGAAAGAATCATTTGTGCTCCTTTGGGTTGAAAACTGCAGCAATGTATGGTGGAACAGAAAAAGGAATGATTAATTGAAGGATAGCCTTCTCAGAGGAAGTTGAGAAACTGAGTCAACACTCAAGAACCATAAAAGACCTCCACAATTATTTTTGAATATTCTATCTCATGAAAAGAAGAGAGAAAATCATTAGAAAATAAATGCAATTTCCAAGGACACTGCAGAAGTAATGATTTAACCCCTTTAAAGACTGAGGTCTGACCAATCCCTCCTGAAACAAGTAATAGTTATGTCTGTGAGGTGCTTCTAATCCCCTCATCCTTACTCCAGTCTACCTGAAACTATGGCTGGTACATTGCAGACCAGGATTTAAAAAAAAAAAAAAAAAAAAAAAACCTGACCTGGCAAGAATAATAACAAAGCTTCAGATCCACCTGACCTCTACACCTGCTGGGAAACAAAATGGGTCTCCTGGCTCTGCAGGAATACATCTCAATCCAGATAGTGGAGGTGAGTGCAGAGAATTTGTGATTTACCAGGGAGACAAGTTTCATTCATCTGAATTAGTATAAAAGTATTCACTGGTTCCATCCACAGTAGAGCTGACTTTAGGCTTATGGGATGGGAACACAGAGCTTCTGACAAGTTCTTGTGTGTCACATGAATTAGGATGACCAGAGTACCGAAAATATTTTTCATCCAGCTGGAGGTCATTCTCTTCCTCTTCCTGCTGTTTACTGTTGAGACTGCTGAGACACCTGCGGGAGGGAAGAACAAAAGATGAAATCATGATGGTTTAGAAGTTACAGCTTCCCAGATAGTCCTGATTCAAAGCTGAAGGGTGGAGTCCCAAACAGGTGCCTCCCTTCTAAAATGATCAAGAAAACCATTTTCATCTCAAGGACATAGTTTAGGTGCCATGGTATGAGAGAGAGACCAAAGGCCACCAGTGCTCAGTGTACTCATAATAAGATAACATGCTGATGAGGAAGAGGGCACAGCTCTGCCTATAAGGTACAGTTACAGAAGGATCACACAATGAGAAGCATAGCAGGGGCCAACCTTGAGCATAAAGCATGGTGAATTTTAGACACAAGTGTATGATCAATAATCTCCTGAATTGAAGATTCTCAGAGAAATTTTGCCTTCTTTGCACATCCATATTATGACATGATATCATTTTTGTTCTATCTACTTTTCTTGCTATGTAATACCCGTTAATGAGCTCAGGCTAACAGTACAGAAATGATTTTTGGGTCTCATCCTGAGTTTGACCTTTACAAAGGGAACTTATGATTTATCTAAGATCTAGAAGTGCCCAAGACTGCTCAGTTCTCCTTGAGCAGACTCACCCTTACAATACCATAAAGAAGACAGAGAACTTTGCTAATGGGTTTCATTATCTTGGGTTGAATCAACAACCTCACTGCAATCAGCACTCCTACTGTGCCTTTAAGAAACTTTGACTATATTTGACCTCATGCTCTGAACTTTTTGAATCCCTGCACCCCCCTTTTATTTTACCCATTTTTTCTAGCCCCTGGTCATTCATTGTTACCTGAAATAAAGTGACTCTTCTTTATCATTGTCCTAAATGTCATGGTGTTCTGTAAACATATTCAGAAATGTAGAGGTCATTAAATAACTCCACTTCACTCATTCCAATACAGACACCTCCCTCAGAAGAAGACATTATTTATGTATATATAATTCAGGGAGCAACTAAGGGACTTAACCTGGAAGAACTCACATGTTGAGTTTAAAGAAATGGTCTGGGACGCTATGCTGATCCATCGTGCACAACGTCTCTGACTGGGTGGATCATTGTTATGGAATGCTGTTCATGTAATTGGACAAAGTCAAAATACATTTTGGTCTCCTGATCCCTGGATACTAATCCAGGTTCTTCTGGATTTCACTAACTGCAGCTTCCTTCCTTCCACAAAGATCATTCCAAGACTTAGTGGCTCTGGGCCCCCTCACAATTCTTAAATAGAACCAGTTTCATTCTCTATGAAGAGGATTAAAATCTCTGAGCCTCATTTTCTCAATACTAGGAATTTTTTTAAGGATCTCAAAGTTAACTTTGGCAGTGTACTAGAAGAAAATTTATCTTTCAGAACTTATCTGGTATAAACCAATATTTCCACCACCTGATTCTAGCATTTTAATGGAAGCAAAATTAACCATTTCAATGTTCTCTCTCTTTTTTGTTTTTGGTACTGGTGATTGAACTTAGGGGCACATGACCACTGGACTACATCCCCAGGCCTATTTTGTATTTTATTTAGTGATAGGGTCTGAGGTGTTTACTGCCTTGCTTCTTCCTGAGGCTGACTTTTAAATTTTTTTGTTTTTATTTTTTTTAGTTTTAGGTGTACACACAATATCTTTATTTATTTATTTTTTTATGGTGTCAAGAGTTGAACCCAGTGCCTCATGCATGCTAGGTAACTACCACTTGAGCCACATCCCATGCCCTCTGAGTTGGCTTTAAACCCAAGATCCTCCTGCCTCAAACTCCTGAGCAGCTGGGATTATAGGTTTGTGCTTGTAATCAAAGGATCAAACATGAGCAAGAACACTGTAGGAGAGATCAGTTGTCCTAGTTTGTAAGAATAAGGTCATGCAGAGCCCTGATATGCACACACATAAATGGTACCTGTGAGTAAGTTACAGTCTCTACAACTTCCCTGCTCTTGTTAGTTCTAGGTTGACCATCCTGAATTTGTCACTGGACCCTCAGAAGTATAATTAATAGGAGTGCATTTGTGTTTTAATGGGGTGCTCATGAGCTTCAGCTAGACAAAGGGAGACTTCATGCTCACCCAAGAGATCAGCACTGAATCAGGGGGGCTGGTGGATATCTGATTATTCAGAGTGACTGGGGCAAGTGTTACAGTCCTCATTCAATATGTCCTGCAGGATTTCTTTCTCCTCATGTTGGGCTCGTCTAAGAATGGAGGCAATAAGAGTATGATTAAACGAGAGTAGTAAATATGATTCCCAGTTGGTCTAAATAGAGGCCAAAGGGAGTGGTCACAGAAGGGCAAGAGGGTACTCCTTTCAAAGAGAAAGAAAATGATCCTCCTAGGATGTGGGCAGATTGTAAATGTCTTTATGACAGGAGATAGGAAGAGGGGCTCAATCTACAGACTAGAAAAGAGGTGAGGACAGAGACTCCACTCTCCCTGTTTGATACAACCATGAGCCACAGCATACACAGAAAATGGACTTTATGTGTATTCCCCCCACCCAAGGCTATGACATTCCTGCCAAAAAGTCTTGTCAACCAGAAAGGAACCAGATTTATATCTCATACTCAATGGACCCATACAAGACAGGAGATGTAGATTCTGTGAGGTAAAAAAAACAACAACAACAACAAAAAAAAACATTTAGTTAGTTTGATTACTTCTAGTTGGATACAGACAGGAAACACAGGGAAAAGAAAAACACCTCTTTATAAGATAAATTTCTTCTGTGCTTGAGGAACGCAGTCATACCAGCAGCTTGTGTTTGCCTTTGTATGTAAATTGCATGGACACTTTGTACCTCTTGGTTTGTACCTCTGGGGAACCTCCTTATATTTAACCCATTCACTTCCAGTCTCTTAACACTCATTGTTACCTGGAATCCAGTAATTCCTGTTCTTTTTCACTCTCCTCCTCTGCACCACTCCCTGAAACCAAATTCAAAAATGTCCAGTCAGTCAATGAGTAGTTTCTACATCACTCACTAAAAACACAGGGGAAGCCTGAACTCAATGGAGAATCATTAGTCCCAGACCTTTACCAACATGGCTGTTATATGTCTGTGGATCTGATATGGTACAACAGAATACTGTTAAAAAAGGTTTGAGTTATTCTTGAGGCTGAAAAGGCATTTTCATGTCTCCAGTAGAAATAAGTAACTGGGAATTAACCTATGCCCACCCTACACTTCCCTGTAAACTAAACGTTGCTATAGAGGAGAAAAAAACTTTGGCGAAAATCTTTTTCTCCGACTGGAAACAGACAATCATACCTCACTTTAGTGACCATAAACATATTTGCAACTAACGATATTTTTGGAGCTGGTTGGCAAGGGTATAGACGGTAGATTGCCAAAAGATGATTTTTTCTTCCAGATCACGGAAATTCAGTTTGTGTTCTTGTAATTCAGCTTGTAGTCCCTGTATGATTTCTTTAAGTTTCATCTGAGGCCCTCTGTCAAGGTTCATTTCAGCCCCTCCTTCAGAGGAAGGGCTGAAGAAAACTGCCATGTTTGTACAGTAAATGTACAGACAGGACCTGCAAAGAAGAAACACAAACATGTTATGGGTTAAAAACAAGTGAATCTAAGAGCTGGCTGCAGTGGCAAATACCTATAATCTCAGAGGCTCAGAAGGTGAGACAGAAGGATCTAGAGTTAGAAGTCAGCTTGAGCAATGGCAAGGTGCTAAGCCACTCAGTGAGACCCTGTCTCTTAATAAAATACAAAAAAAGGGCTGCATATGTGGCTCAGTGTTTGAGTGCTTCTGACCCAAATATTAAAAAAAAAAAAACAAGTAGAATTCATTGGGATTAAGGGAAGACAGCAGCTGTCATGATTCACTTACTTTTGAGAAACAAGTACTCAGCAGTCCACAACACTTGAAACTCCTTCACCTTTCAAACAAGGATTCACACACCTGAGTCTATAACATGGACTCAAGACAGAAATGAGGAGGTAGTGCTGAGTGCACTAGGTAACAGTGTAACAGAATCAGAAGGTAGGAGATGTCATGGAATGTGGGAGCCTCTGCATTCCAATGGCCTCATGCTGGCTGATCCACTGGTTTCTTCAGAAGGTCACTACAGACGTCGACCGCCACTCATTAGGCCGTCTCAGTACTTGTGTACCATCATGCCAATGTTACCAAATTATCTTGGTTCCCTTCTCCAAACACCATTTTTCACATTACTCCTACAGGTGTATGTTGAGAATCCTCGAAGTAAAAATGGTTTCCCAACAAGTTAAAATTATCTACATGACTACCCAGTGGTCATCTCATTATTTCCTTAATAATAAAGTGGATCATAAGGCTTTTCCTCAAGGGAAAAATGCAAAACTGTCAATGTAACATAGTCATAATGTTCTTCTCTGAATATGCAGCCATTATTTCAAAATCCACTAAAAATACAGAACAAAGAGTAAACCATGAGTGTTTGAAATTGGTTTCTGCACTCTATCAATATTATCTTGTTATACTCCATTTTATTGTGGCATCTTTTCTCTCACTGGGACATCTGTTGGTGTATAGGACTCTGATGGAATTCCTCACTTATTACAAAAGTTTCAATTGGCTCAGGCAATAGGAGCATGGAAAGAAGAATAGAAACATGGAGGGGAGCCATGCTAATTCTTTGTGAACCCTCAACTGTGGGACGCTCATTGGAAGATATTTTCCAGATCCCTCTTACTAAGTCCAAATGAGATAATGTCCAGTGCTGACTCTGCTCTTCATGGCAATCTTTACTTCACTAGGTCAGGCTACTGGTGTCTGCAATCAATGTTCTCACCTACTGAGAACCATGGCTGAATCTGAAGCAGATACGTTAAGCTCTTTTCAGTAAGGATTGGATACCCTTCCTAGCATGCTGCAGGGAAATGAGCCCAGTGCTTTACCTGTCCAAGCTCAGCAAATGCATTCGTTTTAACTCACTTATAGTGTAAGTTCTTTATATAAATGGAGATTTTACATTTTATACACATCACAGGGTAAACTGAGGATCAAATCAGGGGAGCTAGTTTATTCTGCTTCTATGAACACAAGAGTCATCAACTCTCATCCACTTGAATGTCAGAAAGCCAGGCTTTTAGCCCCACCTTCCTCCCTTTGGACTGCAAACCTGAAAATTACTTCAATTATTTACCTGCATTTGAAATGAAGTTTGAGTAAAAACAAGAGTTGAACTTTGAGAAATGACAATATTAGTTTGTTTTGAAGTGGATAGAAAATGCTGAGGTCTAGAGAAAACATCACGATAATCTTCGCAAGGAAGAATTTGTGTGTCTTACTTATCCTGCCTCTTTCTCCAGCTGGACAGTACATACTCATTATCTATTGATATCATCAAAATAATCTTCAGATCTTGAGAATATGGATTTCAATGAGCCAAACTGGAGAGCAGGTGTTGGTCTGAGAAGTCATCCTTCATTATGCTGGGACCAGTTGGAAACAATCAATAGGAGGATCAACCTGACAACCAACATTTTTTGATACAGCACTGGCTACACTCACCTAAGAGTCCACTATCAATTCTTTCACTTGCTGTTCACAAGACTGACAGTTCTGTATAAGTTAATATTATGTTCGATCCATCTCTGTGTTCAGTTTCCAGTGGGGCCCAAGCACTGAGGCAACTTACACTCAATGAATGCATAAAAGTGGTTGCATACCACAGTTATTACATGAAGTCCCTTTACGGTGTCATCTAAAGCCTTCTAGTTAGTGTCCCCTTCAATGAGTCCACAAGTGCCACATACAGAGTCCTGCACATAACTCTGCAGATGTGAAGAAAAGAAAACTGTCTTGAGAACAGTTTGTTTCCCACCTATAATCCACATTGCACTCTAGGGTTTGTAATCAGTGCTTCTGTCAGTTTTTATTTTTTTATTTATATATATTTTTCTTTTTTTTAAATTAATTTTTATTGTTTGTTGTTAAAAACATTACATAGTTCTTGATATATCATATTTCACACTTTGATTCAAGTGGGGTATGAACTCCCATTTTTACCCCGTATACAGATTGCAGAATCACATCAGTTGCACATCCATTGATTTACATATTGCCATACTAGTGTCTGTTGTATTCTGCTGCCTTTCCTATCCTCTACTATCCCCCCTCCCCTCCCCTCCTCTCCCCTCCCCTCTTCTCTCTCTACCCCCTCTACTGTAATTCATTTCTCCCCCTTATATTTTTCCCCCTTTCCCCTCACTTCCTCTTGTATGTAATTTTGTTTACCCCTGAGGGTCCCCTTCCATTTACATGCAATTTCCCTTCTCTCTCCTTTTCCCTCCCACCTCTCATCCCTGTTTAATGTTAATCTTCTTCTCATGCTCTTCGTCCCTACTCTGTTCTTAGTTATTCTCCTTATATCAAAGAAGACATTTGACATTTGTTTTTAAGGGATTGGCTAGCTTCACTTAGCATAATCTGCTCTAATGCCATCCATTTCCCTGCAAATGCCATGATTTTGTCATTTTTTATTGTAGAGTAATACTCCATTGTGTATAAATGCCACATTTTTTTTTTATCCATTCGTCTATTGAAGGGCATCGAGGTTGGTTCCACAGTCTTGCTATTGTGAATTGTGCTGCTATGAACATGGATGTAGCAGTGTCCCTATAATGTGCTCTTTTTAGGTCTTTAGGGAATAGACTGAGTAGGGGAATAGCTGGGTCAAATGGTGGTTCCATTCCGAGCTTTCTAAGAAATCTCCATACTGCTTTCCAAATTGGCCACACTAATTTGCAGTCCCACCAACAATGTACAAGTGGACCCCTTTCTCCATTTCCTCGCCAGCACTTGTTGTTGTTTGACTTCCTAATGGCTGCCAATCTTACTGGAGTGAGATGATATCTTAGGGTGGTTTTGATTTGCATTTCTCTGACTGCTAGAGATGGTGAACATTTTTTCATGTACTTGTTGATTGATTGTATGTCCTCCTCTGAGAAATGTCTGTTCAGGTCCTTGGCCCATTTGTTGATTGGGTTATTTGTTATCTGATTGTCTAATTTTTTTAGTTCTTTGCATATTCTGGATATTAGGGCTCTGTCTGAAGTGTGAGGAGTAAAGATTTGTTCCCAGGACGTAGGCTCCCTATTTACCTCTCTCATTGTTTCTTTTGCTGAGAAAAAAACTTTTTAGTTTGAGTAAGTCCCATTTGTTGATTCTGGTTATTAACTCTTGTGCTATGGGTGTCCTATTGAGGAATTTGGAGCCCGACCCCACAATATGTAGATCATAGCCAACTTTTTCTTCTATCAGAGGCCATGTCTCCGATTTGATGTCAAGTTCCTTGATCCACTTTGAGTTAACTTTTGTGCATGGCAAGAGAAAGGGATTCAGTTTCATTTTGTTGCATATGGATTTCCAGTTTTCCCAACACCATTTGTTGAAGATTCTATCCTTCCTCCATTGCATGCTTTTAGCCCCTTTATCAAATATAAGATAGTTGTAATTTTGTGGATTGGTTTCTGTGTCCTCTATTCTGTACCATTGGTCCACCCGCCTGTTTTGGTACCAGTACCATGCTGTTTTCATTACTATTGCTCTGTAGTATAGTTTGAAGTCTGGAAAATCAACATGCATAAATCAAAGGCATTCCTGTATATCAGCGACAAATCCTCTGAAATGGAAATGAGGACAACCACTCCATTCACAATATCCTCAAAAAAAATAAAATAAAATACTTGGGAATCAACCTAACAAAAGAGGTGAAAGACTTATACAATGAAAACTAAAGAACCCTAAAGAGATAAATAGAAGAAGATCTTAGAAGATGGAAAAATATACCCTGTTCATGGATAGGTACAACTAACATCATCAAAATGGCAATATTACCAAAAGTTCTCTATAGGTTTAATGCAATGCCAATCAAAATCCCAATGGCATTTCTTGTAGAAATAGAGAAAGCAATCATGAAATTCATATGGAAAAATAAAAGACCCAGAATAGCAACAACAAGTTTTTATTTTTTTTTTAAATTAATTTGCATATAATTTAAAGGTTGACTGAAGAAAAGACTTACACATTGACTTATGCTTGTTCTAAAAGATAGGTCTTAGAAAACCGTCCATGTGCCAGTGATTTACAAAGACCATGCCTCACAGGAGGAAGAGGGAGTGGAGCTGAGGGAGCTGGGAAGAGAAGGCAAGGCAGCCTACAAAGTATGAATTCAGGGACAGCAGCAGGTGTTTAAAAATATTTTTTTATAGTATTTGGACACTGAGTTGGCTGTGCACCAGTGTGGCAGTTACAGAGAAGAGCAAGACAGCAGCTTTGGACACAGAAAAGAGTTCAGAGTGAAAACCATAGAAGTGTGTCAACCTTATGCAAAACCAAAGATGAATTTTACAATCTCCTATCAAGTGAATATAGCTTCCTCCAAGTGGAAAGTCGCAGAGAACTTGTGCCTTCTTGGCCTCTTCCTGTCAATGTTTTCACATCATATGATATATTGGTGTTGTTTGTGTAGCTGCTGTTTTTGCTATGGCAGAACTTTACAGGATCTTGGGATAACACTGCAGAAAGAAGTCATTCATTTCATTCTCATTATAGTTCTTTTAAAGGAACAACTGACTTTTTAAGGGAGAAAGTCCCCAAGACTTCTCAGATAGATGATAAAAATGCTCAACAGAAAACAGGCAATACAGAGTGGTTTCGTAAAGGAAACCAGTGACACCAGCAGATGGTTTTTACCCTTGCAGATATTTTGCCTGTTTGTGCGCTCATTTTTGTCTGATAATTACCCTCCCATGATGATTCAAGTGATGCTTTTTCTTCATCATGATGCTCTTCACTATTTCCTACAACTGAATTTATAAAAGTCCCATTAGATATTAAGCAATTCTACCTCATTCATTAAAAACACAGTAGCCTATCATGGCACAGAGAAATTATTGTATGAATTTAGAAATATCTCATGCATTTCTTTAAAGGAATGGCCTGCCCAGGTATTCTTATCCATGAAACAAAGTAGTCCCTATAAAATGGATCTCCTGAGCAGCATGCTAGCTGTTTAACTGGACAGAGAGAAAAATGTCTTTTTCTCCCCACATGAACAGAAACTGAAGAAAATTGGTAAACTTTGGGAAGCTTCAGCTGTACCTACCTGCTGTTACATTGCTGCTTCCCAGGCATGGTGATTTACCTCCCAAAATGACTTTCATAGAAAACATACTCGTTCCTCTTCAGGGACACTGTCCCATGACACTCCATGCATCTGAGAACTACACAGGACCCTCCAGGACCGCTTTTATCACTTAACAAGGGAATATTATCTCCATTTCACCTCTTTAGTATTCTAGTGTACCCTACATCCCACTCTCAGATTTTACTACTTCAACTCCCTAAAACAAACCCTGGGAGTGACTATAGAAAGTATACTCATAAATATTTTCCATTTGCATGCTACAGCTATCATGCAATGTGCATTAAGCAATATTTTTGAGAAGAGAAAACATAAACCAGAAAGGACAAATCTTCCTTGGCCCACAATTAAATCAGCCTGCAAATTCCTTAAAAGTTTTCTTTCTTAGGCCACGCCCTTTTCAATTTCACAAACTTGCACCTGTAACACGATCTTTCCTTAAATTATGCTAGGTAGTTGCTGCCTGCTATCTAAAAGGCACATTCCTGGTCTAGACAGGAACATTGTTGGGATAGTATGACCTCTACCTATTGGAAGAATCTACTGTCCTCCCACTGAAGGAGTCCTCATCATTCAAGATTACACACAAAATGGCAGATACCAGGAGAGTAACGGAATTGCCTAACGGAATCTCTCATGAGCTGGGCACTTTGGAGCAGCTTCCTGTAAGCAGGTCCTCTGGGCACCTTACAAAATGCTCTGCCAGCTTGCACTCCTCAGGTAGTTGCTTTCTCTCTCTTTCTCTTTTTAAATAATTGTAGATGGTTAGTTTTATTCGTTTATTTCTTTATGCCTTTTTTATGCAGTGCTAAGGATTGAACTTAGTGCCTCACTCTTGTTAGTCAAGCACTCTGCCACTGAGCTACAGCCCCATTCCATCACCTTTTTTTTTTGTAAGCAGTGAATTCACTGGCCACATCCAGAGTAGAGTAAATCACATGTTTCTCAGAGAGGGAGGCTGGACACTTGCTTGGGAGGCCAATGGAGTGAGACAAGTCATGGCAGCTGGAATGAGTCAAAAGCACCTCATTCAAGTTGACTTTCATGGAAATTTGAGAAGGAGGGAGGAGTGTGAAAGAGGTTTTGAGGTGCTCAGTTCACTGGTGAGGTAACATTGCTGTGGAGGAAGAAGACTCATCTTTCCCTGTGTGGTTCAGGCATGTCATACCGTGATGACAGCCATAACAGACAGTACAACCCCAGTATCCTTTGCTCCATGTTCCTTGAATGGTTCTGATAAATTAAAGTTCCTGAGGCATTATTGATTCCAAAAGATGTTGGGCATTCAGGCCTTGTTCTTTAATATTTTGATTTTATATGACTTTGGTGTGGTTTGGTCACATTTGTTGCTATGGAATTCAACAAAGCAAACAAACTGAGCTAAACCCACAGAAAATGTTGTGTGTTTCCTCCTAACTACCTTTTGCATAGGAGAGGATAGTGGTTCACTGTGAGTGAAGGAAACTTGACTTTAACATCATGGGAAAGACTGTCTCTATGTTGCTAAGGTAAAAACTAATGGAAGGTAGAAAGAAAGAAAAGAAACAACGGATCCTCTTCCTGGTTACCAGAATGGATGGAATAAATACATTCAGTACTTTTGCTCTTCCTTGGGACTTGCAATCTGAAGATATCATGATTACATTCATTATCAATTACTTTCACATTTACCTGAAGTCCACTGGCTCTTTTGCTTCAGATTGCTTTGAGTTTCAGCAAGTATATTCATACACAAAGAATAACAAGAAAAACTTATCCTTATGACCTGTTACCAACCCAGTAGCAATTTATTCACAGGGTGAGTGTATTCTTTATGTGATGAAAGAAAACTCTGAGGAGTACACTGTCGGGAGCCATTCTCACATGTGACTGGGTGACTCCCGGTTAGGGTCTGAGGTGCTCTGGCTATGTCGGAGCTTTCCTGGCCCTCTCCTGTTGACAGAACCTGTCCGTGTGGGGGTGTAACTGACCACTGACCCCGGAGGCCCAATCACTGACCCTGACCTTGGAGTGCGGCCCCCCCTTCAAACTTCATTGGATGGAATTATCCCCTGAGTTTCTTGCTCCCCAATAAAAGGCTACTCCCTGGCGTGCTCACTCTCTCTCTCTCTTGCTAGCCCTGAGTAATCCTTGCTGCCCTGCCGGGCGGTTAGAGGAGGGAACCAGAGAGGGGAGCCATCTCGGACCTGGTCATAGAAAAAGGTAACTGAGTCTGTGTGTTTATTTCGATCTCGCTATAGCTAACTTTTATGCCAGGAACCTCATTAATGAAACCATTGCACTGGCCGCATGGTAGAATTGGCGCCCAACGTGGGGAATGCTAGATTAACTAGATTGAGTGGGAGCGCGCGCTATAAAGATAAAGAAAAAATAAAAGATAAAGGAAGTAATGACAATTTGGGTCACAGAAGGAAGTGGTGATAATTTGGGTCACAAAAGTACCTTAAGATATTGAAGGAAAGAGACGTTAAATTAATTAAAATAAAAATTCAACTTCTACCTATAAGGAAATGTAACTATTTTAGACAGTATAATTAATCAGAAAGGAAAACAGATAAAGAAAGCTCAGTTATTACAATTCTTAGAGATTGTAGGTAAATATTGTCCTTGGTTTTGTGAACAAGAATCTCCAAATTTACTTACTTGGGAGAAATTAGGAAGAAAGTTACAAAAGGTCTGTCTTTTTAATGAATTACCTGGAGGCATAGATAATATTCGGAGAACCTGGACGGCTTTGGAAGTTTGTCTTTTTGAATATATGGGCCAGAATTCGTGGCCCCCTGAGGACCTGCTAAAAGGCATTCAATGGGCTATCAAGTCTATTCAAATGGAAAATCTGCCTGAGGCTAAGTTAATTCCTTTTCCTTTAAGCCGCTTAAAAAACGAAGCAGGCCAAGCCCAAAGTTAAAAATGTAAATTTAAACTTGCAAAATCAGGTTACTCGGCAGGGAGATTATGGAGAGCAATATCAGAGAGGAAATACCTCCCAGGTCCTAGAGAGCCCTCCAAGAGAGGTAAACAATCTTCCTGGGGAGGAAAATGTGAAAGAGATTCCTAGAAGGGATCAGAGTTCTTCTCAGCCACGTGACTTAAAAGCCCAATTTCAAAATGAGGACAGCACAGAACCTTTACCAGCCAATCTATGTGGGAGAGATATTTTAACCAAAATGGGATTATTATTAGTTACTCCTAACTCTATGAGATCAGTTGAGGAAGTTAGTCAGAGGTATTTTCCTGGAGATGATAAGGAGACCCTTCAGGAAGAGTATCTGTTTACAAACCAGTCTCCACGACAAAGATTAGTAAATACTCCAAGCCAAAATTTTTATAAGGGGCCCTGAGTACTTCCCCGATCCCTAAGACAGCTAAAAAAATCACCTGGCTCACAGAGGAGCCTATATGGATTTCTCAGTGGCCCATCTCAGGGGAAAAGCTTAAAATAATTCATAGGTTAGTTGAGGAACAACTCTATAACCTATAACAACTCTGTAACCTTCTCTATAAGGTTACATCCTGGAGATTGTGAGACATTTGCTTTCACTATCCCAACAATTAATTTTAAGGAACCTATTAAAAAAATATTGCTGGAAAGTACTCCCACAGGGAATGCGTAATAGTCCTACTTTGTGCCAAATATACGTAGACCAGGCGATAGATCCCATAAGAAATAGCTTTCCTGATGCATATATTATTCATTTTATGGATGGTATATTATTGACTCATGCTAATCCAGAGGTACTTTCAGAAATTTTTACTCAGTTAGAGACTTTGCTTACAGCAATGGGTTTATGCATAGCTCCTCAAAAAATTCAAAAAGTGTCTCCTTTTCAATATCTAGGTCAGATAATTCAAGGACGTACAATCCGTCCTCAAAATCTCCAGATAAAAATTAAGGAGTTACATACCCTTAATGATTTTCAAAAGCTATTAGGAGATATTAATTGGCTGAGGCCATCCTTAAAACTAACTACTTCTGAGTTAAGTCCTTTATTTCAGATATTACAAGGAAATCCTTCTCCAACCTCTCCACGTCAGCAAACTTTAGAGGCTAAAACAGCTTTAAAGAAAGTTGAAAATGCAATTAAAAATGCACAGCTTATTAGAGTTGATCCTAAGAAAATGGTGTATTTATTAATATTTCCAACTGAACATACCCCAACAGGAGCCATATGGCAAAAATTAAGAGTTATTGAGTGGATTTATTTATCCCACTCCCCTCAAAAAACATTAATTCCTTTTCATGATTCTATAGCTCAATTAGTAATTAAAGGTAGAACTAGGATTTTACAATTAATTGGATCTGAACCTGATATCATAATTATTCCATTTTCTGTTCAACAGATTAATTGGCTTTTTCAAACTGCTAGCCCATGGCAAATAGCTTTTGCTGATTTTCCTGGCCAGATAAATAGTCACTATCCTCGTGATAAAATTATACAATTTGCATCATTAATGTCACTTATTTTTCCAAAGATTGTACGTGCCCATTCTATAGATGAAGCCTTATCAGTGTTCACTGATGGATCTAGTTCAGGTAAAGCAGGATTTTATAGTCGTGTTCACACAGAGGTAATACAAATTTCTTATACTTCTGCCCAAAGAGCAGAGATTCAAGCTCTGATTTGTGCCTTAACTTACTTTGCAAATGAGCCTATTAATATTTATTCTGACAGCTTATATGCAGTCAGAGTTACTAAAAATATTGAAACTTCAGTTATTGGGTATACTTCATCACAAGAGTTATTTAAATTATTTCATAATTTACAAAAGGCAGTGCTAATGCGGAAATATCCATGTTTCATAGGACATATACGAGCTCATACTAATCTTCCAGGACCTTTAGCTTTAGGTAATAACAAAATTGACAGATTCGTAGTTTTTTGTCAACAGATGTCTTCATATGACTGTGCACAAGCTTCCCATTCCTTACATCATCAAAATGCTTCTAGCTTACATAAAAAATTTAATATTACTAGAGAACAAGCTCGTCAGATTGTAAGCCAATGCCCTAAGTGTGTTATTCACACTCAATCTCTGCTATCAGGGGTAAATCCTCATGGATTAAAACCAAATCAAATCTGGCAAATGGATGTAACTCATGTTTCTCAATTTGGTAAGCAGTGTTATGTGCATGTCATAGTGGACACTTATTCTAGATTTATTTTTGCCACAGCACGTACTAAGGAAAATTCTCAAAATGTAATTTCTCATTGCCTAGCAGCTTTTTCTGTTTTAGGATGCCCTATACAGATTAAAACAGATAATGCTCCAGCTTATGTGAGCTCTTCTTTTCAACAATTTTGTCAAAAGTTTAAAATTAATCATAAAACAGAAATTCCTTATAACCCCCAAGGTCAAGCCATTGTAGAACGAGCTCATTTATCTATTAAACTTCAATTACAAAAATTAAAAAGGAGAGATAAGCTTATGACGCTCCATAATAGCCTTAATAATGCCTTGTTTGTTCTAAATTTTTTAAACTGTGACGCAGAAGGTCAAACTGCTGCTGAGAGATGAATGTCTCCCTCAGTAACAGGCCCCTTAGGCAGAATTTTGTGGAAAGATTTACAGACCGATCAGTGGAAGGGCCCAGACCCGGTGCTTATATGGGGCAGAGGGCATGCTTGTATTTTCCCAGAAAATTCTTCTCGTCCTATTTGGGTGCCTGAACGTGCTATCAGACATGAAAAAGATAAAACCCAGATTCAAGCGACTGAGGATCAACCCAGAGGAGCCCCCATGCAGAAGGAGGAGATATCAGAAAAGGATGAAGAAAGACCAGATTGACCCAGCCAAAAAGCTGATTTCATGGAAAGACGTGAAGAAGCTAACAATGCAGGCTTCCCGAATACTTCGAGACCTAGGAGAAAACAGGACCCCAATGATGATGGTAACAACAGTAATTGCCCTACTGGGCTGTCAGGTAAAGGGGGATCAAATAGACACTTACTGGACATATTTCCCAGATCCACCCCTGGTACACCCAGCTATGTGGACGGGAGAATCTATTCCAGTATTTACTAATGACTCATTCATGATGGGAGGATTTACAGATACTCATATTACTCCCAATCATGTAACTAGATTTAATTATTCTGGCTACAGTGCCCAATTACCCTTGTGTTGGTCCCACGATAAACTTGCTGGCTGTCTGGAAGTATCATTCGAAGAAAAGACAGCGATTGGTAGACCTAGACTGACAAATAATTCTATTTATGGAGATTTAAAACCTAATACTAGATCAGTAATTAAGATGGGACATTCCCATAATAAGCCAGTCATTTCTGCAAAACCTCCACAGATACACCACTGTCCAAATAGTTCTACAATTGAGATTGGCACCTTTCCTAAATAGATGGATTGTATAAATCCCTTTCCTGTACAACATAAGGTGTCTAAAGATAGTGGGTATATTTTAGACTGGTCTCCAAAAATTGATAAGAGACAATTATGAAGAAATTCTGCTCTGACACCTGCAGGATTTGTTAGTAATATTTTGACTTATAGTAAAGGTGGTGTTCAAAAAGATATTTGGCATTTAATTGCTGCCTCAGAATTCTTACATTTTACAGACAAACCCTTATCAAGATTTATTGGCAAGAACTGTAAAGAGGGATCTTGCTATGACTTACGAGCTTGTGTCCAATCTCCTTATGTTTTAATTATTGGAAATGTGAAAGTTAAATGGATAGATGACAGATATGTTGTTACTTGTAATAAATGTAACCTAACCAATTGTATTACTAGGTATAATGGAGGAAAAGGAGTGCTAATACTTCATCAGCCCTCTTTCGTTTTATTACCTGTTGGGAGCCATCAGCCAAGTAGGTATGACAAATTCCTTGCCAGCTTACTCCCATGCTGTCTAGTGGAAGGACTTCTGAAAGGTGACCTTGCTCAAGGACCAGGGCAGGATCCGTGTTTAGGGTGTTCCCCCTTTAGAATAGGGCAGTTTAGTATAATAGGAGATTAGGGTGTTCCTCTTTTGGAATAGGGCATATCCTGCTGCTGAGTTCCTCTTGAGTGCTTAGGGTCAGACAGTATATTTTGGGAAACAGAAGCCCATGCGGAGTGGATTTGGGCAGAGAACGTGGATTCCCCCAGAGCGTGTTTGTAGACGGCCGGTGTGAGTTCGGGAATAAAGAATTGCTGTTTGAATCCACAAGCTGTGTGGAGACTCGTGATTTGTGCCCAGCCGGAGACTGCGGCATCTGGTGGCTCGTACGCGGAATGCCTGAAGCTTGGGGGTAAGTGAAATTGCTCGCCCCTGAGGGAAGGCGAGAGAATGGGTGACCATTTCAAAAAACAATGTGTTCTTCTTTTGATTTATTTTGTTTTTCTTTCAAGCTGCCTATCCCTAGAAATTTCTCAGGCAAACTGGAAAAAATGGTTGACTAAAGGCTTGAAGTTTGTCGGCCCTGAGGAAGAGAAAATTGATACAACGATTTTTTATTCCATTTTTGCTTCATTCAATTTCAGTTTTGTTTTGTGTTACCTTATTGGGTTGTGTTATCTTTATAGTAGATTAAAACAAACTGAAAAGATGTTAAGTAAATTGTTAGAGGTTCAGAACATGGAGAAAGACGTTTTAGATCAAGCAAAAGAGAAGGTCTCTCGAGCTAGTCAGACAGAGGAAGGAAATTTAAAGGAAAAGGGGTTGTTAGGAAAAAGGCCACAACAGGAGGCTGTTACTAACTCCGTTTTATCAAAAGAGAGTTTAATTCAACCAACAGCCCCACCGATAGAGACAGCTGAGTGGCCCTCAAACCCCGTAGTTGATAAATGGGATCCTGAGACAGGACCTCAAAGATTAGCATGCCCTGTACTTGAACAGGTAGGAGGGCAGCGAATTCACCGTGCTTTAGATTTTAAAACAGTGAAGCAGTTAAAGGAGGCTGTAACAACCTATGGTCCCCAAGCTCCCTTCACGGTGAGCATGGTCGAGTCCATTACTAACTTGGACATGACGCCAGCAGATTGGGCTAGCATGTGTAAATCTGTGCTAAATGGAGGACAATATTTGTTATGGAAGGTTGCCAATGAGGAATTTTGTGCAGAGACAGCTAGGAGAAATGCAGCAGCCGGTTACCCTCAAAGAAATTTAGAAATGTTGCTAGGAAAAGGACCTTATGAGGGTCAGCGGCAACAAATTGAATATGATCCTGCTATATATGCACAAATTGCTGCAGACGCAGTTAGGGCATGGAAGACTTTACAAGGACATGGAGATTTACAAGGTCAGCTATCTAAGGTAATACAGAGAGCTAATGAACCTTACGCTGACTTTGTAGATAGGCTAATTCAAACGGCTGCCAAAATATTTGGGGATACAGAACAAGCAATGCCATTGATAAAACAACTGGCTTATGACCAAGCAAATCGTTGCTGCAGAGAGGTTATTAGACCATGGAGACATGAAGATTTAAACACATATATTAAATTATGTAGAGATATTAATGAACAAGGGCAAGTCTTGGCAGCTGCAGTACAACAGGCTTTAGATGCCAGGCCAAAAACATGCTATGATTGTGAACAAACAGGACATTTTAAAAGGAGTTGCCCCATAGGAGGAGGGTTTAACAAAATTAGGTATCAAAGAAATAGAATACCGGGTATTTGCCCACGATGCCGTAGAGGGAGACATTGGGCTAATGAATGCCATTCTCAAACTACCATAGAGGGTACTCCCTTATCAAAAAACGGACAAGGACCAGGTATTTACCCACGATATCGTGGAGAAAGGCATCAGGCTCCATTGCCAAAAAACGGAGAGCCGGGCCCAATGCTCCGGGGCCCACAACCACAAATATACGGGGCAGTGGAGGAACCCAGCAACACCATCAGAGTAGTGCCCAGGACACATTGTCCATTAAATCCCTCATCAGACAAACCCGAGGGAGCGCAGGGTTGGACATCTGCGCCTCGGCCAGATCAGTACTAACTCCAGAGATGGGAGTTCAAATCATTCCTACAGGAATAAAAGGACCTCTTCCCCAAGGGACAGTAGGCTTATTATTGGGACGTAGTTCATCTACATTAAAAGGACTTATGATAAGTCCTGGGGTAATTGATCCCGATTATGTAGGTGAAATAAAAATTATAGCTAGTTCTCCAAGAGGTATATCAGTAATTTCACCTGGAGATAGAATAGCACAGTTGTTAATAATACCCAGCCTACATAATAAATTTCCTAGTCATAGTGTAAAAAGAGGTTCCAGGGGATTAGGCTCCACAGGTGTAGATTGGGCTATGTTGTCTTTAAATTTAGATTCTCGCCCAATGTTAAAACTAAATATTCAAGGACACGACTTTAATGGGCTACTGGACACAGGTGCAGACCTCAGCATCATATCTAGTAAGGAATGGCCAAAACATTGGCCATTACAACAAGCCACTCAAACGCTTCGAGGCCTAGGAGTGGCGACTAATCCCCATAGAAGTGCAATGATATTAGATTGGAAGGATCCTGAAGGTTGTGAGGGAACTATACAGCCATATGTATTGGATCATCTTCCTATAAATTTATGGGGACGAGATGTCCTAGATCAATTAGGTTTGATGTTAACAAATAACATCAATCCTAATGCGCCCACTACTAGGGCTAGACAAGGTTTTAGGAAAGAAAAAAGATTAGGAAAACAAGGACAAGGTATAGCAGCACCAATTCAAATAGATCAAGGAACAGACAGACATGGGTTGGATTTTCAGAAAGGGCCACTGAGACAATAAAAATTACTTGGAAATCAGAAAGACCAGTGTGCATTCCTCAGTGGCCCCTGACTAAAGAAAAGATACAAGTAGCCCATGATCTGGTCAAACAACAATTAGCGGAAGGACATATACAACATTCCATATCTCCCCATAATACTCCCATTTTTGCCATTAAAAAGAAATCTGGTAAATGGAGATTATTGCAAGATTTAAGAGCCATTAATAATGAAATGGTTATTATGGGACCTGCTCAATCAGGGATTCCTCAATTGTCTGCTTTGCCAAAAACCTGGCATGTTTTAGCCATAGATATTAAAGATTGTTTTTTTTCAATTCCAATTCATCCCGAGGATAGTCCACGTTTTGCATTTACTATCCCTGCATTAAATCATGAAGGTCCTGATCAGAGATATGAATGGAAAGTACTCCCTCAAGGGATGGCTAACAATCCAACTATGTGTCAAATATATGTTAATAAAGCAATCCAGCCACTTAGAAATCAAAATCCTGAACTACAAATATTTCACTATATGGATGATGTATTATTGGCACATAAAGATAAAAACATATTGCTGGAATGTTATGCCACACTTACAAACTTATTAAAAAATTATAATCTAGAGATAGCAATAGATAAAGTACAATTAAATTTTCCAATTAATTATTTAGGAGTTCTATTATCCTCAACCATGGTCCGTCCACCAAAAATTCAAATACGAGTAGATCAACTCAAGTCACTTAATGACTTTCAAAAGTTATTGGGAGACATAAATTGGATAAGGCCTTATCTAGGCATACCAACAGGAGAGTTGGGACCTTTATTTGATATTCTAAAAGGTCCATCAGATCCAAACTCACCTCACATATTAACTCCTAAAGCAAGAAAGGCATTGAAAATTATTGAAACATATATGGAAAATATACATTTGGATAGAATTGATATAAGTTTGCCTTTATTATTTATTGTACTACCAAGAAAAAATATTCCTACAGGAGTATTTTGGCAAGAAGGTCCATTATTGTGGATACATTTATCTTATTCTCCTAACACTATTCTTACTAGATATCCTGAGGCTGTAGGACAATTAATACTCAAAGGAATAAAAGCAGCGAAGGGAGTGTTTGGAATTTCTCCCAATAAAATTATTACTCCATATACTATGGATCAAATTGATGAGTTAGCTAATGAGTTAAATACTTGGGCAATAATCATGTGTAAATCTAATGTTTCATTTGATAATCACTTACCATCTAATCCTTTGTTGTCTTTTTGGTCTAAGCATCCTGTAGTTTTTCCAAAAATGACAAGAAAAACCCCTATCATGAATGCTCCAAATATATTCACTGATGGGTCAAATAATGGTACAGCAGCAGGATACGCCCTATTCCAAAAGAGGAACACCCTAATCTCCTATTATACTAAACTGCCCTATTCTAAAGGGGGAACACCCTAAACACGGATCCTGCCCTGGTCCTTGAGCAAGGTCACCTTTCAGAAGTCCTTCCACTAGACAGCATGGGAGTAAGCTGGCAAGGAATTTGTCATACCTACTTGGCTGATGGCTCCCAGCAATTACCTGCTAATATTTCAGAGCCATGGTATGCTGATGCTGGTTTACAAGTCTTACAGCAAATTCATGGCCAGCTGGCAAGACCTAAACATGCTATTGGAGTTATAATTGTTGGTGTTTTGGTGCTAGTCTCTTTTATTGCATCAACTTTCTCTGCGTCTCTGACATTGTCTCAGAATATTCAACATACAAAATGTCTTAATAATTTAGCTCAAAATACTTCCAAGGCTCTGCGTAATCAAGTAAATATTGATGAAAAGATTGAAACTAAATTAAATGCCTTAGAGGCAACTGTTATTGATATAGGTAATGAACTTTCAGCCTTAAAATTTAAAGAAAGGATAAAATGCCATGCAAATTATAAGTATGTGTGTGTTACAGCTGCCAAGTACAATGCTTCTCTCTGGGATTGGGAGAAGGTTAAAAACCATTTGTTAGGTATTTGGCAAAATAGTAATAATAGCTTGGATATTCTGGAACTTCATCACGATATCCAAGACATTCAAAATAATAGAGCTGATTTTTCAGATCCTTCTTCTTTGGCTAACCAAATATTGAAGGAGTTAAATGGATTCAACCCTGGAAATATTCTTAAACACTCGGCCTGGTACATTATTGGATTATTCTCTTTGCTGCTAATTCTCTATTGCATTGTAATTGTAGGATGGTGAGTCTTCAGAACAAGAATGCAAAAACTCCAGAGAGTGAACCACCGCCTCATTTTTACGAAAAGAATGGGGGATATGTCGGGAGCCATTCTCACACGTGACTGGGTGACTCCCGGTTAGGGTCTGAGGCGCCCCGGCTATGTTGGAGCTTTCCCGGCCCTCTCCTGTTGACAGAACCTTTCCGTGTGGGGGTGTAACTGACCACTGACCCCGGAGGCCCAATCACTGACCCTGACCTTGGAGTGCGGCCCCCCCTTCAACCTTCATTGGATGGAATTATCCCCTGAGTTTCTTGCTCCCCAATAAAAGGCTACTCCCTGGCGTGCTCGCTCTCTCTCTCTCTTGCTAGCCCTGAGTAATCCTTGCTGCCCTGCCGGGCGGTTAGAGGAGGGAACCAGAGAGGGGAGCCATCTCGGACCTGGTCATAGAAAAAGGTAACTGAGTCTGTGTGTTTATTTCGATCTCGCTAGCTAACTTTTATGCCAGGAACCTCATTAATGAAACCATTGCTCTGGCCGCATGGTAGAGTACACTCAAGGAACTCTTGGGGTATATCTTCTGAGAAATTGAAAGGTGTCCTTTCCTTAGTCACTGGTCAGATATACCTTGTTTAGTCAATTAATAGCATCACACTCTATTTTTTGAATCTGGTGATCAGTTGAAACTATTCATTATCCCAATAATCAAGAAAAACTTAAAGACTGGCTTGTAGAACACTTTCTTCAAGACTCAGACCTTACTCCAGAAGCTAGTTTCTTTGTAGATTTGAGATTATTTACAGGGACTAAAATAATGTGTGGGGTCTATAGACCTTCCTTAGGAAAGATCTTTTGTGCTACTGAGCAAACAGAGTAATTTCTATTAAAGGGAGTGGAGTGTGTCAAGGTCCAGTCCACGCCTTAAGGAATAATTCCAACACATTAATGAGGGACCATACAAAAATATCTCCCATGATGCAATCAAGAACACTAACCTATTTGTACACTCACCAATCCTCAAAGTAAACTTACTGTTCAGGATCAAATATTAGCATGGACATTATAGGAGAGATCAGCTGTTACAGCTTGGAGGAACGAGACCATGCTGATCTCTGCTCCACACAGTGATGCCTGTGGGGCTGTTGCAGTCTCCACAACCACCCAACTCTGGTTATTCTTGTGTTCACCATCCTGAATTTTCACTGAACCCCAACAGAAACCTGACTGATATCAGTATAATTCTCTTTTAATGAACTACTCCCAAGCTGCATCAAGAGAAGTGACTTCATACTCACTAAGAGGTCAACACTGGAGCAGGGATGTTGTTGGAAATCAGGGAGTTCACAGTAAATGAAGAATGTCTTATGGGTCTCATTAATGAGTCCTTCGTGGCTTCTTCCACTTCCTCCTTTTCCTCCTGTCCCTCTTTTTCAGCCTGGTGTGATGAAGTGTATGGTTAAACCAAGAAAGTCAGATGCAAGACTCCCAGGTGATTCTCAAAGAGGCCTAAGGGAGTGGTCACAGATGGTCAGGGGAACTACGTTCTAAAAGAAAAAAACTGGTCCACCTAAGATAATGGCAGAGTGCTGCTGCTTTCATGGGAGAACATAAAAGAAGATGCACTGACTAGGAAATGAGCTGAGGATGATGGATTCTCAATGCTCCCTATTTGATACAAGCATGGCCCACAGCACACACAGAGAACACAACAGTGGCTCCAACTTTTCTATAAATTGCACTGATTTTTACATACTTCAGAAGTCAATGCACTTGAGACACTGCAGAATCCAAGAGGTTTTGTGCATTCTAGGATTCTTTCTCTATATATTGTGAATAGCTATTTTTTTTCTGTTTTTTTTTTTTTTTGGTATGAAATCCCTGCCCATATGCTACAGCCAACCATGCATAAACCAGATATACATCTCATCCTCAATTTATCCATACAAGAGTGTAGACATAGATTCTGAGTTTAAAAACTTTAGTAAAGATGATTATTTCTACCTTCATGAAGCCCAGCATAGGAGAGTTCCCCCGCCCAAAAAAAATCTTCTCAAATAAATGGGTGAATTTAGTGTGTTATGTTAAAACTGAAGAGGGTAACTTGGGCTGTAGCCATAAAAACGACTTGGTTAAACTAATAAGAGCAAAAAAATTACAACAAATTGTTGCAAATTGGCTCATAAATTAGAAGTAATAATGCAATACCTTTCTTCCATCAATCACTCAATCAACGTACCTATATTTATACATAGGTGCGAGTGTGTACATACATATACACAAATACACAGGTATTATATTTTATATCATATTGTGTACTTAGTTTTCAAACATGAATTAAAGCCAAATTCTGTTTAATAGATTTTGTTGTTAAAAATGGAGGTGTACTCTTTATTTCTTATTTGAAAAAACAAATAGAACTTAAATCATATTAGATAACACATTATCCTTTACTTACACTTATCCTTATCCTTTACACCAAGTGAACTATTAAGTAGTAACCAAAACATCTCCATTACACTTAACTAATTTTTCAACCATTATCTGTAAGAAAGACATTACACTGAAAATAGCAACAAAAAGGAAGTTATATAAGTGGTGTAATCTTGAATAATTGCATTAAGAATGAGATTTACTTATATATACAGGTATTCAAAACAATTGTTTAATATTTTTTTTCATTTTATATATGGTTGTCCTTGATGTGTACAGAATAGTTCCTGGAATTTTACTAATGTGCACTGATGCTCAAATCCCTTAAAACATATGGTATATTATTTCCATATAATATACACACACACTTCCTGGTACTTGCAGCCATCTATGGATTCTGCATAAACGAAATACAATATAAACTGTATCTAAATAGTTTTTATACTATATTGTTTATGGAATGACAAATAAGCTTTTACATATTTAGTATAGCTGCAGCCATGAGAGGCCCGACTACATACATAGTAAATGATCTGCAGTTTATTGCAGCCACAGATGTGGAAACTGCAGATACAAAGGACTCAAATTGCTTTAAGACAATTTTATGTTTCTGCATTTGCTTTCATAAAAAAAAGCTTTAGCTTAAGATTTTGGGGAAGTTTTACTGCTTAATTGTTTATGTCCAATGAAAATGTAAACTTAGTTGCTTGTAAAGTGGGATTTTCTTTAATGATTCTAATTTTTTAGAATTAAAAGACCCTGATGATTTTGCACTGAAATTTCCTAATGCTATTAACTAGGTTTGCTATCCTTATATGCAGCTATGAAAAAATAAAATGTGTTTATGTAGGTTAGTTAACAGCTAGATTAACATTTTATTATTTCTAATGTTTACAAAGTGAATTATATATGAATCTGTATGATTTAGTATGAGTTTTCTATATTTGGTTTCTGGCAGTTAAATAATCTCTTGTATTTCTTTGAAGGACTCATAGACATATACTACACAGTATTCACACCAAACTAGAATGCACTGAATGCAGAGATTATTGTTTTTTGAAGAACTGAAAATTCACTTTGTCAACAAAACATTGTTCTATGTGTGAATGCATATTTTATCTATGAAAGTACACAGCACCACTTTAATTAAAAAATGCCACAAACTAATTAATCTATTTTAGTGCTTCATACCAATCTTATCAAAGTCTTTGTTTAACACTATCTTCTTTCCTTGGTAAATTTACTTGATCAATTGGATTCAGTGTTCCAAATAATCAATTAACATTATGACAAATCAAATTTTTACAGTAATGTGAAAAGAATTAAGTGTGGACTGTATCCATTCTTGTATTTTTCTTTGTTTGGTCTTGTCTTGATAATGAGTCTCTGAATATTATTTAATGACATTAGCAATCATGTTATATCTAGAATGAAATAGTCTGGGCTTAAGCCACTTCATGAAGGTTAAAAAGACAATTTTAAAATAACAACTTGAATAAAATGGATACTAAGGTAATTTAAAAATAGTGTAGGCAGATCTTAGAAAACTTATGGAATATTCATGAACTGTATATGCAATTATAGTTCATAAAACCAATTTACATGGCGTAAAATTCAGGCCATGATAAACAGTAGGTAATGTGATTGCTTCCCAAGGGAGAAATAGGAATGAAGTACAGCATCATAATAATTGACTGCAACAGACTCATAATACTATTTCCATTGTGAAAATAGAATTGAACTCTTTTATTGGGGGAGATTAATTAAGCATTGTCAAGTATATAGAGCAACTTTACTTAGTTTTAATTAAGTATTACTGATTTGATGTTTACCTGGTGAACTTCCAAGTACAAACTCCAGGAAAATGAGAAATTTAGCAATACAATCTTAAACAACTTAGTGTACACAATGTGGGAGGAATGGTGAAATAAAATCTAATGGGCTAATTGAGAATTTTGGCTATTGCACTGATAAAATTTATAGAAATATTTTGACTCAATTTAAAATAATTTGTCAAATAGTAGAGCAGAGTTCAAAACAAATTGCTTTATAAGTCCTCAATCAATGCTTGTGGCTCAGCCAATAGAAATCAGGGACATAAATTCTAAATAAATGTCAAAGATGACTTTTTAAGTTTGCCAGAAATTGTAATTGTAGGTCAAGAGATTGAAACATTTTTCTTCTGCCACACACAACTAATTAGATATCCTTAACAAACAGTTTGCTATAAATGCTTTGGGCAGGGCATTATGCATAGGAGTAAAAAGAGGAGAATTAATGATGGTAAATGATTTATATTTCAGACAGAAAACCTGTCACTTCTGTTGTTACTAAGAGATAAATAGCAGAAAATTTTTAAATTATGAATTTAGAATACACCTTAAGTTGTCAAGCAGTAAGAGGAGTTTAGGTTTAACTCTTGCCCATTTTAGGAAACTGCCAAAAACTTTTGCTCCCTCTGAAACTAACATTTTTATAGTCCTATAAAAGTACAAATGTGTGACTTGATGATTGATCAAATAGAACGTTAATCTGGTTTAATTTTACTGCTTTAAATACTAAAATGAAAACAAATAATTGTCATTCAGTTAGAGATATGCTCCTTTTTGTGAAGAATTGTTTTACTATGTAGATAGATGTGTATATGTGTGACAATATGTATATTTGTGTGAGTGTGTGTGTGTGTGTGTGTGTATGCATGCATGTAGGCATATAGAAATATGTACCTATATTATCACACTAGTAATATATTCACTTATAGATATTGTATCTGTGATGGCTCTGTACTCGCTCTGATCTGTCTTTCATCTTTCACTCACTATTGTATTAAGATGTACAGGATACCTGGGCAGGATTAGTCCAATGTTTGCCAGGAAGAGAGTCAAAGTAAACTCCCTGAATAACAAAGAACACAATCCTATGATCCTAGCTATTTTATCTTTGTGCTGGAATGAACTCAGAGAAGAAACTTTACATACATTTATCAAGTACATGATATTTTGCCTTCAGTCCTTTATTGAATTAATTACAGCTTGTCTAACAATTTAATCTTTTGTTTAAACTATGAAATTTAGAAAGACAAATTATTTTTCAGTAAAAATTATTGGAAATTTCCATTATATTTAGAAAAGAAAAAATGTAGCTACCTTGAAATCCTTTCAGAGTCTGTACATTATTCTAATAGCTTTTTTCAACTCTTAATATTCTGAGTTTTATGTCAGAAATTTGACAAAATTGAGAAAAAAGTTTGGGCTCCAATCATTCAGATCAATTTAATGTTCAGCATTCATTAGTGACATCAATTGTATATCCATGTATTTGAAAGACTGAAAGCTCTTGAGAAAAATTTCACCTGTGATAACTTTAAATGCTTTAGAAATGAGGTCACATTCACTCATAATTTAAGAATTTCTAGTTGATAACACTACTGAGAAGCAATAATATGAAAAGAACAAAGAAGGAGCAGAATCAGAAAGTGGGAATTAAAATTTCTTTATATGATCATTCCAGTTATATCTGTCAATTCAAAAGTGGTTTAATAAATTAATGACAAAGATTTACTTTATATGGAATGAAATCCTAACTTTCTTAGGTCGAGGGGTACAATCTTGACTTCATTCAAATTACTTTTTCCCATCTAAGTCTTTCTGATGTGGAGGTTTGAAGAAAAAGGCAATCATTGAGTTACTGCTGAGACGGATATCTACTAATCTGTGGAGAAATATACAATTTGTTCCTTTAGCTGATGCAAAATTGTTTTAGGGAATAATAAAACTTAGCAGCAGAGACAAACCTGGATGAGGGGTGAAAACAGTCTCTAGAGAAGCGAGCTTTAGAGCAGACTTTTTCTTCTATTAGATGCAGGGTCTCTGGTTTAATTCCTAGGTCCTTGATCCATTTTGAGTTGTGTTTTGTGCATGGTGAGAGATAGGGGTTTAATTTCACTTTGTTGCATATGGAGTTCCAGTTTTCTCAGAACCATTTGTTGAAGAGGCTATCTTTTCTCCAATACATGTTTTTGGCACCTTTGTCTAATATAAAATTTATAATTGTGTGGGTTAGTTTCTGTGTCCTCTATTCTGTCCCATTGGTCTACCAGCCTGTTTTGGTGCCAATAACATGTTTTTTTTTTTAAACTATTGGTCTGCAGTATAGTTTAAGTGGTCTGGTATAGTGATGCCACCTGCTTTACTTGTCCTCCTAAGAATTGCTTGGGCTATTCTGGGTCTGTATTTTTCCAGATGAATTTCATGACTGCTATCTGTTTCTATGAGGAATGTCATTAGAGTTTTGATTAGAATTGCATTAAATCTTTATAGTGCTTTTGGTTTTTTGGTGATTTTGATTATATTAATTCTGCCTATCCAAGAGCAAGGTAAATTTTTTTATATTCTAAGTCTTTGATTTCTTTTTTTAGGGTTCTGCAATTTTTATTATATAGATCTTTCTCGTCTTTCATTAGGTTGATTTCCAGGTATTTTATTTTTTAGAGGCTATTGTTAATGGAATTCCCCTGACTAAATTCAATCCCTAGTAACTCCTCCCCGCCAAAAATAAAGTATTTAATTTGCATTTGGGAACCAAGTGTGATTATGGCTGATTTAGAAATATGTTCCAGACACTCTTCTGAACATAGAACTAAGAGGCTCCAAGAGGAGTGAGGGCACATGAGAAATTCATTTTATTAATGGAGCATTCTAACTTGCTGCTGCTCGAAGCAAAGTGATCTGGTATTAGCATTTTTTTCAGGAATTAAATTAAGAAACTAAATTTTTGCTCTGGATGTTTCTCTTTATCCATTGTATTATTCAAGAAAAGGGTAATAATCAGTTGAGTGGTATAGGGAATAGAACTCTAGAAATTTAGCTATTCTTCATATAAAAGTTAACCAGACTTTTAATTGGCCTTACATTTGCAATCATTATTCTTTTAAAAAAATCAGAAAGACCTTAATGCATATCAAAAGGGTCTGCTAGTTGATAACCATCAGGGTACACTGAAACTGGTTTGAATGTGGCTTTGAAATAAGAATTTCAGCATACAAAAAATAAAAAGGTAAGAATATCAATGTAAATAAACAAAACGGAGACATTAAGAAAAACAAAGAGGAAAAATGAAAAACTAACAAATGAAAAGTGTTAACTTTTTTAAGATATGAAAAACTGAACAAGAATAAGGTAAATAAAAAAACATATTCCTGCAATGATTACTTTTGGATTTGTAATCACAACCACTTTTTTTTTTATTTTTTTTATTTTTTTTTATTGTTGGTTGTTCAAAACATTACATAGTTCTTGATATATCATATTTCACACTTTGATTCAAGTGGGTTATGAACTCCCATTTTTACTCCGTTTACAAATTGCAGAATCACATCAGTTACACTTCCATTGATTTATATATTGCCATACTAGGGTCTGTTGTATTCTGCTGCCTTTCCTATCCGTTACTACCCCCCTCCCCTCCCCTCCCCTCCACTCTTCTCTCTCTACCCACTCTACTGCAGTTCATATCTCCCCCTTGTATTATTTTTCCCTTTCCCCTCGTTACCTCTTGTATGTAATTTTGTATAACCCTGAGGGTCTCCTTCCATTTCCATGCAATTTCCCTTCTCCCTCCCTTTCCCTCCCACCTCTCGTCCCTGTTTAATGTTAATCTTCTTCTCATGCTCTTCATCCCTACTCTGTTCTTAGTTACTCTCCTTATATCAAAGAAGACATTTGGCATTTGTTTTTTAGGGATTGGCTGGCTTCACTCAGCATAATCTGCTCTAATGCCATCCATTTCCCTCCAAATTCTATGATTTTGTCATTTCTTAATGCAGAGTAATACTCCATTGTGTATAAATGCCACATTTCTTTTATCCATTCGTCTATTGAAGGGCATCTAGGTTGGTTCCACAGTCTTGCTATTGTGAATTGTGCTGCTATGAACATCGATGTAGCAGTGTCCCTGTAGCATGCTCTATTTAGGTCTTTAGGGAATAGACCGAGAAGGGAATAGCTGGGTCAAATGGTGGTTCCATTCCCAACTTTCCAAGAAATCTCCATACTGCTTTCCAGATTGGCTGCACCAATTTGCAGTCCCACCAACAATGAACAAGTGTACCCTTTTCCCCACATCATCGCCAGCACTTGTTGTTGTTTGACTTCATAATGGCTGCCAATCTTACTGGAGTGAGATGGTATCTTAGGGTGGTTTTGATTTGCATTTCTCTGACTGCTAGGGATGGTGAGCAGTTTTTCATGTACTTGTTGATTGATTGTATGTCCTCCTCTGAGAAGTGTCTGTTCATGTCTTTGGCCCATTTGTTGATTGGGTTATTTGTTATCTTGTTGTCTAATTTTTTGAGTTCTTTGTATACTCTGGATATTAGGGCTCTATCTGAAGTGTGCGGAGTAAAGATTTGTTCCCAGGATGTAGGCTCCCTATTTACCTCTCTTGTTGTTTCTTTTGCTGAGAAAACCTTTTTAGTTTGAGTAAGTCCCATTTGTTGATTCTAGTTATTAACTGTTGTGCTATGGGTGTCCTATTGAGGAATTTGGAGCCCGACCCCACAGTATGTAGATCGTAGCCGACTTTTTCTTCTATCAGACGCCGTGTCTCTGATTTGATATCAAGCTCCTTGATCCATTTTGAGTTAACTTTAGTGCATGGCGAGAGAAAGGGATTCAGTTTCATTTTGTTGCATATGGATTTCCAGTTTTCCCAGCACCATTTGTTGAAGATGCTATCCTTCCTCCATTGCATGCTTTTAGCCCCTTTATCAAATATAAGATAGTTGTAGTTTTGTGGGTTGGTTTCTGTGTCCTCTATTCTGTACCATTGGTCCACCCACCTGTTTTGGTACCAGTACCATGCTGTTTTTGTTACTATTGCTCTGTAGTATAGTTTGAAGTCTGGTATCGCTATACCGCCTGATTCACCCTTCCTGCTTAGCATTGTTTTTGCTATTCTGGGTCTTTTATTTTTCCATATGAATTTCGTGGTTGCTTTCTCTATTTCTATAAGAAATGCCATTGGGATTTTGATTAGTATTGCATTAAACCTATAGAGAACTTTTGGTAATATTGTCATTTTGATGATGTTAGTTCTGCCTATCCATGAACAGGGTATATTTTTCCATCTTCTAAGATCCTCTTCTATTTCTCTCTTTAGGGTTCTGTAGTTTTCATTGTATAAGTCTTTCACCTCTTTTGTTAGGTTGATTCCTAAGTATTTTATTTTTTGGGGGGATATTGTGAATGGAGTGGTTGTCCTCATTTCCATTTCAGAGGATTTGTCGCTGATATACAGGAATGCCTTTGATTTATACGTGTTGATTTTATATCCTGCCACTTTACTGAATTCATTTATTAGCTCTAATAGTTTCTTTGTAGACCCTTTAGGGTCTGCTAGGTATAGAATCATGTCATCTGCAAATAGTGATAATTTAAGTTCTTCTTTTCCTATTTTTATGCCTTTAATTTCTTTCGTCTGTCTAATTGCTCTGGCCAGTGATTCGAGAACTATGTTGAACAGAAGTGGTGAGAGAGGGCATCCCTGTCTTGTTCCAGATTTTAGAGGGAATGCCTTCAATTTTTCTCCATTCAGAATGATGCTAGCCTGAGGTTTAGCATAGATTGCTTTTACAATGTTGAGGTAAGTTCCTGTTATCCCTAGTTTTTCTAGCGTTTTGAACATAAAGGGATGCTGTACTTTGTGAAATGCTTTTTCTGCATCTATCGAGATGATCATATGGTTCTTATTTTTAAGTCTATTGATGTGGTGAATAACATTAATTGATTTCCGTATATTGAACCAGCCTTGCATCCCAGGGATGAATCCTACTTGATCATGGTGCACAATTTTTTTGATATGTTTTTGAATCCGATTTGCCAAAATTTTATTGAGGATTTTTGCATCTAGGTTCATTAGAGATATTGGTCTGTAGTTTTCTTTCTTTGAAGTGTCTTTGTGTGGTTTAGGAATCAGGGTGATGTTGGCCTCGTAGAAAGAATTTGGAAGTTCTCCCTCTTTTTCTATTTCCTGAAATAGCTTGAAAAGTATTGGTGTTAGTTCCTCTTTAAAGGTTTTGTAAAACTCTGCTGTATACCCATCCGGTCCTGGGCTTTTCTTAGTTGGTAGTCTTTTGATGGTTTCTTCTATTTCCTTAATTGATATTGGTCTGTTTAGGTTGTCTATATCCTCCTGCCTTAATCTGGGCAGATCATATGACTTAAGAAATTTATCGATGCCTTCACTATCTTCTATTTTATTGGAGTATAAGGATTCAAAATAGTTTCTGATTATCTTCTGTATTTCTGAAGTGTCTGTTGTGATATTGCCTTTTTCATCCCCTATGCTAGTAATTTGATATCTCTCTTTTCTTCTCTTCGTTAGCATGGCTAAGGGTCTGTCAATTTTGTTTATTTTTTCAAAGAACCAACTTTTAGTTTTGTCAATCTTTTCAATTGTTTCTTTTGTTTAGATTTCATTAATTTCAGCTCTGATTTTAATAATTTCTTGCCTTCTACTTCTTTTGCTCTTGTTTTGCTCTTCTTTTTCTAGGATTGTGAGATGGAGTATGAGATCATTTATTTGTTGGTTTTTTCTTTTTTTAAGGAATGAACTCCAAGCAATGAATTTTCCTCTTAGAACTGCTTTTAATGAGTCCCATAGAATTCGATATGTTGTGTCTGTGCTTTCATTTATCTCTAAGAATTTTTTAATTTCCTCCTTGATGTCTTCTATAACCCATTGATCATTTAGTAACCAATTGTTCATTCTCCAAGTGATGCATGTTTTATCCTTCCTTCTTTTATCGTTGATTTTCAGTTTCATTCCATTATGATCAGATAAGATGCATGGTATTATCTCCACGCCTTTATATTGTCTAAGAGTTGCCCTGTGACATAATATATGATCTATTTTTGAGAAGGATCCATGTGCTGCTGAGAAAAAAGTGTAACTGCTTGATGTTGGGTGGTATATTCTATATATATCAATTAAGTCTAGGTTATTAATTGTGTTATTGAGTTCTATACTTTCCTTATTCAACTTTTGTTTGGAAGATCTGTCTAGTGGTGAGAGAGGTGTGTTGAAGTCTCCCATGATTATTGTATGTTGGTCTATTAGACTCTTAAACTTAAGAAGAGTTTGTTTGATGAACATAGCTGCACCATTGTTTGGGACATATATATTTATGATAGTTATGTCTTGTTGGTGTATGGTTCCCTTGAGCAGTATGTAGTGTCCCCTCTTTATCCCTTTTGATTAACTTTGGCTTGAAATCTATTTTATTTGATATGAGTATGGACACTCCTGCTTGTTTCCTAAGTCCATATGAGTGATATGATTTTTCCCAACCTTTCACCTTCAGTCTATGTATGTCTTTTCCTATCAAATGCGTCTCCTGTAGGCAGCATATTGTTGGGTCTTGTTTTGTGATCCATTCTACTAGTCTGTGTCTCTTGATTGGTGAGTTTAAGCCATTATCATTTAGGGTTATTATTGAGATATGGGTTGTTCTTCCAGCCATAATTGTTTATTTATGTTACTAAACATGGTTTGTTTTCCTTTTTTGATTATTCCCCCCCCCCTTTACTGTCCTACCTCCCACTGTTGGTATTCATTGTTATTTTCCATTTCCTCTTCCTGTAATGTTTTGCCGAGGATGTTTTGAAGACATGGTTTTCTAGCTGCAAATTCTTTTAACTTTTGTTTATCGTGGAAGGTTTTAATTTCATCTTCCATCCTGAAGCTTAATTTCGCTGGATACATGATTCTTGGTTGGAACCCATTTTCTTTCAGTTTTTGAAATATGTGATTCCAGGATCTTCTAGCTTTCAGAGTCTGAGTTGAAAGATCAGCTGTTATCCTGATTGGTTTACCCCTAAATGTAATCTGCTTTCTTTCTCTTGTAGCTTTTAAAATTCTCTCCTTATTCTGTATGTTGGGCATCTTCATTATAATGTGTCTAGGTGTGGATCTCTTATGATTTTGCACATTCGGCGTCCTGTATGCTTCTAGGATTTGGGATTCTGTCTCATTCTTCAAGACTGGGAAGTTTTCTCGTATTATTTCTTTGAATAGGTGGTTCATTCCTTTGGTTTGGACCTCTATACCTTCCTGTATCCCAATGACTCTTAAGTTTGGTCTCTTTATATTGTCCCATATTTCTTGGATGTTCTGCTCATGGTTTCTTAACAGTTTTGCTGAGCTATCTATGTTCTTTTCAAGTTGAAATACTTTGTCTTTATTGTCTGATGTTCTATCTTCTAAGTGTTCTACTCTGCTGGTAGTATTCTCAATTGAGTTTTTAAGTTGGTTTATTGCTTCCTGCATTTCTAGGATTTCTGTTTGTTTGTTTTTTATTACCTCTATCTCCCTGTATAGTTGATCTTTTGCTTCTTGGATTTGTTTATGTAATACATTGTCAAAGTGGTCGAAATGATCTTTCATTGTCTGATTTTGCTGTCTAATGTCTTCCTTGAGACTCCAGATCATTTGCAGCATGTATATCCTGAATTCTTTATCTGACATTCCATCTGCTGCAGCTATAACCTCTTCTAAAGTTGAGTTGACCTGCATTGCTTGTGGTCCTTTCTTTCCTTGTCTTTTCATATTGCTCGTGTTTCTTTCTGCTTAGTGAAACTATTGTGTTTTTGAAATTTTTCCCCCTATATATTTATATTGCTCTTGTATAGTTGAAAAGTCTCCCTTGCAGGGGCGGGCAGCAGCTCTGCTCCTCCTCCAATTGGGGTGATCCGTCTACCACGCTGGTGGGCCGCTGGGACTGTTCTGCCGGACGGTCGCAGGTCTGCCTACCTTGGAGGCGCGGGCAGCGGCTCTGCTCTGCCCTTCCTCCTATTGGTGTGACGTGTCTACCACGTCACCACGTCCGTGAACCCCTGGGCCTGTTCCACCAGTTAGTCGCGGATCTGACTACCTTGCAGGTGTGGGCGGCGGCTCTGCTCTGCCCCTTCTCCAATTGGGTTGTCGTGACTACCACGCCGGCAGGTCGCTGTGCCTGTTCTGGTCGCGGGCTGCGGCTCTGCTCTGCCCCTACTCCAAATGGAGTGATGTGACTGCCACGCTGGCGGGCCGCTGGGCCTGATCCAGGCTCGGGGAGCGGCTCTGCTCTGCCCCTCCCCCAAGTGGTGTGACGTGTCTATCATGCCGGCAGGCCGCTGGGGCTGTTCTGCCAGACTGTCACAGGCCTGCCTACCTTGCGGACGCGGGTGGAGGATCTGCTTTCCCCCTACTCCAATTGGGGATTCTTGACAACCACGCCGGCGGGTCGCTGGGCCTATTCCGGGCTCTGGCAGCAGCTCTGTTCGGCCCCTGCTCTAGCCGGAGCGATGCGACACCACGCCGGCGGGTCGCTGGACCTGCTCCGGGCCCTGGCGGCGGCTCTGTTCGGCCCCTGCTCTAGCCGGAGTGACGCGACACCACGCCGGCAGGTCGCTGGACCTGTTCCGGGCGCAGGCAGCGGCTCTGTTCGGCCCCTGCTCTAGCCGGGGCGACGCGACACCACACCGGCAGGTCACTGGGCCTGTTCCGGGCTCTGGCGGCGGCTCTGCTCCGCCCCTCTGGCCTTCACAGTATTCAGCAGGACCCGGACCAAGAGACAGTTTCCGCGGGTTCTTTATCCCTGGGCCAGAGCAGTTCCAGGAGTCAGAATTCGGCCTCTCTGGACTTGGTGCATGCTCCGACAGGAGCAGGCTCCAAGAAGCAGTTTCCGCAGGTTCTATAGCCCTGGGCCAGAGCAGCTCCGGTAGCCAGAGCTCCGCCGCTCCGGGCTCGGTGCGTGTTCTGATAGGAGCAGGCTCCAAGAAGCAGTTTCCGCGTGTTATTTAGCACTAAGTCTGAGCAATTTGTCTGCAAGACGCAGACAATTGTCAGCCTGAAATTACCTGTTCTGTAGCTGAAAGAGCTGCAATCAGTCAAAAACAAGGATGGTGACGTCAGCTCTCCAAGATGGTGGCCGCTGGCTTCCTCCGTGGTCTGACCGGTGTGGAGAACCGAACTGGACCGTTTCCTTCCCCGTCTCCAACCCAGAATTCAGCTCCGAGCTCAGCAAATGCCTAGCTGGCAGGAGCCCGCAGAATCAGCATCGCTGTATCTCTGCGCCACCAGCCCGTCGTTTCCCAGTGCGCTCCGCAGACTCCAGCCACAGGGCGATCTGCCGAACAATCAGCGCTCCGTACGGACAAATCGCTCGCTTTTGAGCCCCTGAAGCTGATCCTCGTGCGATGAAAATCCTTCCACTAGGTTTTGGAGCACCCCAATTTTGCTGGAAATTCCTAACCAGATAGCTTTTAGCCGTTCTAACTCATCGTTTTCCCTCACAGTGACGCAGTACTCGGAGTTACTGCACTCCCTTCGCGGCCATCTTCCTCCTCAATCACAACCACTTTTGAAAAGTATCTTTTGATTTTTTTTCTGAAAAACTATTTCTTAGACTTAATTCTTATTTTTATGAATTCCATGAATTCTCAAATATTTTTCTTAAGTACTTTATAAAATTTCATATTGCTCACATTATACTGTAATAATCTTCAAACTTAATATGTCAATAATTTTCTTTGTTTCCTATGGCCCTTTGGTTTTATATGTGAACAGGACAGATGTAACATAAACATTAAAGCATATAATCATATACTAATAAGGGCTACAATGCATGACAAGTTGAATCACAGCATATATAGTGAATGTGCTGGGGCAGAAGGAGACTTTGTTTCAATACACTAGTCAAGAGCAGCCTCTTTTTACAGGTAAATATTAAGCACAGCATACAGTAAATCAGGTAGCAAAAAAAAAAAAACACTAGAGGAACTGGCAAGTTGAAAGCCACTGAAGTAGGAACATTCTGGAAGGCTTGAGGCACATCCAAGTGGATAGCCTTACTAGAATGGAACAGGAAGGCGGAGAAGAGGAGATTGAGAATGTGATGGTAGGGCATTGCAGGGACACAGCATAATCTAATTGATATTTTTAAAAGACACATGGTAAGAATGGAAAGAGAAAAGTTAGGAGATTCTCCCAGTAGTCTACTGATGTAAGGTGAAGGCCTGCATGAGCGTGCCTGCAATGCAGACTTAGAAAGTGACTAGAGATATATTGGCAAATAAACTTGATGATGGATTGTGTTTGGAATGCAGGGGGAAGGGAAGAATCAGGGTTAAAAGTGAAGATTTCATAAAACCAGTGAAGTAAAATGGATCCCAAATATAATGAGAGAGAAGTTTGGGGAAAAACAGGGTGGGGTGTGGAAAATTGAGAATTTTGTTCTGACATGCCTGCTGGATATCAAGAGTGGATGTTGTGTAATAATGAGTTTGAGATGTGATTCTGGACAGCAAGAGATGTTTGGAACTCACTGATATATTGATTGTATTTTTCCATATGGGGAAAACATCTAAGGATTATCTAATTTTTATTCTTTCTCGTACATTATTTATCAAATATTTTCTTTTGTCTTGCAATTTGACTTCAGACTATGTTATTCTCTCTGAAAATATACAATTTTATTCCTTGGACATTAGGCACATATCTGATTATTTTACATGATTGAACACTTGTGATATATAAGATTTCTATATATATAGAAATGAAGGAGTTACAACATGCCTTTTCCAGTTCTACAAAGTTTGCTTCCTTTTACTATATTCTACTCCTTCCTTCCCAAAAATAAAAACTGGAGATTAAAAAACATTGCTACTCTGAGCAAATATTATAATATGAAAAGTTATTTTACTTAGTCTATAGTTTCCTGGAAAATACCATTTTAAGGAAATAATGTTACATGTAATGCAAATTTATTATTTGACTAGTTCTGCTAAAATTGGTAGAAGTAACACATATTTCAAAGGAGCCTTGAAATAGAGTTTATAAGTTTGCACAGAAAATATGATACCTACATGCAGAACAATGAGAACAAGAAAACAACATAACCATATATATATATATATATATATATATATATATATATATATATATATATATATATATATATTCAAGCACAATGATTGGTTATAAAAAAAGATATTATGTTGGTTCTGGGTTTTCAAAGAGGAAACTGTATGAAGATGTGTGCAGAGAAAATGTACTGTGCAATCTGAAAGTGAACATAGCTTACTGAGTGGTTGACCCTGGATGATCCTGGCATTTTACCTAGCCACTGCAGCTCTTTCATGCTGTGCACTCATGTACTGTACAAATGCATAACCTCTGTGAACTTAGCAGCTAACTATTTTCCCATACTTTGAAAAAATGGCTGAGTTTAAATTGCCAATGAAAACACCGGAATTGATGGACCTGAGGTCATTATTGTTGGTGGTGCTACTAGCCTGTGTGTTGCCAGTCATGGTTAGCTCACCTAGTTTTAATCCTTAAACAAAGAAACAAAAGAACACAGTCATAAAGAAAACAAGCAGATACACAGGTATCACTGGCTTTTTTAGCTTTTCAATATTATACTTTGTAAAGCTCAAATCCCAAATTTAGTAATGTAAAAGGTATACATTGCATGGCTCAATGTAGCAAAATATTCAACATATAAGTTAGAATAAATAAATGATTCACTTATCCAAAATTTATTTCCAAATTATGACCATTTTTTTCTTCTTCAGTTAGCCCATTCTCTGATTACTTATTCTATTTTTAATTCTATATATAATTGACTTTAAATTGTTTCCATAGGTAGAAAAAATAAAGCTCTGTGTACCTTCTTTTGTAATTTCCAACCATTATCAAATGCAGAAAATGGAGAATAAAATACAAAGCAAGATGTACAACATGACATTTCACTTGAAAAATTACCCAAGCTTTTGGTTTTACTTTGATATGTAAATTACTACAGAATTTTTTTCTTCTTTCCTACTGTAGGATACATTGCTATGTAGGTAAAATAGATTTAACATAGAGAATAAGAAAGAATGGAGGAAAAGAGGAAGAGAAAGAAATTTCATTAATTTGAAATTACATGTGGAAATTGTCATCTATTTATTTTTTTCTTCCAAACAAATAATAATACTTCCATTGTTGTAGATATTTATCAACTGAAAATATATATCCTCAGAACTTGCAGAGAAGCAGTACAATCTTTCCAAGCTTGAGAAAACATAGCCAGTTTTTCTTCTACATTTGCAGTCATGTAATTAATATTATGAAGAGGTGATCAAACATAAAGATGGTGGAATAAGATGGACATCATTACCCTAATTACATGTATAAAAACGTGAATGGTGTGACTCTTCTTTCTATACAATCAGATAAATGAAAAATGTGCTCTGTATATGTAGAATATGAATCATAATAAATTCTGCTGTCATATAAAAAATTAAAATTTAAAAATATTTTTTAAAGAATGTGAAAGTATATATAAAAAAAAGAAAATACTACTGTAAGGTTAGGCTCCACTTAAGGGTCTTTGTTTTCAAGTAGAAATTTGTATGACATAATTCTACCTGAAAGTGTCAAGGGTGCCAATCATTTATTACACTCTTCCTTTAACTTGCATGTTTACAAAGAGTTTCTTTTTTTATAAATTTAGGGGCTAAAGGAATGGTTCAATGATATACAGAGAGACAATTATTAGAGTCCTTATGGGCAAGGAGAATATCTCTACTACAAATCTTCTACTATAATTTGCCTAGGCTTTTTCTTCTGGTAAGAGTACACAATTTATCCAGCATCTGTCTTCTATCACAACTTTTAGTCTCATTTCAGAGCCACTTCATTCTATAACGTAGACACCTCCAATTTAGATCCACATTGATTTACTGATAAACTCAAGGGATCTTGTATCCTAAGAAATATGGGAGGTATTGACCTTTATCAGGATGTCAAAGCAAAGTTAGCCCATATTTGCTACAAGAATTTCAGCAATAAACTGTTTTTTTGTGTGAATGAAAAACAATTTCCATAACAGATAAAATCTGATGAAATATGGAACATAGCAATGTAACCTCAAATTACTCCTTGAGAACATGCATTTTTATTTCTCCATTTTCTAAAACAAGTATACATGTTATCTATTTCAATATCAAAACCTATTACAGAATCCAACAGTTAATTACATTAAAGGCTCTGGAAGCAAAAAAATAAAAGTTATTAAAATCAGAAGTTCAATTAGAAAGTTTAACATAAAATAATTTTGAGAATAAGAGATTTAATTAGAATTAATTCTGTGGTGTTATTTAATTAAACCAATAGCATATGTCAATTACAAAAAGGCATATGTAGTCAGTGTTCATAATAATCAGCTAATTAAGAGACTTGGTAACTGTTGAAATTTTATTCTCAACCTCACTTTTTATTCCTTAAATAAGACGCCTCTATGTTGCCTGAGGAATGCTGCTAATATTTTTAAAGATTGTTTTCTGAGCTTGGGAGAAGGCTTAATTGTGTTTAATCAAACTCAATTAAACTTCTATTTCAAAGTACTGTAGCACTTACAGTTTTAGTTCTAAGGTCTTAAAAGCTCATTTAACTCCTATATTTATTAAGCACATATATTCTGCCAGACATCTTCTACAGTACCTACGTATTTAAAAAAATCCTTATGGTAAAAATGAAATGTTGACAAACACATCTCTGACACTGATGATCACTGTTGACCATTAGCTAATTGATATACTTAATCAGCAATGAATACATATTTATATGAAGATTCTTAAATTATCACAGCTACCAAAATAATAAGTGCATTTGATCTTTAAGAACCATTTTGAATGACATTTCTAAATTAAGGATTAATGTAGAAGAAGTATTAAAAGCATGTAAATTGGATACGCCTGAAAACGTATGCACTATGCTTTTAAACCACGTACTCCCAAATGAAAAGCAAACAACCTAAAAATGTTTTAAATAAAACTGTTAATAATTATTTCTGTGGTTATTGAAGCTTTACTTCAAACCACACCCCTCAACATTATGTTTGTCTATAATGAAGGCCTATTTACTAAACAAAATATAAAGCCATTTACATAAAAATTAAGAGTAAGACACCATTAGAAACAAGAAGTATTCCACAGCCTTGTATTGTTTCGATTTAGCTACATTTAAATGGCGTCTTTATAAACTAATCAAGCTAGGACTAAAGAAAGGAAAGAAAATAATTTTTTGAAATTTTGGAGTTTGACCTATTGTAATCTTCAAGAGAAATTTTCCGAGAATCAAGTGAAACAACAACAACAAAAATCAAAATATGTGTATATAACAATGTTAGCTGTGCAACCTAGTGTCAGATTCCATTTCTTACTAGTAGAGGTCAAAGTCAGTAAGATAATCCATGGATATATTACTTCCTTTTTCCTGATATTTGATAAACATTTTTAAATATCATAGTCATTTTCTAGACTAAATATTTTTTATGGTTGACATTTTATTTCCTGGAAAGCGATATAGGGTTAAAATGCAAACACAAGCAATGTTAGATTATATTGGACCCATAGTTTACACAACCCCGTGTTCTGAATTAGACAATGATCCTCAGTCAGATTTATTAAAAAGGTACATTGGTACTTTAGAGTTCTCACTTTAAATGTCAACATGTGTCCTTTACAGAATCCTTTTACCATATTACAATGACTCCCTGATGAACTCCCAACTGTAGATTGTGTAATTGTAATCAATGATTACTAGGTACCCTAAAGTCTATATGCATCTAATCTCTCTCTCAAAGACTCACTTGCCAGTTTCGGTCAGCACTGAGGAGAATGAATGAAATTTTTTGTGGTGTTGTGTAAATTGGATATGCCTGAAAACTTATCCACTATGCATTTAAACCAAGTACTCCCAAATCAAAAGAAAACAACCTAAAAATATTTTAAATAATACTGTTAATTATTATTTCTGTGGTTATTAAACATTCTCTGAAAATCATGCCTCAAGTCTGTTACTATTGTGCAAATACTTGATTATTAGTCTACTGGTTGTTTGTACATTGAATCAATAAGAATGTATTACATGAATTTTCAATTAGGTGAGGAAGTACTTTAACTTTCAGTCATGATAAAAAAAAACAGGGACTAAACTAACCTACCTGACTCAAACAACTAGAAAACCCAGGCAAACACAGATGAAGCAACTGTTTTTCAGACATTAAACTACAAGCAGTACAAAGCCAAGACATCTAAGAGAATACAAATTAAGTCCTAGGGTATCCCCATCTTTCTGCCTAGAAAGCATATTTTAGATCACAGAAAATAAAGAGGGGCTGGGGGAAGTTTTGCAAATACAGACAGAGACCTGAGTTGAGGAGCTGAAGAACAGAGCTCAGAGTGTCTAAGAAGGCAGGACTTTGTGATGGAGAGAGAGAGAGAGAAAGAGAGAGAGAGAGAGAGAGAGAGAGAGAGAGAGAGAGTTATTGATGATTGAACCGAGGGCCTTGTGCATGTTAGGTAAGCACTCTACTAACTGAGCTATAGACTCAGCCCTGTGAGGAAGTTTTCATGAGAGAAAAGTGCTATGGAGAAAAGGAACTCCAGAAATCTGCTTCAGGGTGTCCCTGTATCAATGCTGATCTCCATAACATGCATACAATGAGGAAAATTGCATGTGTCTGCTTAAAAAAGCTATTGGAAATCTATGAACTATTAATCACAAGATCCACAGTGGGTCTATGAGCAAAAGTGAAGAGTCCAAACTGATTCCCGAGAGCATAAAATTTAGACATCAGAAGAAGTGGACCATAGTTAATGGGGATATATGATACCTAGGCAAATCCTGGTAAAATATGAAAACCAGATGATAAAACTGAAGAAATCAAAATGACTATTAGAGAAAAGCATGATATTTCTTTTTAAAAATAGCAACAGAAAACACACCATCTCCATCATATGATTGAAATCTCCTAGTCATCTGAGGCATTTTTAAAATATGACAAGAGGAAAATGAAAGATACACAAATGAATCAAGTGGAATTTATAAAGAGAAAAATTTAAATATATTAACATTTTTTTAAAAAAAATCACTGGATAGACAAAACAGGTGATAAACTTTAGCAGAACAGGTAAGAAAATCTGAAGCTGTACCAATAGAAGATAACCAAAATGCAAATGAAAAACAAAAAGCCTCACAGATCAGGGAAGCATATCAAGTTATTTAAAATACCTCTAGAGTCCCAGAGAAGGTAACAGAAAAATATTCAAAAACAGAATACAAAAAACTTCTAACTATGACAAAAATGATACTCCTAGAATCTCAATGAATAAATACAAGCAGAATGAATACATAGAAAACCATACGAGATACATCAGAATCAAATTATTGAAAAGCAGTGATAAAGATGAAAATTGGGGCTGTTAGGCATTAGGAAAATGATTACATGCTGACAGAAAAATGAGAGTAAGAGCCAAATGCTGCAACTACAAAACAAATGACAAGGGAAATATGATTTTTTTTTTTAGTAAAAACAGCTTATTTTTAATTTAGAAGGTTGGATGAGCTAAATTGTCCATATGAAAGCCACCATAACAGACAAGCTATAAACTACTTTTGCCTCAAGGAATTTTCTGTGATGATGTGAATATTCTGTATCTGTATTATCAAGAAAGTATTTAGTAATCATGACTGGTTTTGAAATGCAGCAACTACTACAGCTAATGAAATGATTTTTAAATTTTATTTAATTAAATTAAGATCATTTTCTAAGGGCTTGCTGTACCCAAAAGGTTAACAGAATTTCAGCCCCCCTAAAATAGAGTCAATCAGAAAAAAATCTATTTATATCTAATAAATAATAGATATATTTTTGGTCCTGAAGACTTAGCAAATATTTAAATTGTGTTAGTTATGTTTAAGAACAACAACAAAAAAATAAGTAGCTGCCATTTGAGAACTATTTTAAAAGTTTAAGGTTTATATTCTGAAAATATCAGCAGAGATGGTGAATCCTCAGTAAAATCATAGAGAATGTGTTTAGAATGAATCAACCTTTTCATTTGTACTCAAGGGAGATTTTTATCCTTGAATCCAAATAGAATATATTAACTATGAATTAAAGGCATCTCTAAAGTTTAAGTAAGAGGAACTATTTTGTGGAGCATATAAAATTAACAGACAATAAATTCCAGCCTTACCCCAGATTTGGTGGTCCTAATATCCAATGTAAATATTAGAGGCATTCAGACTGAAATAAAGAGTAAATAACAGAATAATGAGTAAACAGAAACAATAAAAATGCCCAGATATTCCAGAGAATCAATCAACAATATTATTACATACCATATTTAAGAACTCAGAATAATATTTAAAGGGATACAGAAAAACATACATTATATCCTGAAAGCAGTATTCAAATAAAGATCATAATGTCAATTAAAACAGCAAATATGCTAAGATATAAAAGATGCAAGATGTAAAGTCTAAAGTTGTCGTATCTGAGAGAGTGTGCACATTATGGAGGGAGATGACATCCAGCTGAGAAGACCACAGAAAACTTCTTAAAAAAGGTAATATTTGAATTAATTACTGAAAGATGTAGGAATTCAACAGACATAGAGTAGTTTTCAAAATATTTTTTAATTCACCTCCCTGTGACAGAATAATTTTCTTAAACATGTTTTGGGCATATATATGCATAATTTTAAGCAGGGGAAAACAGGAGACAAACTAATGTATTTAATCCTCTTTTCTTGGAAAAAGTAAGTTAAAAGAATGCCATAAAAAGTCTGAATTTATTCTTCAAAAAGCATCAATAACTTATAAAAATATAACTTATTACTACCACAACAGTGACAAATTTTCAATGGATTTTAAGAATAACTACCTGTCAAAAAAATTAAAAATCAGGGCTGTGATTGTGGCTCAGCAATGGAGTGCTCGTCTAGCATGGACGAGACCCGGGTTTGATCCTCAGCACCACATAAAAATAAAAGGCATTGTGTTGTGTCCATCTACACCTAAAAAATAAATATTTTTTAAAAAATTAAAAATCCATTTGTAGAACTATTTTGTGAAAAATGTAATTTTTATTTTGTAATAAAAAAGTCACCACAGTATATATGTTATTATTCTGCTTATTTAAATTTATGATGAAGATTGAAGTCTTGAGTATTGAACTGCTTTCTGAAATAAACTAAATGTAAGCTTTTGAAAGTTAAAATTGGGGAAATATATAAATTTGTTAAACCTGAAGGTTAATATATACACATTTAGAAAAAATATATAATCCCAACTTGAAGACATTTTGCAATTAAAATTGTATTTTTTTCATATTTTTAATACTTACAAACTGTTATAATTTAGAAACAAAATTTTTTTATCACAATCTACACACCAAGTATCACTACTTATTATTTGAACATCCATTTTATTATTTTGTTAAATAACTTGCTACAACCAATTTAAATTCATTCATACTAATAAAGTTACACCATCATATTCTTTGTGTACTTGATGCACATTTGTCTTGTTTCCAATTTTCTTAGGTCACAAATTACTTTGAGATAAACTCTGAAAAGTTATTAATGACAAGTCCCAGCATTTAAATTCCTTGGTTAAACAGGATGGGAAATATTAGTTATCAATGATCAACTATATTCCTGAAAGACTGAACATTTTCCAACTAGCACCAGCAGGAAAGAAACTGCCTCTTTGAAAAGGATGCCCAATGCAGATTTGTCACCTGCCAGCTCTTCCCTAAGAGAAATTTCAGATTCATTAGGTTGAGTAGAAGAAATGGATGAATCATAACAGATCTTATCAGGGCTTGGAGCTTCCCAGGCATATATTCAGTCATTATTATTTATAAATGCAAAAAAAAATTTGGATTTTGTTTTTTCAAAGTATGCTTTGTTAAAACTGCAGATTACCTTTCCAATAATTTGGATTTACAATAGAATGTGTGAATGATTATTGAACAATTCAATACCTGATTATAAAGAAAGAAAAACACAGCTGTAAAAAAATAAGAAAAATTGAAAAAAAAAAGAAACTTGACAGCTAAATAATACAATCAACAATTTATACTGAATATATGGAGTATTTCCTCCATCAATGAGTAAATATACTTTCTTAACAACAATAAAATTCAAAGAGATAAAACCACCTTATAGTGTCAATTAGAAGTATTCACTTCAAAAAGATTAAAGAACATTCGTAATCTCTGTAATCAAACTGTATTCTTCTAGGAAATTTGTGCATGTGACAGTCTTGAACAATTTCTCCTCTGCAAATGGAACTTTCTGTAGCAAATCAGCTGTCAAACATGCTGATTATAGTTATGTCTTTATGATAACTTTCTATTGCTTAACGTGACCTAGTCAGAAAATTGTTTTGAGTTATAAAAAGAACTCAAACCAACAATCATGAGATTCTCTTACCTGACTGGGGGAAATGGGTCTATCAGGGTCAGTATCCACTTTTGATAAAGGGGTCTTAGAAAATGAAACTAGTTAAAAAAAAAAAACAGGCTTCCTCTGAATCATTGAAGATTTGGAGATTGGCATTATATCTCCACTATCAGGGATTGTGAATGAAGAGCAGACAGAACCCTAGGGCACTCACTACTGTTTGAACTATTATTTATCTGATAGTCATGAACCATGAGACACCATTATCTCAGTTTGTGACTGTCAACAACATCCAGTAGAAATGACCACCTGGTGAAAAGCCCCTTTCCTAGGCTGGGAATAGGCAGTCAGCAGAAGTGCAGAAGGAGTAATCAATGGTACATTCATTCTTTGTTCATATCACATTTTAAAATGCCCATTGTAGAAAATGCTTGAAATGGTTCTAAGTAGGAGATTATGAATCTTAAATAACTATCTATAAGTCATTAAAACTATCTTTAAAAAGTTGTCAAACAATTTCTCTTTAATAACCAAAGAGCACTTATTATTACCCACCACTGAGCTAGGTACTTATTAAGTATTCATTTGCTGACACTAGGTTTTCCTTTTTTCCCCACTTATTTCCTCTGGGATCTCAAGTATTTCTAGGAAGGTGTTCCAAGATGCTTAGTGAAGGTATTAATCACTATAATGCACAAGAACTACACATGGAGAGGCCTTGTCACCACCATGACTAATGTCAACTTGAGGGGAATAGCCACAAGCTGCCAGGACACACTTTATAATTTATATTGAGAACAAATGCATGATAAATATCTGCAGAGTGCCCAGAGATTGTTCTTCTAATTTTTATCAATAAATTATAAGATCTACCAAACAGTAGACCCCAAAATCACATAAAATAAAGTAGAAATCATGTACATTTGTATTCAACTTTTTCTGAGTCACTTGATAATAAATACTATAACATAGTTCACCTTAACAAAGTCCATTAAGACAAATATGAAGAATCAAGGTAGAAAGACATATTCACTTCTAAGTGCATATTATTAGTAAGTGTATTACCCTTGTGTATACACTGAAATAAAATCTGCTTTATTCACTATATTTGATTGCTGAATAAACATATTTCTCTTTTAAAAACTTTTAAATCACTTAAAACTAAAATTCCAATGGTAAACTTTACTGGGTCCACAGGAGAAATTCACTCTGAGTTAACAGGTGCAGTCCATTCTTATTCTCCTTTTCAAGCTGGAATTAAATTTAGACAACTAAGTGATTTAATAATAGGCTACTAAATGTCCCACAGAGACAAACAACTGTCAATCATGATTGATGTGGCTTTGGTACACTGGTTCTGGAGTGAAAGGTCTTAAATCCCACAACCACTTCCCTGAAATTTCCTCTACTCCCCTAAAATATAAATAAATGTTCCACAAGAGGTGCTGTGGTGAAATTCCTTCAGTAAACTGAAATGTCTGAGGTTGCAATAAATAGCAAATAAAAATGATACAGTGAAAATTCCTTTTGTATGTATACATCAGATAAAATCATATTTACAAATTTCTTAAATTCAACTGCTATGAATGTAGATGTTGTGTCATATATGATACCATCTAGCAATGCAGGTGATGCAAATACTGACACATAATTTCTCAGTGGAAAAGATTCTATTCTTGTGGATGCAATAGTCCATTATAAAATAAAGACTTTCCACATCTTCCCTCGCCTTAGCTACCACATAAGGCAGAATCTGTAAAACATTGGAAAATTCTAAGAAAGGAAGAAATTAAAAATTGCACATGTCTTCCTCTGGATAAGAACTACAGTGTTGCCATTAATGTTTATCCATTCCTTTGCTTAGTCAAGTTTAAGAACTGATAAGATCTACTCTAGAAATAATAACAAGGAGAGTGACTATAGGTGTGAGATAATTAAACCATTTATGTGTCTTCATTCACTGGACATTTATAGTCTCTACACACACTTTGTAATAATTTTGACATAAGCATAAATAGTATAACATAGAAGATTTTCCAACTTGGAAAGAAAAATCTACCTTCATTTTTAAAAAGGTATGTGAATCAAGGTTATGCAAACAAGGATTCAAATTCCAGCTCTGCCCTTCTCTTGCAGAGTAATTTTGGGCAGTTATGTAGCCTCTCTGATTGTTTTCTAAATATAATTTATAAATCGCAATAGGAACTGCTGATATGACTTTGAGAGGTTTAAATGAGATGTAGTATAACATTATGCACAGTATTTGGCATATAAGAAGTGGTTAAATCTCTTAGCTTAGTTATTATTTAGAATACATGCACAAGTTAGAAATTCATTCCCTAGATTGTTTTTCATCAACAAAAATTATATTTACCTAGTTTCAGGGAAAATGAGTTGATTCAAGTATGATTTACATTTCACCATTGACAATTTCCACAATCTCAGGCAGTTATCTGATACTCTGATGACTTCTATGAAACTAGATTTAGATAATGATTCTTAGTGTTTTACATCTGTATCTTTCTAAAAGGGTTACCGGGGTTCTTTGGAGATGTGGCACACAACCTCCAATAATATTTTGTCTGAGGTCATTGCAATCTTGAAGTTAGCACATTGAACTCAACAGAAATTTTGTAAACCAACATTACCAGAGGATATTTAATTAATGAATATGTATCACAGCACTGGTTGATATTGACCTTGTGCTCATGAGCAGTTAGGACTCTACAGGTGTCTGACTTTGGTGTTATGCCCTTGCCCTTGGACAACACTGACATATACATAGGAGGGACATGATGTTACAGAAGCTCTGATGTTTGACCTTATACATATATTCTTAGGGATGACTTTCACATTCTCTGTGCATCTTTGATTTTACATACAAGGCTTTTTATAGCCTCTCCAGGGCCCATGATGGTTATATAGCTAGCTCTAAGCTTCATCTGGAGTGTACACTTTATGGTCTCAGGCAACAGTGTTGGTCATGGCTCTTTTTAAACAATTGATAAATCTAGCCTAATTCTCTAAAAAAATAATATTTTTGTGTAAAAATATTAGTATGTCTGTATAGCCTGGCCATAAGTTGATGTTGTAAAGCCGTTTGGAATGCCTGCAAGGCCCTGAACTCACCCATGCCCAGTTTTTCCTGGCCAGATAATAACCCTTTCCTAAACCTTAGTGATGCCTCATAAATCCTGGCCTTCCCTGGCCAGATAACGACCCTGTCTGAGACTCTAACAACATTTATAAATTCTGATGTCAGGGCCATCAAAAATGTAAACTTGTGTTATGCTCCTCAGAGTTTTGTTATCTAAACCCCCCCGCCGTTTATGTAACTTTGTGGGCTATAAACTGGGCTGCAAGGAAGCTTCGCTGCTGTCTTAGGCTCCCATGATTTTCATGGGAAAGGCAGCCTGGTGGTCAAAATAATAAGCTTGCTTTAATTTGATTTTAATTGGAGTCAGTGGTCTTTTGTTGTGTCATGGTCTAACATTTTTGGAGGCTCCAGCAAGATCAAACTGTAGGACCAGACTGCAATATCAGGCTGCTGGAAATTCTGAAGTTAGACCTTTGCTCCTGGGCTCTGAGCTGGAGAGCCACTCTAGGGAGTGAGCACCTTGAGATGGTCCAAGGACCCAGGGTGAGCCTTTGATCCTCAGAGAGCTGGAGTGAACTGCTGCCCTAAAACAATAAGCCAGCACCTGGTGGATGAGACCTCCATAGTAAGTGGTGCCTTTATAACATCTGGGATCCAGTAAAGGGAAATCTCTTGTGAGGTTCACATATACTCCTGTCTTGGACAGTAACAAGATATCGTTCTGTCCTCTGTTCTGTTCTGTAGGGAATTCCTCTGGAAGGATAGAGAGATGCCAATGGGCACGTATGTACTCCTACCCCGGGAGCTTTAGCAAGATGTTGCATATCTACTGTTTTCTATTTCGGCGCTGGGTTTGTGTTTCCTTGTGTTTTGTTCTGTGTTCTATATGTTTTTTCTGCCTTTTGTTGTGTGATTTCTGTTTTAAAACTTAAGGAAAAGTGGATATCAAAATGGGTAATAAAACAAGTAAGCCTGATAGCCCTTTGAATTGTGTTTTAAGGAACTTTGATAAACTTTACCCCGTTTTTGTTAAGCAGGGCTATGATTATCCCATCACCAAGAATCGCCTCCGAACTTTTTGTAAGGCAGAATGTCCCACATTTGGAGTCAGCTGGCCCCTTGTGGTCACCTTTAATCCCCAGGTGGCATGGGCTGTAACTAATGCCACTCTTGGCAATGCTGACTATCCAGATCAAATAGGATATATCCTACCCTGGGCAGAAGCAAAAACTAATCCACCCCCTTGGATGAAGGTTGTATGGTCGGGAATGGACAAGGAGGGAAGGCCCTAATTCTGACCAGAAAAGCTCTCCAGGACCCTCAATTAAGAACCCTGTTTTACAGGACACTCAGGAGGATTCCCCCTCGACCCCACACATTGGGGCTCCTCTTTGTCTTCCCGATGGTGGTGCTGTTTCAATGGAGACAGCTCCAACAACTGCACCACCTCCTCTCTCCCCCTCCACTGAGCCACTGCAATCAACTCATTCCACCACTCCTTCTGCCACAGCTTCCCCAAATAAGCCAGCCTCTGTTCTACCCCTCCCCATACCCAACAGGGTTGGCCTTCTGGAAGGCCTGACTCAATCCCCTCCCCAGGCAGACCCTCAGGCACTGTTTCTATTTCTATCCCAGAGGAAGAGTTGACTCCCACCCCTGTCCTTCCTCTCCACCAGGTTCCAGAAGGTCCTTATATATAGTTTTCCACAAGGTATCTCTACAGCTGGAAAAGCCAGAATCCCCTGTTTAGCATGGATCTTAGTTTCCTGATTTCCCTGGTTGATTCTGTCTTTTCTAATCATCTCCCCACCTGGAATGACTGCCAACAGATTCTCCATAACCTTTTCACTATGGAGGAAAGGGAGTGAATCCTGGCAGAAGCAGCTAAAGCCTGCCTGGAATAAACCCTCTTATGAAAGATGAGAAAACAGAAGTAATCAACTTGGCTTGAAGAAGACCAGATTATGGAATTGGTGAAGGTAAAAGAGCACTCAGTGATTACCAGCAGACTCTATTAGAGGGTTTGAGTAGGGCGGCTCGCAAGCCCACCAATCTTTCTAAAGATGCAGAGGTGAAACAAAACCCAGAAAAATCACCTTCAGCGTTTTTTGAATGGCTCCTAGAGACATTCCGTCTATATACTCCTATAGACCCTGAGGACCCAACAAATCTGAAGGCAATTAACCTGGCTTTTGTAGCTCAGTCAGCCCCAGATATCCGTAAAAAGATTCAAAAGATTGATGGCTTTGCTGAGAAGAACAGGTCAGAATTCTTGGATATTGCCCAAAAGGTGTTTGAAAACAGAGGCAGCTGGGATGATCTACTTACAAGGAAAGCAAATTGGGCTACAGTAGCTGCACTAACGTCTCCCAAAGTTTTCAATTCCAGACAGATGCAGACTGCACATGGCAGAGGCAAAAGACAGACTCCCCTCCGAATAGATCAGTGTGCTCTTTGCTGGGAATATGGGAACTGGAAAAATCAATGCCCCCAACAAAATCAAAAAGACTTTCCCAGCTGCAGACCGAAGCCCCTCAGCCAAAACCAGCTCTAACTTTAGAAGAATAGGGGGACCATGGCTCTTTCAAACTAGGCTCCTGAGAGCCAATGGTAACCTTCACAATTGGGAGCCAACCTGTAAATTTCTTAGTGGATTCAGGGCTTTATATTCAGTGTTACAGAAGCCCCTAGGACCTCTCACTAATGAAACGATGGAAGTACAAGGGGCAATAGGAGAAATTAAAAATTATAAATGGACCACAGATCAGATCGTTGATGTAGGACAAGGAACAGTGACTCACTCTTTCATTGTTATCCCTGAATGCCCTTTCCCATTGCTGGGAAGGGACCTTCTAAGCAAACTTCAGGCAACTATATCATTTTCAGGGGAGATGCCTACACTATAATTGGGGAATCCTACAAGAGCTCTAACTATAACATGCCCATTAACTGAGGAATATCTGCTCTCTCAAAATCCTATCCAAACTTCAGAGGGAAAATGGAAAAAAAATATTAATCCAAGAAATTCCTACATTTTGGGCTGAGAATAACCCTCCAGGGTTAGTTAAACATGTGCCATCAGTCGTAGTTCAACTAACCTCTGGGGTTATGCCCATTCGGTTAGACAATACCCCATCAGCTCTGAAGCCAGAGAAGGCATCAAAACTCACATCAGACGTCTCCTAGAAGAGGGAATATTAATTAGATGCCAGCCTGGAACACCCCTTTGCTGCCAGGCCAAACGCCTGATACTCAAAAGCGTAAGACTGGTACAGGACTTAAGAGAAGTAAACAAATGGGTAGAAACCATACACCCAACTGTTGCAAACCATTATACCTTGTTCAGTATGTTGCCATGGAAACAAAGAGTCTACACCATTTTAGATCAGAAAGATGCATTTTTCTTCATTCCATTGTCAAAACTGAGTCAGCCCATCTTTGTATTTGAATGGACTGACCTGAAACAGGGGATATCAGGACAATTAACCTGGACTTGAGTACCTCAAGGATTTAAGAACTCCCTCACCATCCTTGATGAAGCACTCAACAAAGATTTGAGCCTCTTCTGCAGTGAGAATCCCGAGATAGCCTTGCTCCAATATGTGGATGATCTTTTACTAGCAGCAAGGGAGGAAAAGGACTGTTTAAGGGCCACCCAGGGTTTACTGAGAACCTTGGTTCAATTGGGGTACTGAGACTCCAAAAAGAAAGCACAAATCTGTTCTTCTCGAGTTACTCATCTAGGATATGAACTGAGGGAAGGTAAAAGACTGCTGTCCCAAGCCCGCATCGAGGCCATAATGAAGATCCCAATCCCAACTACTAAAAGGAAAGTTAGGGAATTCCTATGGGCAGTTGGGTACTACTGCTTTTGGATACCTGGATTTGCTGAGATTGCCAAGCCTTTATATATTGCAACTGCAGGGGTAACTCACCTGTAGTTTGGACTGAAGAAAATGAATTAGCCGGGGATCCAACATGGCGGTGGGCAGAGAGGCTGCACTTTCACGGCACTCCCAGTAATGGGGTCATAAAGTTGCAAGGATAACTCTTGGATCCTTCCAATGGAGATTCTCCTAGCAAAATTCCATTGAAGAGAGACCGCCCGGGAGCTACTAGGATTTTTTTTAAACATCTATGTGACCCGGACGAGCGGGACCCTGCTGCTAGACGCGGAGTACCAGATTCACCTTCCACAGTCCGTGCACCACGGGCACAGCTGCAGATCTGACCACCCGCCCGCAGCTAAAGTGACTGGGTCCTGCTAGATGCCGAGACACAGCTTGGCAGGAAGAAGTCTTTAGCCAAGCCCCCACGAGGCAGGAGCTGAGGCGAACCGGGCCAGACAGTTTCACCCCTCCCCTCGGACACTACAGCAAGGAGCCTGGGGCCCGCCATAGCAGAGAGGTGACATCTTCGGAGTTCGGCTGGCGGAATTCCTTCGCAGCAGAATCCACTTTAGCAGGTGCATGACTTTCCATACTGATACAGGCAGCCAGGAAACCTCATTGACTTCTCAGGGGTCGTGTCCGTAGGGAAGCAGAGGGGATCCCAGACGAAAGGCCCCCATATCACCAGCGGTGACCGTCAGGGTCTTAGCCGCCAGTTTACCACAGCACTGGGGCTTAAAAGGGACACACGGTGGGGCTGCAAGTGTAACTAGACCTCTGGAGAATCACTTCTGGGGAACAGGACCTGGCTGGCAGGCTGACAGGAGGAAGGGGGTTAAGAGCTGGAGAAGTGAAATGGCTTGGGACTGACAAGTCTGAGAGACTCCTAGGAGACTCCCTACAGAGATAGCTCTCGGCAGGTACAGAGCAGAAGCTCCGCTTGGAGGGCACAGCTCCGCCTACTGGAAGAGAAGAAGGAGGATCTCCAAGACTTTAATTTTGTTGTTGTTGTTGTTGTTGTGGTTGTTGCTGCCGATATTTTTTTTCTCTCTCTCCTTATTCTCTCCCTGATCCTTTCCCCCCTACTCCTTCTCTCTTTCTATCCCATTTCAAGTTTTATTGTTCTTTTCATTCCCCTCTAATCTATCTCTCCCTCCATCCTTTTTTCTTTTTAACAGCACCTTCATTCCCTTACCCCCCAACTCTCATCCCAAGCATTACATCTTCCATTGCGTGTAATTGTCTAAATGCAAATAGGTGAATATCTCGAGGCTGTCTATAAGACTCCCAAATACCTAGCTGCTACCAACACCCTGATCCAATTGCCCAGTAGTATCCACCTTCAATGGAGCAATCTTCTAAAGTAGCCAAGACATACTAACCATCGTACCACCAGAGCACCTAACCTAAACATATAGACCTAAGAACAAACAGCAAATCATTATATGCATACAGAACCTAGAAGCCTTATATGAATTGAATGAATCTGCTTTAAAGCACAACAAAGCCCAACATTTCTAGGCATAATCTCCCAACACAAAAGAGAGACAACAGACATATACAAAGCCAAAACAAATGTATAGGAGAAAGCAGTTACAAAGCAGTCAAACAGAGCTGGATAGCAACGTGAACAATATAAAAAAAAACAAGGGAAAAAAGGGTTACAAACAATGCAGGACAATCTAAATATACAAGAGGACATAGCAGAAACAGAAACATGGACAGGGAAAGAAATCAAGGCATACCTAATTCAGATGGAACGGAATATTAGAGAAGACATGAGACAGCAAATCCAAGCATTGAAAGTATATTTTTAAGAGGAACTAACCACACAAATTCAATCAGTAAAGAATAAGCTTCATCAGGAGATAGAGGTGTTAAAAAAATCAAGTTGTAATCATAGAAATGCAAGAAACCTAAATCAGATTAAAAGCGCTAATGAGAATATTATAAACAGACTAGATCAAGTAGAAGTCAGAACATCAGATAATGAAGACAAACTTTATCAACTTGAAAAGAATATAGTTAACACAGAAAAGATGCTGAAATCTCACGAGCAATCTATCCAAGAGATATGGGATCTTATCAAAAGACCAAATTTGAGAGTCATTGGGATAGAAGAAGGCACAGAGAATCAGTCCAAAGGAATGGATGGCTTACTAAAGGAGATAATACTAGAAAACTTCCCAGGAATGAAAGATGGAATGGATTGCCAAATCCTGGAAGCTTACAGGACCCCAAACATCCAAAACCATAATAGACCAACTCCAAGACACATAATCATGAAGATAGCTAACATACAAGACAAGGAGAGAATACTAAAAGCTATGAGAGAAAGGAGGCAGATTACATTTAGGGGTAAACTAATTAGGTTAACGACTGATTTTTCATCACAAACTTTGAAAGCGAGAAGATCCTGGAACAACGTATTTCAAACACTGAAAAATAATGGATTCCAACCAAGAATACTGTATCCAGCAAAACTAAGCTTCAGATTTGACATTGAAATTAAAATATTTCACGATAAACAAAAGCTAAAAGAATTTGCAGCCAGAAAACCAGCACTGCAAAGCATTTTGAGCAAAATATTACAAGAAGAGGAACTGAAAAATAGCGCCCAAAACTAACAGTGGGAGGTATCTCAGTAAAGGGGAAGAAAAATAACCAAAGAGGGTAAACTAGCCAATCTAAAATAAATAAATAAATAAACATGACTGGAAGTACAAACCATATTTCAATTGTAACCTTAAATGTTAATGGCTTAAATTCACCAATCAAGAGACATAGGCTAGTAACCTGGATTAAAAAAACAAATGCAACAATATGCTGCCTTCAGGAGACTCATATGATAGAAAAAGACATTCACAGACTGAATGTGAAAGGTTGGGAAAAATCATACCACTCACATGGCCATCGGAAGCAAGCAGGAGTGGCCATTCTCATATCGAATAAAGTCAACTTCAAACCTAAGGTAATCAAAAGGGATAAAGAAGGACACTATATACTGTTAAAGACATAACAATTATCAATTTATATGCACCAAACAATGGTGCTGCAACGTTCATAAAACAAACTCTCCTCAAGTTCAAGAGTCAAATAGACCACAACACAATAATTATGGGGGACTTCAACACACAACTCTCACCATTGGACAGATCCTCTAGACAAAAGCTTAACAAAGAAACTATAAAACTTAATAATGTAATCAATAACCTAGACTTAACTGACATATATAGAATATATCAACCATCATCAAGTGGATACACATTCTTCTCAGCAGCACATGGATCCTACTCAAAGATAGACCATATATTATGCCATAGGGCGACTCTCAGTAAATATAAAGGTGTGGAGATAATACCATGCACCATATCTGACCATAATGGAATGAAGCTGGAAATTAATGAAAAAAGAAGGAAGGAAAAATCTTGCATCACCTGGAAAATGAACAATATGTTACTGAATGATCAATGGGTTACAGAAGATATAAAGAAGGAAATCAAAAAATTCTTAGAGATAAACAACAATACAGACACAACATACCGGAATCTATGGGACACAATGAAAGCAGTTTTAAGAGGGAAATTCATTTCCTGGAGTTCATTTCTCAAAAAAAGAAAAAAACAACAAATAAATGAACTCACACTACATCTTAAAACCTTAGAAAAGGAAGAGCAAAACAACAGCAAATTTAGCAGAAGACAAGAAATAATTAAAATCAGAGCGGAAATCAATGAAATTTAAACAAAAAAAAAAAAACCATTGAAAAAATTGATAAAACTAAAAGTTGGTTCTTTGAAAAAATAAATAAAATCAACAGACCCTTAGCCACGCTAATGAAGAGAAGAAGAGAGAGAACGCAAATTACTAACATATGGGATGAAAAAGGCAATATCACAACAGACACTACAGAAATACAGAAGATAATTAAAAAGTATTTTGAAACTCTGTATTCCAATAAAATAGAAGATAGTAAAGATATCGATAAATTTCTTAAGTCATATGATCTGCCCAGACTGAGTCAGGAAGACACACACGATTTAAACAGACCAATAACAAAAGAAGAAATTGAAGAGGCCATCAAAAGACTACCAACTAAGAAAAGGCCAGGACCGGATGGGTATACAGCAGAATTTTACAAAACCTTCAAAGAAGAATTAATACCAATACTTTTCAAGCTATTTCAAGAAATAGAAAAAGAAGGAGCTCTTCCAAATTCATTCTATGAGGCCAACATAACCCTTATCCCAAAACCAGACAAAGACACTTCAAAGAAAGAAAACTATAGACCAATATCTCTAATGAACTTAGATGCAAAAATTCTCAATAAAATCCTGGCGAATCGAATGCCAAAGCATATCAAAAAAATTGTGCACCATGATCAAGTAGGATTCATCCCTCGGATGCAAGGCTGGTTCAATATACGGAAATCAATAAATGTTATTCACCACATCAATAGACTTAAAGATAAGAACCATATGATCATCTCGATAGATGCAGAAAAAGCATTTGACAAAGTACAGCATCCCTTTATGTCCAAAACACTAGAAAAACTAGGGATAACAGGAACTTACCACAACATTGTAAAAGCTATCTATGCTAAGCCTCAGGCTAACATAAATCTAAATGGAGAAAAACTGAAGGCATTCCCTCTAAAATCTGGAACTAGACAGGAATGCCCTCTTTCACCACTTCTATTCAGCTTAGTTCTTGAAATACTAGCCAGAGCAATTAGACAGACAAAAGAAATTAAAGGCATAAAAATAGGAAAAGAAGAACTTAAATTATCGCTATTTGCGGATGACATGATCATATACTTAACAGACCCAAAAGGGTCTACAAAGAAACTGCTAGAGTTAATAAATGAATTCAGCAAAGTGGCAGGATATAAAATCAATACGCATAAATCAAAGGCATTCCTGTATATCAGCAACAAAACTTCTGAAATGGAAATGAGGAAAACCACCCCATTCACAATATCCTCAAAGAAAATAAGATACTTGGGAATCAACCTAACAAAAGAGGTGAAAGATTTATACAATGAAAACTACAGAACCCTAAAGAGAGAGATAGAAGAAGATCTTAGAAGATGGAAAAATGTACCCTGTTCATGGATAGGCAGAACTAACATTATCAAAATGGCGATATTACCCAAACTTCTCTACAGGTTTAATGCGATGCCGATCAAAATCCCAATGGCATTTCTCGTAGAAATAAATAAAGCAATCATGAAATTCATATGGAATAACAAAAGACCCAGAATAGCAAAAACAATACTAAGCAGGAAGTGTGAATTTGGAGGTATAGCGATACCAGAGTTCAAACTCTACTACAAAGCAATAGTAACAAAAACAGCGTGGTACTGGTACCAAAACAGGCAGGTGGATCAATGGTACAGAATAGAGGACACAGAAACCAATCCACAAAATTACAAATTTCTTATATTTGATAAAGGGGCTAAAAACATGCAATGGAGGAAGGATAGCATCTTCAACAAATGGTGCTGGGAAAATTGGAAATCCATATGAAACAAAATGAAACTGAATCCCTTTCTCTCGCCATGCACAAAAGCTAACTCAAAATGGATCAAGGAGTTTGATATCAAAGCAGAGACCCTGCACCTGATAGAAGAAAAAGTTGGCTCCGATCTACATATTGTGGGGTCAGGCTCCAAATTCCTTAATAGGACGCCCATAGCCCAAGAGTTAATAACAAGAATAAACAAATGGGACTTACTTAAACTAAAAAGTTTTTTCACAGCAAGAGAAACAATAAGAGAAGTAAATAGGGAGCCTACATCCTGGGAACAAATCTTTACTCCTCACACTTCAGATAGAGCCCTAATTTCCAGAATATACAAAGAACTCAAAAAATTAAACAATAAGATAACAAATAACCCAATCAACAAATGGGCCAAGGACCTGAACAGACACTTCTCAGAAGAAGACATAAGTCAATTAATAAGTACATGAAAAAATGCTCACCTTCTCTAGCAGTCAGAGAAATGCAAATCAAAACCACCCTAAGATACCATCTGACTCCAGTAAGATTGGCAGCCATTAGAAAGTCAAACAACAATAAGTGCTGGCGAGGATGTGGGGAAAAGGGTACACATGTACATTGCTGGTTGGACTGCAAAATGGTGCAGCCAATATGGAAAGCAGTATGGAGATTCCTGTGAAAGCTGGGAATGGAACCACCATTTGACCCAGCTATCGCCCTCCTCAGACTATTCCCTGAGGACCTTAAAAGAGCATGCTATAGGGATATTGCCACATCCATGTTCAAAGCAGCACAATTCACAATAGCCAGACTGTGGAACCAACCTAGATGCCCTTCAATAGATGAATGGATAAAAAAAATGTGGCATCTATACACAATGGAGTATTATGCAGCACTAAAAAATTACAAAATCATTGAATTTTCAGGGAAATGGATGGCATTAGAGCAGATTATGCTAAGTGAAGCTAGCCAATCCTTAAAAAACAAATGCCAAATGTCTTCTTTGATTTAAGGAGAGCAACTAAGAACTGAACAGAGGGAAAGAGCATGAGGAATATATTAACATTAAACTAAGACGAGTGATAGGAGGGAAAGGGAGAGAGAAGGGAAAGTGCATGGAAACGGAAGGACACCCTCATTTTTATACAAAATCACATATACAAGGTTGTGAGGGGAAAAGGGGGGAAGGGAGAGAATGGAACAACAACAGATGAGGTAGAGAGGGAAGATGAGAGGGGAGGGGAGGGGGGATAGTAGGGGATAGAAAAGTCAGCAGAATACAACTGTCACTAATATGGTATTATGTAAACATTGTGAATGTGTAACTGATGTGATTCTGCAATCTGTATTTGGGATAAAAATGGAAATGCATAACTCATTTGAATCAAATGTATGGAAGATGAAAAAATAAATAAATAAATTAAAAAAAAAAGAAAATGAATTAGCCTTTAAAAATCTAAAAAAGGCCCTGGTACAGGCTCCAGCCCTAACCCTCCCTGATATCTCTAAGCCCTTCCATCTCTACGTTCATGAGAGAGAGGACATTGCAAAGGGGGTTCTTACCCAAAATTTAGGGCCATGGAAAAGGCCAACTGCCTACATTTCAAAAAGCTGGATCCAGTAGCATCAGGATGGCCCCCTTGTTTATGAGCCATAGAGGCTACTGCACTTCTGGTGAAGGAAACAGACAATCTTACCCTAGGGCAGACTCTAACTGTGACTGCCCCTCATACAGTGGAAGCTCTATTGAGGGATGCCACAAATCACTGGATGTCAAATGCCCGCTGCACTCAGTATCAAGCTCACCTCCTAGACAAAGACAGATTAACCTTCAATAAATCCCTGGAGATCAATCCAGGAACAGTATTCACCGGGCTCCCTTTTTAAGCTTAACACAAGAATATTGCCCTGAATCTCGTGGGTGAGCTGAGTATTTATAGATTCTCTACCTACTGGACTACAAAACTACATCTCTGAATTCTTTAGATTAAAGAAAGCTTCCAAATACATAGCAATTCTGGATGTTGAGTATCTTAAAAAAGAAATGTTCAAAAGAATATCATTTCAACAAAACACAGAAGTCAAGGGGAATAGATAAAGGACAAATAGCCAATAGTAGCTAGTGACATCTAATATTATGATGATAAGATGGAGACAAAATTGTCTTTATGCTAATTTTTGTAAGTGTTCAACTATTGAATCATTTATGTTGATGGATGTGAGTTCATTCTTGTCGGTGATGCTGCTGGCCTGTGTGCTGCCAGTCATGGTTGGCTCACTTCATTTTAATCCTTAGACAAAAATCAATCAATCAATAAATAATAAAAATAAATAAACAATTAGATACACAGGTATCACTGGCTTTTTTAATTTTTCAATATTATACTCAGGAAAGCTCAAATCCCGAAGTATTGATAATTTTCTTGGCGAAAAAATTTAGTAATATAAAAGGTATAAACTGCATAGCTCAATGCAACAAAAATATTCAACATATAATTTGGAATAAATACCTGATTCACTTATCCAAAATATGACCAAATGTTGTTTTTTCTCTTTTTTTTTGAGTTAGCATAATTTTTGATCCCTTATTCTATATTTCATTGACTTCAAATTATTTTCATAGCGAGAAAACAATAAAGCTCTGTGGTACCTTCTCTTGCAATTTCCAATCATTATTAAATACAGAAAACGGAGTACAGAATATAAAGCAAGGTGTACATGTACAAACAACTTGACAATTCACTTGAAAAATTACCCAAGCTTTTTGTTTTACTTGATATGTAATTAATAAAGGATTTTTTTTTCTTCTTTCCTACTGTAGGTTACTTTGCTATGTAAGTAAAATAGACATAATACAGAGAATAAGAATGAATGAAGGAAAAAAGGGAGAGATGGAAATTTCATTAATTTGAACTTACTTATGGAAAGGTCATCTATTTTATTTATTCTTTTCTCCCAAACAATAATACTTGCATTGTTGTGGATATTTAGCAACTAAAAATATATATGCTCAAAACTTGACAGAGAAGCAGTAGTCTTTGAAAGCTTAAGAAAACATAGCCAATTTTTTGTGCATTTGCTGTCACATAATTAATATTCTCAAGAAGAGGACAAACATAAAAACAGTGGAATGAGATGGACATCATTACCATAAGTACATGTATGAAGACACAAATGGTGTGACTCTACTTTGCGTACAACCATAGATATGAAAATTTGTGCTCTATATGTGGAATGAGTCATCATGTATTCTGCTGTCATATATAACAAATTAAAATTTAAAAAATACAAAAAAATAACGTGAAAGTAAAAAAAAAAGCTACTATAAATATAGGCCCCATCTAATACTCTTCAATTTCAAAAAGCAATTTGTATGACATAATTCTAGCTGAAAGTGCCAATCGTGCCAATTATTTATTAGTCTTCCTTTAACTTTCATGATTTCAAGAAAGCAATGGTTCAATGATACACAGACATATAATTAATAGAGTCCTTATGGACAAGGAGAATTTCTCTACTACAAATCTTCTACTATAATTTGCCCAGGCTTTTCCTTTTTATAAGAAACACAATTTTTTCAGCATTTTTCTTCTACTACAAAGTTTAGTCTCATTTCAGAGTTATACCATAGATACCTCTAAAACATAGATACCTTCACTTTAGATCCACATTGGTTTATTGATAAATACAAGATGTCTGTATTCTAAGAAATATGGGAAGTATTGCCCTTTATCATGATGTCAAGGCAATGTCAACCCATTTTTGTTAAAAAAATTTTTTGAGGAATAAACTTCCTTTTCATGTGAGTGAAAAATCAAATTCCAAAACAGATAAAGTCTGATGAAATGTGCAACATGGCAATGTAACCTCCAATTACTCTTTGAAAACATGTACTTTTATTTCTCCATTTTTTTACAACAGGTATACATGTTATCTATTTCAATATCAAAACTCAATTATCAGAATTCAACAGTTAATTCCTTTAAAGGCTATGGAACCAAGGGGAAAAAAGGTATTAAAATCAGAAGTTCAAATAGAAAATTTAACATGAAAAAAATCATAATTTTGACAATAAGAGATTTAATTAGATTTAATTCTCTAAGATTTAATTAGAATTAATTCTGTACATGTTATTTAATTAAAACAATAGCATATGTCAATTACAAAAAAGCATATGTAGTCAGTGTTCATAATAATTAGAAAATTAGTGGACTTAGTAATTTTTAAAATTTTATAGTTACACTCATTTTTTATTCCTTTAATAAGACACCTCTGTGTTGCCTGAGGACTGCTAATATTTGTAAAGATTGTTTTCTGAGGTTGGAAAAAGGTCCAAATTTTGTTTACTCAAATTTAATTAAACTTTTATTTCTAAGTACTGTAGCACTTACAGACTTAGTTCTAAATTCTTAAAAACTCAAATTTAACTAAATTAAATTTGTTAGGCACATCATCCTCTACAGTATTTATTGATTTAAAGAAATCCGTACAGTGAAAATGAAATGTTGACAAACACACTCTCTGACACTGATGATAACTGTTGAACATTAGCTAATTGATACTCTTAGTCAGCAACAAAAACGCATATATATGAGGATTCTTAAAATATCACTGCTACCAAAATAATGAGTGCATTTGACATTTTTTAGTTTGCATATACTTTATTTTCATTACATTCTCACAAAAGTCTTATAAAATAAGTAGAACAGGTAGTTGAAAGTTGAGTTTACCAAATAAACAATAAAGATCCACATAATTTAAATCCCTCTAGTCACAGGTAGTAAAGTGAGGAGTCCTATATTCAAACCTAGATTTTCTAATAATGGGAGCAGTCGGTCTCAGAGTGTGGCACTCAACTTACAGAATCTGGGACTTTTTTTTCCAGTATGAGTGCATTTGGTCTTTAAGAACCATTTTAAATGACATTTCTAAATTAAGTATTAAAGTAGAAGAAGTCTTAAAGGCAAGTAAATTGGATATGCCTCAAAATTCACCTGCACTTAAAGCAGGTATTTCCAAATCAAAAACAAACAACTTAACATGAAAATATTTTTGAATAAAACTGATAATTATTACTTCTATGGTTATTAAACCTTTGCTTCAAACTAGACCACTTAACATTAAATTTGTCTTTTCAATGGAGGCCAATTTAATAAACCAAATCGTAACAAAATATTAAGCTTTTACATAAAAAGTAAGAGTAAGACACAATTAGAAACAAAGAATATAGCACAGCCTTGTATTGTTTGTAGTGTCTGGAGCTTCCAAAGCATATCATGAGTCATTATAACTTAGAAATGCAAAAATAAAAAGTTACTTGGATTTTGTTTGTTCAAAGCATGCTTTGTTAAAGCTGCAGATTACATTTTCAATATGTTGGTGTTACAATAGTATATGTGAATGATTAATTAAAAGTTCAATATCGGATTACAAAGAAAGAAAAACACAGCTTAAAAAATGAAAAAAAAAAGACACTATGGGGTTAGAAATGATGGTAGAGGGGCTGGGGTTGTGGTACAGTAGTAGAGCACTCGCCTAACATGTCCAAAGCCCTGGGTTCGATCCTCAGCACCACATATAAATAAATAAATTAATTAAATAAAGATATTGTGTCCAACTATAACCAAAAAAAAAATTTACAAAAAAAACGAAAAAAAAACAATGGTAGAATGATTTGGCCATTACTAATGCATGGGTCCACATGATTACATAATTTTTGTAAATCTGCTTCATGGACAACCAGATGAAGGAGAAATTACACTTCACTTATTTGGGATGTGTCAAAACACATTCCACTCTCTTGTATAACTGATCAGAATGAATGAAGAATATATTTGAACAAAGTAAAAAGCAGAAAGCAAGCTTTCCAAAGTTCTGGGGCTGGTGTAAGTAGCAGATGCTCCTCTGCTGTCTGCATGTGTGGAAATTCTGGCTGGTGCTTGGGTCCTGGTCACAGGTGCTCGTGTCTTGATGCCAAAAGCAATCCTTGTCAGAACACAGGCATGTGTGTGAACACGGACAGCAGCTTCCACTGCAAGGGTCCTGAGGGTTATAGGGCACCTCGCTGGGAGATGTACATCAACGAGTGTCATTCAGAGCCCTGCCAGACATATGTTCCCCATGATAAACAAAAACTAAATAATTTACAACTTGAATGCCCACAACACACAACATTCTCAACAAAATATTTCATGAGGATGAATTAAAAAAAAAAACAGAAAAGGGAGGATCTACACTAAATAAATAATCAACCAAACTAGAAACTAAGTCACATTAATAACCAGATATAAGTCAAAATGAGTGGGAACCCAGATCATATCTCAATAATAAACCTGAATATTAACAGCCTGAACTCATCAATCAGAATATGCAGACTGGCAGATTCATTTCACGGGGAAAGACATCCATAGGCTGAGGGTTAAAGGATGGGGAAAAAAAAAACATTACATTAATTGTGTAAACAAGCTGGGGTTTCCATGCTCATCACAGATAAAGTAGACTTCAAGTCCAATTTAATTGTAAGAGACAAAGAAGGGTATTTCATACTTCTTAAGGGAAGTATGTATCAGGAGGACATAACAATTATAAATATTTGTTTCCCAAACAATGGACATCGACATGTATCAAACAAATCCTTCTCAATTTCAGTAGTAAAATAGACCATAACACACAATAATACTGGGTGACTTTAACACACCTCTCTCGCTACTAGACAGTTAATCTAAAGAAAAACTAAATGAAAAAACTATAGAGGGGCTTGGGTTGTAGCTCCATGGTAGAGCTCTTGCCTATCATGTATGAGGCACTGGGATCAATTCTCAGCACAGCATATAAAATAAAATAAATAAAATAAAGTTCTAAGAAGTAAAAATAAATATTTTTTTAAAAAGAAACCATAAAGTAATACAATCAACAGTTTATACTTAATAGAAATATATAGAATATTTCATACATTAACGAGTAAATATACTTTTTTTTCAGCAGCACTTGTCTTCTTCTCTAAAATAGGCCATATCTTACACCACAAAGCAATTCTTAGTAAATACAAAAAAAGGAAACAAATTATCCAGCATTATATCATATTAAAATGGAAGAAATTAGAAATCAGCGCTCAAGTAAAAAACAGAAGCTACTCTACCAAAGGGTGACTACATTGTACATTATTTAATGAGGAATGGATAGTCAAATAAATCAAGGTCGAAATAAAAAAAAAATTGTTATAGGTAAATGAGAACACTGATCTGACATATCAAAATCTCTGGGACACTAGGAAGGCAGTACTAAGAGGAAAGTTTACTGCATTGTGCACAAATAAAGGACCTAACACTACATTTCAAAGCTTGAGAAAAAAGAACAAATCAATACCAAAAGCAATAGAAGACAGAAACTAATGAAAATCAGGAAAGGCAGCAAAATACAACAGACACTAGTATGGAAGTATGTATAAACGTGGATGTATAACCAATGTGATCCTGAAATCTGTACACGTGGTAAAAGTAAGAATTCATAACCCACTTGAATCAAATATATGAAACATGATATGTCAAGATCATTGTAGTGTTTTGAGCAACAAATAAAAAAATACATTAAAATCACAGCTGAAATCAATGAACTCTAAAGAAAAAAAAATTAAAAAATGACAAAACACAAAGTTGGTTCTTTGAAACAATAAATAAAATACTTAAATCCTTGGCCATGCTAATGAAGAGAAAAGGAAAACTAAGATTACTAAAAAAGAAGATGAAGCAAGTAATATCACAACGGACATGTCTAAAATGCAGAAGAAAATTAGAAACTGCTTTGACAATTTGTACTCCAAAAAATAGAAAATATAGAATACATAAACAAATTCCTAGAGTCATAAGACCTACTCAAACTGAATGAGGAGGTCATACACAATTTAAATAGATTAATTACAAGTAATGAAATAGAAAACACCATCTAAAGCCTACCAACCAGTCTGGGGTTGTGTGGTAGAGTGCTTGCCTGGCATGTGTGAGGCACTGGGTTTGATTATCAGCATCACATAAAAAATAAACTAAAGGCATTAGCCTATCTAAAACTAATAAAATATATTTTAAAAAGCCTAGCAACCAAGAAAGGTCTAGGACCAGACAGATTCTCTGCTAAATTCAATGAGACTTTCAAAGAAGAATTAATACCATACTTTTCATAGTATTCCATGAAACAGGAAAAGAGGAAAGCCTTCTAAAATCATTTTATGAGACTAACATCACCCTGATACCAAAACCAGACAAAGACCCTTTAAGAAAAGAAAACTTCAGACCAATATTCCTGATGAATATACATGTAAAAATTCTCAATAAAATTCTGAAAAATTGCATACAAAAAATATTAAAAGCATAGTTCACCATGATCAAGTGGGGTTCATCTCAAGGACCCAATGTTGGTTTAACATGCAGAAATCAATAAATGTAAATCATCATATGAATAGACTTGAAATCAAGAATCATATGATCTCAATAGATGCAAAAAACAGCATTTGACAAAATTTGGCACACTCATTTTCAAAACACGAGAAAAATTAGGAGTAGTAGGAACATATCTCAACATTGTAAAAGCTATCTATGCTAGACCAAAGGCCAGGATCATTCTAAATAGAGAAAAATTGAAAGCATCCCCTCTAAACACTGGAAAAACACAAGGATGTCCTCTTTCACCACTTCTATTCAACATCATCCTTGAAACTCTAGCCAGAGCAATTACAAGAAAGAAGTAAAGGAATACAAGTAGGTATAGAAGAACCCAAACTATCCCTATTTGCTGATGACATGATTCTTTATCTAAAAGATCCAAAAAATTCCATCAGAAAACTTCTGAAACTTCCAGATGAATTCAGCAAATTCAGAGGATGTAAAATCACCACCCATAAATCAAATGCATTCTGATACATCAGTGATGAATTCATTGAATGAGAAGTTAGGAAAACTACCCCATTCACAACAGCCTCAAAATAAAATAAAATAAAATAAATGGGAATCAATCAAACAAAACAGGTGAAATGCCTCTATAATGAAAAGTAAAGAACATTAAAGAAAGTCAAGAAAACTCAGAAGATGGAAAGATTTCCCATGATCCTGGTTAGGCAGAATTATTATTGTCAAATGTGCTCTAATACCAAAAGCATTATATAGATTTAATGCATTTTTTATTAAAATCCCAATGACATTCTTTATAGAAATATAAAAAGCAATCATGAAATTTATTTGGAAAAATAAGAGTCCCAGAATAGGCAAAGCAATCTTTAGCATGAAAAGTAAAGCAGGAGGCATCACCAAACCAGACTTAAAACCATACCACAGAGCTATAGTAACAAAATCGACATGGTATTGGCACCAAAATAGACTTGTAGACCAATGGTAGAGAATAGAGGATGCTGGGGTTTTTAGCTTCTTCTATTCACTCTGTCCCACAGCGAGGCTTAGGAGAGCACACCCCAAACTGGACGGATCAAGAAACAGTGAGGGTCGGCAGGTCACTCACCCAGTCATCTTCACTGGAGGACAATCAGAAGCACCAGGGAGACCAGTCAAAGCAGGATCTCCCTTATTGAGGAAGTACACACAGCTAATATAATGTGCAGGAGCCAATCAGGATAAAGGTCAGAGGGGTGGAGCAAGTTCACATGTCATGCCCTACAAGAGGACACAGAGGCAAACCCACATAAATACATTATCTCACACTAGACAAAGGTGCCAAAAACGTTCATTGGAGAAAAAAATAGCCTATTCAACCAACAGTGCTTGCAAAACTGGGAATTCACATGCAGGAAAATGAAATTAAACCTCTCTCTCTCACACCATGCCCCCAAATCAACCAAATGTGCATCTAAAACTTAGCCACTAAAACAGAGACCCTGTACCTAACAGAAGAAAAAGTAGAAACAAATCTTCACCATGTAAGCCTAGGATCAGACTACCATAACAAGACCCCTGAAGTGCAAGAAGTAAAATTAAGAATCAATAAATGGGATGGATTAAAATAAAAAAAGATTCTTATCAGCAAAAGAAACAATCAATAATCTGAGAAGAGAGCCTAGAGACTGGGAGAAAATCTTTATCACATGTACTTCTCACAAAGCATTGATCTCTAGGATACAGAAAGAACTAAAAAAAAAAAACTTAACACCAAGAACACATATAACCCAATCAATAAAGGAGTTAAGAAAATGAATAGACACTTCACAGAAGAAGAAATGCAAGTGATCAACAAATGTAAGAAAATGTGTTCAACATCTCCAGCAATTAAAGAAATGCAAATCAAAACTACACTAAGATTCCATGTGGGGGAAAAGTACACTCATACATTGCTGTTGGGACTGGAAACTGTATGACCACTAGGGAAAGCAGTATGTAAAGTATTCTGAAAACATGGAATGGAACCACCATTTGACCCAGCTATCCCACTCCTCAGTTTATACCCAAAGGACATAAAATCAGCATACTGCAGTAACACAGCCACATCAACATTTATAGAAGCTCAATTCACAATAGCTAGATGTCCTTCAATAGATGGATAAAGAAAATCTGAGAATCTTGAATCCTAAGAGGCCCAGCTAACACTGCTGAGGTGACTGCTGAGGTGACTGCTCTGGCTGATGAAGGATTCCAGCTTCTGTAGATGTGGATGGTGCCCTGATTTTGCCCTATTCCCTCAATGTAGGACCAGCTCTCGCTCAGCTAGCATTTAGGATCACAGAGTGGGGACCCTTTGGGTCTGTCACTGTCTGCAAAGTATGCATTGACTAAGGAGCAAGGCACAGTCTTTTGGCATGTGAGGTGCACAGAATGAAAATGGCATGATATTGGCAGCAAAACACATACAGAGACCAATGGTACACAAGAGAGGACACAGAGACAATCTGACAAAAATACAGTTATCTCACTCTAGAAAAAGGCACCCAAAATATACATTGGAGAAAAGACAGCCTCATAAACAAGTGGTGCTGGGAAAACTGGAAATCCATACCTACCAAAAAGAAATAAAAAGCCTCTCTCTCATGATGCATAAAAATCAACTCAAAGTGGATCAAAGGTGGAGGCACTAGGTCAGAGACCCTGGGCCTGATCCTAGTACATGTAAGTCCACATTTCCACCAAGTTGGCTTTGGAACACACTTTGTTATCAGGATTCCTAAAGTACAAGAAGTGAAACCAAGAATGGATAAATGGGATGGATTCAAACTATGAAGCTTCTTCAGAGCAAAGGACACAATCAAGAACGTGAAGAGAGAGCCTACACAAAGGGAAAAAATCTTTACCACATGTACCTCAGATCAAGCATTATTCTCCAGAATATTTTAAGAACTCAAGAAACCTAACATTCCTCCATATATCTGGTTTGGTGCCAGTACTGTTTCTGATTCATTCACTATGCTCTTACCCCTTGCCTTCCCATTCCCTTCACTCACTTGTGTTTTCTTAGGACTCTCTATAAAGCTTTCTATAGTGCTTGCACAAATGTGCAGTCCCACCAGCAATGTATGTGAGTACCTTTTTCCCCACATCCTCACCACCATTTACTGTTGCTTATATCCTTGATAACTGCCATTCTGACTGAAGTGAGATGGAATCTCAGTGTCATTTTGATTTTCACTTCTATAATGGATACAGATATTGTACATTTTTAAATTCATATGTTGATTTTTTGGGTTTCTTCTTCTGTGAAGTGTCTTTTCATTCCTTTCCAATTTGTTGATTTTTTTGTTTTGAGTGTGGCTGACTTTCAAGTGTAGAATTTTCTGTTACTAAAAACAAATTAAGAGCTTTCTCACCACACATCCAAAACTAGTTATGATAAAGATATAGGGATTTGCTAAGGGGATCCATTCTAGATCTGAATAAGATTATCGTCGGTAGAATTATTTCTCAAATCAGAGCCAAAAGACAATACAATACTTCTGTTCAACTAAGAAATGTCATAATGCCATTTTAAGTAGTTGGCCAACTCTATGTTACTTTTAATGATGGTAAATATACCTTCTTTGGAAGATTAATTTCATTCACCAGTTCAGAAAGTGAGTTTAAGCAAAACCAAGAGATCAGTGAAGCTATCTGATATTTTTGGGCACTGATTAAGCATAACTATGATTTAAGTAGATGATATTTAAAATGCTTACTAATAAATTACAGCATTGGAAGCATATTAAAAACAATTTAACTATAAAATAATAAGAAAACCCAGTTGCAGGTGCCCTCTGCTCTTTTTTTGTAACACAAAGAACTTTAAACTTCTCAATGCAAGAAATTTGAAACAAATAACAGTATCAGAGTTTATATTTTCTTCAGGGCCTAGAATTGTCAGAGAAATACCTGGATTTTTAATAGAAAAAATAAGGTTAAAGATTGGGCAGGGGAGTAGGTGTTCTTGGAACGAGTTTTTAGCAGGTAATTCTACCTCACTTACCTTTAAGATGTATCAGAAGGAACCACTCTACAATTTCTAATCCCTATGTGCATTCTAATGTATGTGATTTTTTTCACTTTTTTAATTGGTTGTTCAAAACATTACAAAGCTCTTGACATATCATATTTCATACATTAGATTCAAGTGAGTTATGAACTCCCATATTTACCCCAAATACAGATATGTGATTTTGTTTCTCATCCTTCCTTTCTCTCCAGATTACTTCTATCTTCTGAGAAACAGAAAAATAAATGAAATGAAAATATTCTCTGTGGTTTACATAGACAGCAGAAAAGGTAAAATGGTCATATCTATGTGGCATTTTGCAGCCAACAGAGGGAAAGTCAAACCCCATTAAAGGTGGGGTGAGGGGTTGCTAAGAAGTCAACAGGCAGAATTCTATCAGATTTAGTCACTATCAAGCTCTCATATTACCTGGCATGAGATGAAATATTGCATGCGTCCAGGTTCAGGGAGGGATTCAAGTACTAAGGGACAAAAAGACTGACCTGATACCTCCAGAGCTCTCCAATGTCATCAGTCCTTTCAAATCAAACAGGGTTTCCAAGACTTCATCCAGGCAGCCACTGACAAAACAGAGCCAGCAGGCTCCACCCAATCACAGAGATTCTTTTCTTGTTCATGGTCTTCAAGAATTTTCACCTGGCTAGGGCAATGTCACTTTTCCTAAAGAAAGAACAAGAGTCAGAAAGCACAAATCTGTCAACAGTTCTTAAGAATGACAGCTGCCATGACACTCAAATAAATGCTGTAAGAAGAGCTGACTGGGGAAGTCATATTCAATTGGCCATTTTAGAAGAAATTCTCTACACAGGATGGGGAAGCCCTGTGTCTGCAAGACCCAGAGCTGAGGAGCACCCTGGTGTCATCTTCCTCTCTTTCCAAAAGCACCCATCCGATCTTTCGGCTGCAATATGGAAGTTACTCTTTCTGCTGTAATAAAAGATGAATAAACTACAAAATATGAACAAAGACCCAGGCTTTGTGACCTCAGGGTATGAGATGGCTTGGGGTTTTTATCAACACAGTGGAAGTGGATGGTCACAGAGTGTTCCTAGGGTATCAATGTGAGCTGAATCATGAGGAACATTTTGGGTTTGTGTAATTTCATTATTGAGATTACCTACTCCCAATGTAAAAATCTGTCAGAAAAGTTAAATTCCAACACTTGTAAACTCACAAGCTTCAGGAACTAGCAAGGTGGATTATATGAAAGTTTTCAGGCAGGACAGAGAACAAAAGATAAAATTGCTGTGACTAATTTGCAAAAGTATTCAATTACAAAGTAAAAAAACAAAACAAAACAAAACAAAAAAAAAAAACTGAGCACAATGGCACTAGCTTGTTATCACAGCTACTAAAGAAGCTAATGCAGGAAGATCATGAATTTAAGCCCAGCTTTGGCAAATTAAACACATTAACCTATACTCAATAAAGTAGAATAAAATAATATATAAAGGGATGGGGATGTAGCTCAGTAAGAGAGTTCTTGCCTAATATGTGCAAGATGTTTAGTTCAATCCCAGTAAGTATCACAAATGAACAAAAAAGAAAAAAGAACTGCTCTGTCAAACAAGACACACAAGCAAATTTCAGTGCAGAGCCATCTACGATCTCTGACCTGTGTCCTCAAAGATTTATTGGAAAATACTTTATTTTGTGATCTTACCTTTAGTATTGAAAGGCAATGACAATTCTCAGAGGTGACTGGGCAAGAGTGCTGTAAAACACTTCTTGCTATACTTGAATGTACACTCTCCTTGGTATATCTTCTCAGGCTTTTGGGTTCTTTGGGTTTTACATTTATTATGTAAATTTAATGCTTCAGAAATAAAATTACATCTTAGTCAAATGTAGTTCTTCATTCTTGGAAAACAAAAACCCAAATTTCATTCAACTCAGTGGATGGAACTGACTTAATCTTAACCTTAGCCCAAAGGTTCAAGTTTATGTATGCAAGTAGAGTTCTCTATACGTTTTCCCTTATGTTCACATCTTTTACTCAAGCTTCATATCTGACTCAGTAGATGCTGCCAGCTAGTAATCTATTGTAACCAAGTAAACCAAAGATATAGTGGATTCCACACATAATCTGTTCACTAACCTGTCCTTCAATCATGCTTGTTTGGGTTGGGGTTGAAGATGCTAAAAACTATCAAAGGCGTGATTTGATTACTGTTAATGTTACTGGGTTGCTGTTGTTAGAGGACTTAGCCTTTTGTAGAGGAATAAAACAGAATTAATGAAAGCATCATGATTGTATAACCCCGCAAGGAATGAAAAAGTAGTTGAGCTTGACCTCTTTCTGGAAGTTAATACTGACTCACTAGAAAATATTGTACTAGTTTCCTAAATGTTCTGTGCCTTAGTTTGCTCATTGTTAAATGTCCTCTCTTTTCCCCAAGTTTTTAAAATCACAGGTTCTAGATTTTCAAAATGCTCAAAAAGGCCCTCAAACATTTAACAATACTTTTTTGTTTGTGTGTTTGTATTGGTACTGGTGACTAGGGGAGAGCAAGAACAGGGGAGGGAGCTGAGGGGGCAGGAGGGTGAAGATAGGAAGCTATCCAAGAGCTAATACCTATGTAGTGGGTCAGATACCTCCTAGAAGTTAAAGAACATCAGGGTCACATACAGATCTGATGACAGATGGTGATGTATTTGAAGTAGGCTCTGTGAATGTGTAACATGTAATCGTTTACTTAGCTCCAAGTTAGTCCTTGCCTTCTTCAAAACATCATGTGCCCTGGTCACTGAAAAAAAGAAAAGAGCACCCCAAAGAAGGAATTTCAAGCTTGGCCCTACTTGCTGGGCATGCATTTTCTAGAGCATTTTTTCTCACCCCTCAATCATGGCCTCTTGCTGACCCCTTCCTCCCCTCCCTCTACAACCACAATTACTCATGCCACAGGAGGGTTGTATCCAGTGAATCACACTCTCCCTTCCAAACATTCCAGTGTCTCTGTGGTTACTGTTTATCTGCAGCACAAGTGAGGCATCTGCATGACAACGACTTCCCTCTGCTGCTTCACAGCTCAGGGGAACCTACACTGCCTGACAATGAACTGCTCCATGTTCTCCTTCTGCTGCTTAGCAGTCTTCAGACGCTCAGTTTGCTCTGAAGGAGCTTCTCCTGTTTGGAAACTTGGGCTCACAGATCCAGGAGCTCCCTTTCCATTGACTCATCCTGGGGGAAAAAGGACAGGCTCTCAGACAACAGTTTGGAAACCAAATGCATCCAGTTCATTGTGGTTTCTACAAATCAGAAGCAGAGATCTATAACCTTCTCAGCACTTCCAGACTGAGTTTCCTCCATTATAGCTTCTCAATCCCTCAGTTCAGAACAGTTGGAAAAAAACAACAGGTAGGAATGTTGAGAACCTGTAAGCCCCCAATCAGACTAGGACAGGTCTACATTCCTGTGATCAAGGAGACCCAGATTCCAGACCCACAGAAACTCCCAACTGAGAAAAAGATCTCCAACTCAGTCCTTGCAGAAGTTTTGTTTCACCATTTTCCCAATTATGAAGGACTTGGAATTTCAGAGATACTATGTCTGAGACACAGGGCTACCTGATGACAGTGCTCACATTTCAAAATGTCTTTAAGAACTTGAAGATGGTAAAGTACTCCTTGTAATTAGCATAATTTGATCCCCCCAAAAACCAGTAACATTAATGTGGAAATAAAAACTAGGTAGGGAATCCAGAGACAAGCCCACTCAAAGAAGGACAATCCCTTTGGGGCTTCAGGATCACAGTGACTTCATTTGATCTTTTGACCAAGAAGCCCTGTGGAATGCAGAAGCTTCAAAGGCCCCTGAATTTTAGCTCAAACTTCAGATTTATTGGAAGCAGATATTTATAGATTACCAGGGCATCTATGTCTGTGCTTCTCCATTTCCTTTTCTTCTCTTTGAATTATTATCTTGGGGTTTGGGGTGTGAGGACAACGTAAGTTAATCAGAGCTTCAATTAAAACATTCACCAGGGGTCTCCCTGCAGGATGCTACACTCAGATCCAACACATTCTAACAACCTATGTAGCTCCTGACCATCAGAGAGCCCTGGAACTGAGAATACCGAATTTCATGGGGCAGAAGATCAGGGCTTATACCAGAAGACAACACTGGCCTCTTACCACTTTGCCTGGAAGCCCAGGGTTGTGGAAGCTTGGTAAAACTGATTGCCAGAACGTGATCAGGAGGGAGGGTGACTCATCTATGGTTTACTGCAGGGCATGGGCACTGCTTCTTAGCTTATGGAAACATTTATGCCTGGTGCCTGTGGAAAGGTGGGAGGGAGTCATGGAAACATCACTGAAGTTGAGACATCCCAGTGCTCAGGACATTGTAGGCCTGCACAAGAATCAAGCTTCCTTTGTTGATGAGGCACAAAGCATGGGCTACTTAAACCTGTAATACCCTGGCTTATCACTTTGAGGTCCCAGGACTGAAGTGCAGTTTCTTTTACCTGGAATGACTCCTCCACCTGGACACCTTATATAAGGCTGTCAAAGCTCATTCGTATGTCATGTCCTCTAGAGATCTTTTACCTTCCTTGCATACAATAAAAGACCCCTCTGCACCAATGAATTCGAGGCACAAGAGGTGACTTCTCACATTGGGCCTGTGGCCCATTAGCTGGTTTATAAATAGGGGTCTATGTCTTACCCTGAAGTGGGGTTCCCTGGATGCAAGGCTCTGTATACACATTGATGGGTCTCTGGTAGCTCAGAAAGCACAGCCATTGGCCCTTGTTTTCTCTCAAGAAAGATGTACTCTGAGAAGTATTGCAGATTACCTCCCTCCTGTTGCTCCATCGGAAAAAAGAAATGCTTTGGTGGCCAGGTTCTTACTGTTTCCACATACAAGGCCTTTATGGACGCAAATCCCTTACTACCTGTCAATCTGATTGATTTTAATCTGTTCACATGGGTCAGCATGACTCTAACAAATAATAAACCATGAGAGAGTGCTGTTTTCTACATCGTGTGGGCATCAATTCTTAATGAATATATTACTGAGGATGGTGGCAACACTGCACAGACATCTCTGTGGACCTGAGGGAGAATATGTAGTTGTCCTTCTCTACCACAGAGTAGATCTTAGAATGAATCAGGAGATAGGGAAGCAAGGGCCTGGATAGAATAATTGGAAGATACTTCCTCTGACATTGGGAGGTGCAGGCCACAAAAATAAATAGTGGATAAGAAAGTAGAATTAAGGACAAAGAGCACAAAGAAATGGTGAACCCAGGAGCCACAGGTGTGACTACCTCTGAGCTCTGAGGTTCAAGGCCCAGGAAGTTGCATGTGGGCCTCAGGAGAGACTGGATCTTTTGAACCAGCTCTTTCCCCTCCCCAATCTGCTCTCTGAGAGCAGTATAGTCATGGATGTGACCTATGATGCGGTGGCCATGCTTTTTGGTGAATGAGCCATCCTTACTATCACCCTCTAGCTTCAGAGAGTTCTTCATTCCTGAAGGATCATTTGAATCTAGGTCTGAAAAAGAAAACCACAATAATAAAGATCTGCTGTTATTTTTGATAATATCCTCAGTTCCCACCAATGCAGAGACAGTGAAAGAACCCATGATCAAGAAAGGCAGCCTTCAAAAATGCAGGGAGGGTCAAGCCAATAGACACATTTTGGTTTCTTTATTTTTATAATCTTTCTTACTTCATTATATAATGATAAACTTTCCAGAATACAAATTTTGTTTTCATTGACAAGTGGGATACTCAGGACAAATAGCATAAACATGAAAGTTTTCTGGGTAGAAAAGGCACAGACAAGGGGATAAGAAAGTGTACAGAGCAATGACCAAAAGAGAGCAATAATACAACTGTGACAAGAAGAAGAATGAGAAGAAAGGCAACCACAGAAGATTCAAGAGACATGGAACATGCTTTCTCTGTCAGGAAAAAGGATGTTGCACACAGAAAATTTTCTAAATTCGCTTGACACACTTACAGAGGACCAACAGTTATTTGTATTAATAATTTCCCTTCATTGTGTGCAAGCCTTTTAGTTGTCATATTTACACCATTTGTCCTGATAACAATGAAAGTATCTAAGCCAGGATAAGAGAAAGAAGAGCTGTGGAGAACCAGAGTTAGAAATTCCTTGCAAATACTCCAAATACAGAAGATATAACTAAATCTAGGGAGTAAAATCAACCATTCTTTAGGACATCACAGACACCTTGTACCCCAAATCATCCACAATTTAGCCTTCAGCAAACAAAATCATGGGCGCCAGGACTTCTTCCTCATATCATTAGTATACATATGCCAGGACTTCCCTCTCATATCTTTAGCCTACATATGTTACATAGAAAAGCAAAAGTAAACAGATTGGTACATTCATATTATTTAGAAAAAAAATGTTTGATGGATGGATATTCAAAATGAATGTAGCTTCCAGTTTAAAATCTTGTTAGGTACAATTCTATAATACAATTTTGAGTATAAATTTCTATGTTCTTTCTAGTACAATGCCTTATAGTGAAACTTATGTATGCTCAAAATTACATAATATATAAAATATAAACACATATGTATATATATGAAATATGTATATGTTAAAATATTTATCAAGGGCTAGGGTGCAGTTCAGTGGTAGAATGAAAAAAATGAAGTTACTCTCTAGAGTGTGGAAGGTCTGGCACACAGAAGGACTTAGGTTCAAATTCCCTGTATTACGAAAGTTGATCAAAATGTAAACTATCAATAAAAGGAGTTCCTGGTAAGAGGAGAGTGGGTCAGAGCCAGGTTCCAGTTCAGGCGTCTGGGAGCTGGGAAAAAGAGGAAGAGCAGGGACTGAGCCATGCTTCTGCATCTTAGCTGGTACATTAGAAAACAGTAACAGGGAAGACCTGTTATAAGGAAGTGAAGATGAGACTCAACACAACACCCATCATGTAGCCAAAAGAGAAAGGCAACAACCTAATGTATGCTTAGCAGTTCCTGCCAGCTGAGTACTGTGCTTAGCAGTTCACAGATATTTCTTAATTACAGGCCACAATAAAAAGTCCATGAAATAGTCTACTTTCATCTGACATTTGTGGTCATTATCTGAAAAATGAGTATTCAGCACAACCAGAGAAAATAAATATTATCATGACCCAAGAATATCTGGAACGAGAATTTCAAGGCTCATATTTACAGAAACCTTAGCAGAAGTGATTGAGGATATGGCCATGAAGGTGATTGGAGAGAGTGAATAAATTGGTGCCCCAGAATAAAAACAGAAGACACAGAGTGGAATGATGTGTCAAGAGGCTGGGGAGTGGGGCCTCTGTTAACACTCAAATTAAAACTAGGGAACCAAGATAGAGACTGGATATAGAAGAGAGCCAGAGAAATCTGGTTAACATGCTAATCGGAAGAGGCAGGCAGGAGACTGGGGCAGAAATGGATGTCTACCACATGGAATAAATGTTCCTGCCACCCAGCACTTTCCCACAGCCCTGGTGTCCTTAGGGACAGGATCATTTTGCCACATACTGAGGTCCCCCTAGGTAAAGGAAAGGAAGCCATTTTAGAGAGTGTAGAAGGTCTGTGATACTGAGATGGAGACTAGTGAAGTGGAAGGAAGACCACCTAAAAGGCCAAGCACCTGATTTGGTCTCTAAGCCCTGGAAACCTCAGCTTGTCTATTAATGCTTCAGTGCCCCTCTTTGCCAGATGGGTCGTATAAAATAATAATAATAAGAAGAATAAGAATAATATATATATATATATATATATTAAAACCTGTCCTACTATAAATGACATTGGAACAAATAGGCTCCAGGCAAGTATATGTCTCCCACCTATAGCCAAACTTCCATAGAATTTTTGTCTTTGCTTTCTTAGGTTTCATAATGATTTTCTTACATATATATCTTTTTTTAAATTTAGAAGTTTATAGTTATATATAGTAGTGAGTTCATTTGGACAAAATCATACATGCATGCAATTTGACTTCAGTTCATGATTTGCCCCTTTCCCTATCTCTTTTTTCTCCCATCTCCCCTAACATTTCCCAAATCTCTCTCATCTACTCTACTAGACTTCTTTTTTGCTCATCTATTAGATTATACTTGATTGCTTCTTTCTACCTATGCATAAAGGTGGAGTCCCCTGTGGTACATTTATATGTCCACATAAAAACTTTTTAAGAATTCATTCTGGGGCTGGGGTTGTGGCTCAGTTGAGAGCACTTGTCTTGACCACCTCAGTTGCTTTGTTCAATCCTCAACACGAGGTTTATATATATATTCCATCTATAACAACAACAACAAAAATCATTCTGTATTGCCTGCCCTTACCCATCTCTGCATTCCGCCTCTCAATCTTCTCCATTACTGCTCTTTCCTTTTTCTGTATGATATCCTGTCCTTTCCTCCCCATTTCCTTTGTTTCACTCTAGTTTCTGCATGAGATAAAACATTCAAGTTTCAAGTTTTTGTATTTGGCTTATTTCATGTAGCATGATATTCTCATTTCTATCCATTTACTAGAAAATGCCATTATTTCATTCTCTTTTATGCCTTTGAAGAACCCCAGTGTGTGTGTGTGTGTGTGTGTGTGTGTGTGTGTGTGTGTGTATTTACACACATATCATATATATGTCATAATTATAAAATTTATTTATCTATTAAGGTGATTTCATAATTTAGCCATTGCGAAATGTGCTGCTATAAACATTGAGGTAGCTGTCACTGTAGTATGCTGATTTTAGAAGTTTTGGCAAAATACCAAGGAGTGGGCAGATCCTCATAAAATATTTACATCTCTAGTTTTTTGATGAATCTCCATAGTGGTTTCTGGACTTGTACTAGTCTGCAGTCCCACTAACAATATAAAAGTGTACATTTTCCCCAAAACCTTGCCTGCATATTTTTTATGTGTATTCTTGAACATTTCAATTCTGGAGTGAGATGTAATTTTAGTGTTGCTTTCATTTGCTTTTCCCTAATTGCTAGTGATGTTGAACCCTTTCTCGTCTATTTGGCTATTTGTAATTTTTTTGTTAAGAAGTTTCTATTTCATGTTTTCTATTGCCCATTTATTTATTGGGTTATTTGTTATTTTTTTGTGAAGTGCTTTGAGTTATTTATATATTTTGAGTATTAATCCCTTATCACATGAGTAGCTGGCCAAGATTTTTTTCCCAAATTTTGTCGGGTCTCTCCTCACACTTTTCTTTCTTTCGTTTGCTGGGCAGAAGTTTTGTAGTTTGATGGCATCCCACTTATCTATTCATAGTTTCAAGTCATGTACTTTTGAGTGTCCTGTTACGAAATGTGGTGCCAGCAATTATATGATAGAATCTTGGCCCTACATTCTTTTCTAGCAGGTGTAATGTTTCTGGTCTAATGCCTAATGTTTGATCCATTTTCATTTGAGTTTTGTGCATGGTGAGAAATAGGGTTTTAATGTTATTTTTCTACATATAGTGATCCAGTTGTCCCAGTACCATTTATTAAAAAGCCTCTTTCTTCCAATGTATACTTTTTGCACCTTTGTTAAGTATCAGAGGGCTCTAAGTATGTGGATTTTTTTCTGTCTTCTATTCTATTCTATTGGTCTTTGGGTCTATTTTTTGAGACAATATCATGCTGTTTTATTATCACAGTCTGCAGCATTATTTATAGTCTGGTATTTTGTATTTAACAATGGTACTAATAGTAAAAAACAAACTAAAATAGAAAACTAGTTCAAGAATTAGATAGTAGGAGACATCTATGTAGGCTAAGATATTAACATCCCAAATTAAAGTGGTAGGAATTTATATATATATATATATATATATATATATATATATATATATATATATATATATATATTATTTTTCTTTTGATAGAGCTATTTTTGTTTAATAACTTTACTTTATTTATTTTTACATGGTGCTGAGGATGCAATCAGTTCCTCACACATGCTAAGCAAGTGCTCCACCATTGAGCTACAACCCCACCTCTAGGAATACTGTATTTTTATTGAATTTTTTTTAAATATTATTATTTTTACATAATAGCATATTTTGACATATTATACATACATAGAATAAGTATAACTTGTTGAAAATAGGATACTCCATTATTGTGATTGTATATGACAAGGAGCTATAATTGTCATGAACTTTTAGATGTGTCTTATTCATTCTCCTGTCTTTTCTATTACATGTTTCCCCTTTCCCTTTATTCCCCTTTGTCTAGTACAATGAACCTCCAATCTTTCACTCCCTTGTTGTGAGTTAGCATCCACATTCTGCCTTTGGGTTTTGGGACTGGCTTGTTTCACAAAGCATGATAATTGCCAATTCCATCCATTTACTGGTGAATGATATAATTTTATTCTTCTTTATGGCTGAGTAGTATTCCATTGAATATGTATAACAAATTCTTTATCTATTCATCTTATGTAGGGCACCTAAGTTGGTTCCATAGCTTTACTGTTGTGAATTAGGCTGCTATTAAATATTGAATTGATCATGTCACTGCAGTATGCTGATTTTAAGTAAGTCCTTTGGGTATAAAGTGAGGAATGGGATAATGGGGTCAATTGGTGATTCTATTCCAAGTTTTGTGAGAAATCTCCACACTGCTTTTCAGAATGTTGCACCAATTTGCAGTTCCACAAGCAATGTATTCAGTGAATCTCTTTTCCCACATCCTTGCCACCATTTATTGTTACTTTTATTTTTAATACTTAACATTCTAAGTGGAGTGAGATAGATTCAATTTAGTTTTGATTTGCATTTCTCTAATTGCTAGAGATTTTAAATACTACAACCTCTGGATTAATCAAGTTCAGGCAGATTTTCTGATCTCAGTTTTATATGTTCTAAATTTGTGTTTCTCTGTGTTCTCCCCTCCCTTTGTTGGGAATCTTTGCTGCTTTTGTTAAACTTGTGGCAGGTGGGTTGGCATCAACCTATTTTTTTCTTTGTTTTTGTACTCAAATTTCTGTTTCTCTAATGCAATTAAATGTTCACTATTATACTTTGTGAAACTCCATTTTCATCAACCTCAGTAAGTGGATATTTCATGCTGCTGTGCTCATGAGACAAGGCTCAACAAGGAATGCAGCTTTCCACTATCTCATCATCTTGTGCTCTTGTAATACAGCTTTTTATCCAGAATGATTACTCATCAATTTAAACACTTTTCAGGTTAATGCCATTCCATTTGTGGATGTTTGATTTTATTAATTGCACTTTAAAAGTGTACTTAAGGAATTCAGTTTCTGAGCCTTGATGTTAGAGTGTTGGGCCTACATTTTCTTCTGGTAGATGCAGGGTTTCTGGTCTACTTCTAAGATCTTTTATATGCTTTCAGTTCAGTTTTAAGAGATAGGGATTAAATTTCATTTGACTACATATGGATTTCCAATTTTTCCAGCACCATTTGTCGAAAAGGCTATCCTCAGCACACTACACTGATGCAATCACATTAATGTTTTTAGCAGTACAATTCACAATAGCTAAGCTAAGTAGTCAAGCTAAGTTATATATATATATATATAAATTACTAGTCTGCCATAAAGAGGAATGACTTTATGATATTTGCCAGTATATGGATGGATCTGAAGACTACCATGCAAGTGAAATAAGTCAATCCCTCCAAACACAAATATCAAATGTTTTCTCTGACATTTGAAAGCTAATCTACACTAAGAGGGAAGAGGGAAAGAATATAAGTTCCAGGTATTAGACAAAGGGAAATGAAGGAAAAAGAGGAACCAGTAAGGACGGGAAATTAATGGTAAGAAAATGAATGAACCTGACATAATTTTGCTATGTACATATAGGAACACAACACAGAGAATGTCACCTTGATGTACATCCACATGCCTGGGGTCCTAATTCGATTAAGATATATTTAATGCTTGTATATGATATCATGAATAACTAAAAAAAAGTAATAAAAACATAACAAAATGACACTTTAATTTGCATGTCTAAGTTAACAATCCAGGGGGCTGGATATGTGGCTCAGTGACAGAGTACTTCATTGCATGTACAAGACCCTGGATTCGATCCTTAGCACCATATAAAAATAAATACATGAAATAAAGACATTATGTCCAACTACAACTAAAAAATAAATATTAAAAAAAGGTAACAATCCAGGTTTGAGTTAGACTTGTTTCCCATGAAAACCCCCAGAGAGAGATCCATGTGCTAGTAACTTAGGAAAGACACATTCCCAGCTGAAAGAGGTAATGAAGTCAAGAAAGTCAGGTACACAAGGCAAAAAAAGCTAGAAAGTATAGAATTTAAGGGAAGGTATCATGTGTCTGAAAGATGTTATTCATAGGGTTAAGACCCTAATCTGACTGGGATTCCCTACTGTAGTTATCAAGAACATCAGGAGAGCAGGTGTGAGAACAGAGCAGAGTTCAGAATGTAAACAGGAAATGTAGATCGAAGGGCAGGTCAGGGTTACAAGGCTGTGGAAAATATAGATAAAACCAAACAGAGGCTCCATCTGCTGTTGGAGATAAGCACAGGTGAAGAAAAATCACTACAGAAGTAGGAGCTACAATCTTACATAGAGTTAAAAAGACTCAAGTGCTTTCCAGAGTCAACATACCTGAAGCTTTAAGGCCAGAGAATCTACATGCGATTTTCCCCTTGCTCATCAGAATTTTTCTTGTAATTATCTTTTGTTTGCAGACACCTGCGCTATCATTGAAGAAATGCTCTGTAAGTAGGTGCAAGTAAGATAGGATTTGTAAAATCCAATAGCACTCAGATATATTTGCCAAACACTAGGAAATCACAGTGGAGGTAGGTTGTACTTTGGGGAAAAAAGAGATAATTAAAATCAAGCAAAATCAAAGGAGAAAAAACACATTATTAAAGAAAGGGAAACTCATCCTAAGGAATTTAAAAATATGCATAATAAGGATACACTCTATATATACCCATTATATATGATAAAGCACATATATAAACAATGTGTAATATACACAAGAGGGGTCTCTATATTTATCTGATGGACAACTGCTCAATTGGGCTTTTGACTCCATCTGTGCATGTGAACGTTGCATCTGTGATATGTATGGGCTCACATGTCCACTCAAAGGCTTTTGGGACTTTTATGAGGAATTTGAAAGGATAAGAGGGTTCAGTAACAATCCCAGGTCTCCCTTTGCTAATCACTCCTGGGAAACCCATTTCGTATGTCCCTGCCAATTGACCCAACTTTGTGACCCAGACATAGTGACAGAAATCATGTATCCAATGAACATGTCATCTCTGTACATGTTCCTCAATATTTTTGGATGGGTGATATCTGTACAAAAGCTCCTAAAATAAAGTAATCCAATTGAAAAAGAGGGTGTTGAAGTAACAATGAGATCATGTTTATTATCCAAATAAGATTAATCTTGGTCATTTTTTTCTGGAGAGAACACTCTTCAGAGACACCAGGGAATGGGACAACAAGGAATTTATTGATCTTGATACACAGGCAGAAAAGATCATGAATAGAAATAGTGAACATCATATTTTTTGCGGGGGCAGCAGGAATCTAACTCAGGGGCACTTGACCACTGAGCCACATCCCCAGCCTTATTTTGTGTTTAATTTACAAATTGGGTTTCACTGAGTTTCTTAGAACCCCACTGTTGCTGAGGCTGGCTTTGAATTCATCATTCTCCTGTGTCAGCCTCCTAAACCACTAGGATTATAGGCCCGAGCCCCCATGCTCAGCACAGTGGGCACACATTAAAGAAAGAATCACTCAGATTCTCTGAAGTGCTCATTATACCCTCCCTGTTAACTGTAACCTACTTGCAAATATATGACTGGCACAACAAAGGGAACAATGAAATAAACCTGACCAGGCCATAGGAAAACAGCAAAGCTAAAGATCCACCTGACTTCTGTACCTTCTCTGAAACTAAATGGGTCTCCTGCCTCTGCATGCATATGTGTCAGCCTACACAGTAGAGTTGAGTACAGAGAATTTGTGCTTTCCCAGGGAGCCAAGTTAGATTCATCTGAATTATGATAAGAGTACTCACCAGCTTCATCCATAGCAGAACTGACTTTAGGCTCAGCTGATGGAAAGACAGAGCTTCTGACAAGTTCTTGTGTGTCAGATGAATCAGGATGATCCAAGGGTAGAAAATAACTTTGTCTAGTAGGAAGTCATCCTATTTCTCCTCCTGCAGTTCACCATTGGGAATGCTGAGACAAGGAAGAATAACAGAAAAAGTCAAGGTGATTTAGAAGCAATAGTCTCCCAGTTGGTCCAGATTTAAAGATGAAGGGTGGAGTCCCCAAACTGTTCCCACCCTTCAAAAGTGATCCAGAAATTTATTTTCATCTGATGAACATAGTTGAGGTGCCATGGTATGAGAAAGAGAGGGAGAGTCACCAGTGTCCGGTGTACTGATCAGTTGACAAGCTGATGAGAAAGGAGGCTCAACTTCATCTATAAGGTATAATCACAGAAGGAGCATACAATGAGAAGCAAAGCTGTGATTAAACCTAGGGCATGACTGATATTGACACATATTGATGGCCAGCCTGGTACATACATACAGCCTGGTACATGATAGAGTGCCAGATAACTTGTGCCTTCTAGAACTTTTTCAATCCATTTTTTTGATATAATACTTTATTTTTTTGGGGGGAGGGGTAGAAAGGGAGTGTATTTCTGCTTTTCTTGCTATGGCATACCTGTCCATGATCTCAGGTCATTAGTATAGAAAGATGGTATGCCTCAAATTCTGATTTTTCAACTGACGAAGTAAACAAGTGATTTTGTTAAAAGGAAGAAATACCCAAGACAGACTGTGTAGTTCTTCTTAGTCACACTCACTCTACCAGCACCAGGATGATAAAAGATAACCTTGCTAAAGGGCTCCATCACACTAGGCTTAGTCAACATCACCACTGACAACTGTAGTCTTTCTTTACATTTGGTCATCAAATGTCTACTTTTGACCTCATGGTCTATTCTTTCAGGTTATCTTTAACCCTTTATTTTGCCCTGTCTTATAATTCCCAGATTATTTGTTGTTACATGGAATTCAGTGAATTTTGGTCTTTTTCATCATCATTTTTATGGTTTTCTGCAAACAATTAAAAAATGTCCAGGAGTCACTAAATAGTGCTATTTCACCCATTTCAACACAGAGCCCATGTGGGTTCTTCAGTCATCTTGGCTATACAGGACTAAGAATCTACAGGAAATCTTGAAAGTTGTTACAATTTAGATCAGAAATGAGCAGAAAAAGGAGAACTGGAAAATGGAGTCGGCTAAGGTGTGAGAACAAAATGACCCTAGACCTGTTTGTGTCTGCCACCTACAGCCCAGATGAAGTTTTGTTGTTATAATCTTTCTCTTCAGTTTCACAATTTTCCTGTGGTTTGCAAGATAAGAATCCAGGGTTGACTTTGTCCTGTTTGCCAAGGAGGGTCCAAGAAGGAGCCATGTGCCAGCAACTTCTGAAGGCCATGTTCCCAGAATAAAGAGGCAGTGGATTCACGGAAGGTGGGAAGATCAAAAGCCTAGACAGTGTGTGATTCCAAGGAAGGTGGCATGTGTCTGAAAGATGCTCTTAATGGAATTAGGACCCCCAATTAAGCTGGGCTTTCCTGTGGCAGTTACAGGGAATATCCGATGGAAAATATAGGTACAAAGAAGACTTCAGAAAGCAAACAGGAGTTGGAGATGAAAGGGCCTCCCAGGGTGAGAGACAATTAAAAAAAGAGACATAAGACCAGATAGTCTCCATCTGATGTTGGAAAGAACAAGTGATGAAGAGAAATCACAGCAGAAGAATCTACATCCTCATAGAGAGAGATAAAATAGGTAAGTGCATCCCAGAGCCACAGAAGCCATTACCACTCTACACGAAGCTTGAAGTTTTGGGAATCTTCATGCCATTCACCACTTGCAGAAGAGTCGTTTTCTTTTCATAATCTTCTATTTCAGGGCACTCGTGGTATCAGTGAGGACATGCAGCTCACATCCAGGTGTTTTGACAGCCAAGCCTGCAAGGGCATCATCCTCAAGTTTGGGAGGGTTCTTCACTTCAGTGCAAGCATCCAAATTCAGTTTTGAAAATAATTCTGGAAGTATAATCCTGTGACACACCCATTGACCAAAAAGAGTCACCTAATCAAGAAAGAAGCCTTGAACAAGAAAGTCTAAGTAATGATGTGTAGCTTATACAGACTGAAACTTTCAGGGCTGGGGTTATAGCTTAGAGGTAAAGCACTTGCCTCAAATGTGTGAGGCCCTGGGTTCTATCCTCAGAACCACATAAAAATAAAGAAATTGGGACTGATACTTTCATTTAGTTGATGCTTCTGACATATCCGGTATGATAAAATTGAGAGGAGGCAAGTGCACTTCCAATTCTTGAAAATATTCAAGAAATGTGAAAGTTATATACTCCTATAGCTCCCCAGTATATAAGGCAATAATACCATTAGAGATATAGGTGGAGCTTCTAGTCAGAAAGAGATTATCAAAGTTAAGCAAAATTATAGTAGAAGGAAAACTATGTGAAAGTAAAGAACTGGGGAAGAATCAGATCGGGAATATTTTAAATATTACTATGACTGACTTATTTTATATACAGGCATTATTACTAATAGAACTACTGTATATGCCTAACATGTAATAGATACATCTGATGAACAGAAAATAATGAACATTTACATGTGGGATTATATAATATTGATATTCTGGCCACTAGAAGTCTGAAATAATTTAGAAACCCAAGGGAAAAAAAGAGATGTTTGAAAAGCAGATGTTCAAAAATGCCCTGCTAGACACCATAACACTATCACCCAACTGAGCCTGTAGGATGAGTCTTGACTGGGATTGTGGGAGTATCCAAGAGAGTCCAGCAGGAAGAAAAGATGGTGAACCTCCTCAAGTTATCACATGTGCTTCACGAGCTACACATCAGTGACACACACTGAGCCCATTTCAGGGAGTGCCCCACATGAGGGACAGATGTTTCTTCTCGTACATGACCCTTAGAGGTTTGTAATGAGTGCAAGGGTGCCCACATCTGTCAGATGAGTGTGAAATCTGACCTGAGAACCAGAAGCTCCGGAAGCTCATACTGAGGGAGACTGAGAATAAAGATGAACACAACCCAGATTAAGGGGGCAAGAGGGACTGAAAGCTCAGTCTTCACATCTGAGAAGAATTGAGTCCTTGTGAGGACAATGACAACATGGTAATGGAGACAAATGAATGGAGAGGATGGACTCAATGTGGTATCATCAAAGACACCAATTTGTGCACTTTCTGTGTGAAGGTGTCACTTTATTTCAAAGAGATGAAGAAAAGAGAAAAGTCAGCTGGATATGTCAGGACACAGACTTGTGGGCCCAGGATTTATACTATTACTGAAAAATTGCTCTATATCAAATAAAAATTTCTTTTGTGAACTCATATTTATCAAATCACCAGAAGTTATCTGAGGATTTGAGATTACATAGTCAAATCTTTCATTACAAAAATTTTATTTTTATTGAATTGGTACTATGGAAACTGTTTTAACTAATAAACCATGAAAGAGATATAAGCACCTTTGATATCCACTTGGTAAAGGCCAGCCCAGGACCTGAGAGTGTATCCAATCCTAGACCCCAGGTTCTGGCTCACATCACTATGTCAGAAAATTGAGGCTTTAGGTCTGACTGAGAGAACATGGAGAGGCCCATCATCTCTGCCACCCACAAAATTCTGACAACCAACACATGGATCAGAGCTTTCAAGTTCCCTTTCCTTCCCAACCTGGGAAGAACATCCACTGTTTTCCAGGGTCAGTGTTGGCTACACAGCTGTTGATAGCAGAGGGAAGGCTCAGCTTGGCTGCACCATCATCACAGTTTGAACAGGTGACCCAACATTGTTCCCTGACAACTGCTCATTTGGGAATTTACATCCAGGTGTGCACCTGAGACTTGCATCTCTGACACACTTGGGCTCACATGTCCACTCAAAGGCCATTGGAGGCAGGCCATCTCAGTGACACCTAAAAGGAGAAGAGGTTTAATAACTACCCAAATTCTTTCTTTCTTTAGTACCCCCAGAAAGCCCATTTCTTATGTCCCTGCCTGTTAGGGAAACAAACTAGTGACTCAGGTACAGTGATAGAGATCATTAGTTGATGGAAATGTCACCTTTGGTTTCTGTGTCTGTAATGCTAAGAAGGACAGAATCAATAAATGGGATGGCAAACTGCAAAGCTTCTTCACAATAAAGGAAACAATCAATAATGTGAAGAGAGAACCTACAGAATGGGGAAAAGATTTTTACCACATGCACCACATACAACAGCATTCAATCTCCAGGATATATTAAGAACTCAAAAAACAGAAAAACCAAAGAAAAAAAAAGAAAAAAAAAAACATCGAATAACCCAATAAATAAATGGGCAAAGGGCTGAAGATGCACTTCACAGACAAAAAATACTAATGGCCAAAAGACACATGAAAAACACTTTAACACCTCTAGCAAATAGAAAAATGCAAATTAAAACTACACAGATATTCCATCTCATTTGAATTAGAGTGGCAATTATAAAGAATTCAAGTAATAATAAATGTTGGTGAGGAATGTGGTGAGAAAGGTACTCTCATACATTTTGAGTAGGACTGAAAATTAGAGAAGCCACTATGGAAAGCAGTATGAAGATTCCTTAGAAAACTTGGAATGAAACCACCATTTGACATCATTAACAAATGAATGGATAAAGGAAATGCAATGTATATAGAGAATGGAATATTACTCAGACATAGAGAATAATGAAACAATGGCAATTGCCAGTAAATGGATGGAACTGGAGATATCATGCTAAGTGAAGTAAGTCAATCTCAAACACCAAAGGCTATGTGTTCTGACTTGTAGATGCTAACTAGAAACAAGGGAGGTTTGGGAAGGGAATAATAGAAATCTACTGTATTAGACAAAGGAAAATAAAGGGATGGAAGAGGAGACAAAACAAGAAATACAGTAGAATTAACTGGACCTAACAAGTCTTAACTAGCCTTGTATTTGAATACATTAACAGGGTAAATTCACATCATATAAAAAAAGAGCAGGATAACCTATAGGATAAGTGATACTCTACTAATGTATAATTAGCAAAATACATTCTACTGTCATATGTTACTAAACAAGAACAACTACAACAAAGGCAGGTACCCAGAAAAGAGTGTCCCTGAGAAAAATCATCCACTTAAGATGGCTTTGAAGAAAAAATGAGTTCAAGGCTATTTTCTCAATATTATTAAACTCCATCATTTTTTGTAGAGAGGACATTCCATTGAGACTCAATGATGTGATTAAAATAAAAAGATTTATTGATTTCTCTCCCCAGGGAGGAAAGATCATGGAAAGAATCCAGGATACATTGGAAAGGGGTGTCAAGTGGCTGTACAACATTCCTAGTTATGGGATCTTCTCTGAATTTTGGAAGCCAATGACTTCTGTGACCTATGTACCACTCATCCATACACATATACAGTCTGTTGCCACCTGGAGGCTGTTAGCGGCTAAACCAGTGCAGCAGAGGAGCTGGCTCCTTATTGTAAATAATTTGTATGTAACCATGAAGAGATATTTGTTCTATAATCCTTATATTTTCCACATACTACAGAGGCAACTTGGACGTTCCTCCTGATAAAATTTAGTTCTATGTCCCTAGAGAAATGAATAGATGTCCTCAGAAATTTAGATGACTGAAGGTCTCCAGAAGCCTAATGTCAACCCAGGTCAGGCAGAGGAAGGAATGGGCACATCAGGGCCTGCTCCCCACTGCTGTGTTCTGCACACTCTCTCCTTAAAAATTCTCTTTCTCACCATGGTCTGCTTCAGTTTTCTCAAAATTTTTTCAATCTGATTGTTTTGCTGTATCACCCTGAGAGCACACAATATCAGACTCTCATCACTGGTGTCCTGATATTTCCACTCTTCTCTTCACTACCTTCTCTGATTGTGAGGTTACCCAAAGATCAACTGTCTCATCAGGTTCACTTTTGTTAAGATACAACTGCACAGTGTTATCCAAGCTGGCCTCATAATCCTGGCCATGAGAGAACCTGCTGCTGGGACCACGTGTTTGTGCTACTGAGCCCAGCCTCACTAGCCTTCTAACTCAATGTCCTGCTCTTATACTATGTTCCCACTATGCTTGTGAAAACTGTATTCCTACATCCCCCTAAATAATTCAAACTCCCCATCTTGCATTTGAAGTCCTCATTCCTGGCCCCACAAGGTTATCCAACATCACATCCCAACACTCCCATATGCCATCATTCCTTGTCAGGCTGTCCCCTCCCTCCCTCTGACTTTGCTTCACTTTTCTTCAAACATTCAGATCTTTGTCTACTGGTGCTGCTCCCTGCCTGTCATATACTGTGTGTTCCCAAGTTTCAGTTCATATATCATTAATCATCTGTCACTGAAGACACTCAGTCAGATGTGTGAGATATCCTTTTGACCTTGAGGGAAAAATATCTTAAACCAATATACCTGATTGTGAAAGCAATGGTGAAACAGAGAAAAAGTAGTTTAGACCTGGAAGGATTGAAAATGGCCACTGACACAAGAATCTCTTCATGGACTCTTGGCAAATTGGACAGCTTCTTCAAAAATGTCTTGTACAGCATGCTTACTACCAGCCACTCTGTTGTTACATAATTTTGGTGGGAAGGAAAACTTCTTTTATATGTCCAACCACTGACATCATGGACCATTCCTTTTCATGAAATCCTATTTAGTCTCATTATATCAAAAATGAATCTCCTCCCCTTCAATCTACTTTTTTTCAGTTCCTTGATGCTGTATTCCTCAATCATTGTGTACAACGTCTATTTCCACTGTGTCCAAAACTCCAGTCCCTCTTTCATATGGTATCTATTATAAAAAGTGACCAAATCTGGGATGCCCCTTGGGAAAGTCTCCCCTTGCCACAAGGATATTCCATTTAAACTACCTTGAACTCACACTGATGGACTTTGGGGTAGTTTAGTCTTAAGGTGGTCATAATTCAATGTGGACTCACTTTCTTTACCACTTCCACGAATGACTACAGAGCCGGGTCGACCCTCTAGGACATCTGCAATGAATAATTTAAATTGACTTAGAATTGTGTCATGTTTTCTCTTGCCTGCTTTTATCAGGGAGGGACCCTGCCAACATTTTTCAAGGCTCACTTCTACTGAAGATCCTCTGCAACTATTGGAGCAATTTATCAAACTCTAAACGTATTGTTTCATGCCATTAGTGGGCAAGTTGGGAAAGTCCTAAACAAAATACCAAGTTGTAGCTGAGTTATATTCATACTGTTTCTGCAGGTCTTTCTGTGTACACAGAGGATGGGTCTGAGCAGAGATGTCGTCACCACTACTAGAGTTACAGCTGTGTCCTGTTCCCAATATTCACATTAGGGTCAGTGAACCCACACAGGATGAATATATGTACAATTAGAATGCTCCTTTTCTTCACTTCAGATTCATGTATAAAGGTGAATGTGTCTAGCTCTATTTAGAGGGAATGGATGAGGCACTGGATCTTCCCATGGACAAAGTATACTGATTGGTTGATAGCTCAACAACCCATGTGAGAAGCTTTATGAATTCTTTGTTCCAGAGAAGAAATGTTTCCAATGTCTCTGTTTCTGTGTGAAACTGTCTCAAAAACATTTATGACATACAGAATTAGGAATGAGTGACACCCAACCCAGCCTCATCTTTGAAAGATCAGGCTGCACAGCAGTAGAAATATGTTGGCTGAGGAGTCAGGCATTATGGGCCCTGTGTTCCCACCACACACTCCTGGAGATTTGGGGCAGTGACCTTGCTGAGTCTCAGTGGCCTCAGCAATATTGTAGAGACACCACAAACTATGGATAGTGTCTCTTGGGGATTTAATGTAGTATTATGTATACAGAGATCACTTGGCAGTGGTCACAATTTTAAACATGTATTTTATTTCTGTTTCTGAAGTGCTTTAACACTGAGAAAAAATTTTTGCATTATTGCACTTCAGTGGAAATGGGAAAAAGAAAAAGATGGTCACATCTGAAAAGGCACTGTCTAAAGCAAGGGTTGGAAAATAAATTTTGACAGTTAATTTTACTATAAAACATTCTGATACAGTGAGACATCATAGACTTCTGCTCTTTCTAAAAACTGATTTAATGAGTAAAGATTCACAAGAATTTTAAAGGTTTACTTGAGGAAAAGTTGAATTACATCTTGAGTGAGAGAAAAGAATAATTGTTATTTTTCTCTACATACTCTATAAAGCTACTACCACTGAGGGCTATTGTTCAACAAGAGTGACATTCCTGGAAATTGTGGAGAGAAATGCTCTCTGCTGTCTGAATAACTGAGTCAGTTCCCCATTGTGTTCACTTGTCATTGACAATGTACATGAGAACATAGGTCTCAGACTGAACATATTATTCAACATATAATCTCTGATGGAAAGAATCATTAGTGCCCTTTTGGGTTGAAAACTACAGCAATGTATGGTGGAACACAAACAGGAGTGATTAATTGAAGGGTAGCCTTCTTAGAGTAAGTCAAGAAACTCAGTAAGGACTCAAGAACCATAGCAATTAAGGGGCTCAACCTGAAATAACTCACATATTGTGTTTCAAAAAATGGTGTGGAATGCTATGCTGATGCATCATGCACAATGTCTCTGACTGGGTGAATCATTATTATGGATTGCTCTTCATGTAATTGGACAAAGTCAAAATGCATTTTGGTCTCCTGATCCCTGGATACTCTTCCAGATTCTACTGGATTTCACTGACTGCAGCTTTCTTCCTTCCACAAAGATCATTCCAAGACTTAGTGACTCTGGGCCCCCTCACAATTCTCAAATAGAACCAGTTTCACTTTCTATGAAGAGGATTAAAATTTCTGAGCCACATTTTTCTTAATACAAGGGTTTTTTTTAAGGATCTCAAAGTTGACTTTTTCAGTGTACTAGAAGGAAATTCCTCTTTCAGAACTTTTCTGGCATAAACCAATATTTTTACTACCTGCTTACAGAATTTTAATGGAAGCAAAATTAACCACTTCAATGTTCTCTATTTTTTGTTTTTGTTTTTGTTACTGGTGGGTGATTGAACTTAGAGGCACATGACCGCTGCACTACATCCCCGGGCCTATTTTGTATTTTATTTAGTGATAGAGTCTGAGTTGTTTACTTCCTTGCATTTTCCCGAGGCTGGCTTTTTAAAAAAATATATATTTTTTTTTACTTTTAGGTGGACACACAATATCTTTATTTTTTATTGTTTGTGGTGCTGAAAACCAAGCCCAGTGCCTCATGCATGCTAGGCAAGTGTGCTCCCACTTGAGCCACATCCCAAGCCCCCTGAGGCCGGCTTTAAACTTGAGATCCTCCAACCTCAACCTCCTGAGCAGCTGGGATTATTGGCTTGTGCCTGTAATCAAAAGATCAAACATGAGCAAGAACACTGTAGGATAGATCAGTTGTCCTAGCTTGTAAGCATAAGGTCATGTAGAGCCCTAATATGCACACACATCAATGGTGCCTGTGAGTAGGTTACAATCTCAACAACTTCCCCTCTCCTGTTAGTTCTAGGTTTACCATCCTAAATTTGTCACTGGAGGCTCAAAGGTAAGACTACTAAGAGTACATTTGTGTTTTAATGGGGTAGTCATGAGCTTCATTTTGACAAAGGGAGATTTCAATCTTACCTGTAGATCAGCACTGAAGCAGGGGGGCTGGTGGATATCTGATGATTCAGAGTGACCATGACAAGTGTTACAGCCCTCATCCAATATGTCCTGCAGGATTTCTTTCTCCTCCTGTGTGGCTTGTCTCAGACTGGAGTGATAAAGTGCACAATTAAACCAGAGGATTAAATATGAGTCCCAGTTTGTCTAAATAGAGGCCTAATGGAGTGGTCACAGAACTTTGAAGGGGGAACTCCTTTCAAAGAAAAAGAAAATAATCCTAAGATGTGGGCAGGCTGAAGATATCTTCATTACAGGAAACAGGAGGAGAGGCTCAGTCTACTGACTTGAAAAGAGCTAAGGACAGAGACTCCACTTTCCCTGTGTGATACAACCATGACCCAACAGCGTATATATAGAGAATGAATTTTACATGTGTGTGTGTGTGTGTGTGTGTGTGTGTGTGTGTCTGTGTGTGTGTGTGTGTGTGTGTTTGACTGTGCATGCACACACACATTTGTTTATGGGTGTGCATATGTGTATTCCCCCCAACCAAGGTTATGACATTCCTGCCAAAAAGTCATATCAACCACAAAGAAACCAGATTTATATCTCATACTCAATGGGCACCTATTAGAAAGGAGATATAGATTCTGTGAATTAAAAAGACGTTTAGATAGTTTGATTACTTCTAGTTGGATACAGACATGAACCACAGAGAAAAGAAAAACACCTCGTTAAAAGATGGCCTTCTTCCATGGTTGAGGAATGCAGTCATACTAGCAGCTTGTTTTTCCTTTGCATGTGAATTGTGTGGACAGTTTTTACCTATTGGTTTGCTTATCTGGGGACCCTCCTCATATTTAACCCATCCTCTTCCAGGCTCTTAACACTCATTGTTACCTGGGAGCCAGTAATTCCTATTCTTTTCCACTTTCCTCCTCTGCACCACTCCCTGAAATCAAATTCAGAAATGTCCAGTCAGTCAATGAGTAGTTTCTACATCACTCATTGCAAACAAAGGGAAGACTGAAGTGAATGGAGAGTTATTAGTCCCAGATCTCTACCAACACAGCTGTTATATGTCTGTGGATCTGATATGGTACAGACAGGATCCTAATAAAAAAGGTTTGAGCTGTTCCTGACAATGAAAAGGCATTTCCATGCCTACAATAGAAATCAGTAACTGTGAATTAACCCTATTCCCACCTTACACTTCCCTGTAAACTAGAAGTCATTGTAGTCTTTGTGTTTCATTATTCCCTTGTCAGTAAACTGAAGGCAAAATGACAATATCTTTCCTTCTGGAAATGTGCTAATGATGGATTTCCTTTTGATGAAGGAAAAGAGGAGAATAAATTTTGGAAAAAATATTTTTCTCAGAGGGGAAACAAACAATCATACCTCACTTTAGGGACCATAAACCTATCTGCAACTTACAATATTTTTGATTGGCCAGGGCATACATGGTAGATTGACATAAGATAATTTTTTCTTCCAGATCTCGGAAATTCAGTTTGTGTTCTTGCAATTCAGCTTGTAGTCCCCGTATAATTTCTTTAAGGTTTACCTCAGGCGCTCCTTCAAGGTTTATTTCAGCCCCTGTATCAGGGGAAGGGGTGAAGGATACTGCCATGGTAGTTTTTATGCATTACACGTACAGCTAGGGCCTACAAACAAGAAACCCAAACATGACATTGGTTAAAAACAATTGAACCCAAGAGCTGGCTGCAATGGCACACACCTTTAATCCCGGAGGCTCGGAGGGTGAGACAAAAGGATCTAGAATTAGAAGTCAGCTTGAGCAATGGCAAGGTGCTAACCACTCAGTGATACCCTGTCTCTTAATGAAATACAAAAGAAGGGCTGCATACATGTCTCAGTTGTTGAGTGCGTCTGACTCAAATATTAAAAAAAAAAGTTACCCAAGTAGAATTCATCAGGACTAAAGGATGACAGCAGCTGTCATGATTAACTTACTGTTGAGAAATGAGTACTCAGCACTCCACAATACTTAAAATTCTTTCACCTTCCAAACAAGGATTCTGATGCCTGAGTCTACACCATGGACTCAATGCAGAAATGAGGAGGTAGGGCTGACTGCACTAGGTAATGGTCTAAAAGAATCTGAAGGTAGGAGATGTCATGGAATGTGGGGGAGCCCCTGCCTTCCAGTGGCCTCATGCTGACTGATCCACTGGTTTCTTCAGAAGGTCACTACAGACATAGATCACCACTCATTGGGCAGTCTCAGTAGTTGTGTACCCTCATGTCAATGATACCAACTTCTCTTTGCTCCCTCTACAACCTTACCATATTTCACATTTCTCCTACAGCTATATGTTGATAATCCTCGAAGTAAAAATGGTTTCCCAACAAATTAAAATTTTCTTCAGGACTACCCTGTGGTCACCTAATTATTTCCTTAATATTAAAGTGGATAATAAGACTTTTCCTAAAGGGAACAATGCAAAACTGCCAATATAACATAGTCATAATGTTTTTCTCTGGATATGCAGCCATTATTTCAAAACCCATTAAAAATACAGAACAAAAAGAACCCTAGAACACTAAAAAGTAAACCATGAGTGTTTGAAATTGGTTTATACACTTTATCAATATTATTTTGTTTTACTCCATTTTTATTCTGGCATCTTTTCTCTCACTGAAACATATGTTAGTATGTCAGACTCTGAAGAGATTCCTCACTTATTACAAAAGTTCCTATTGGCTCAGGCAATAGGAACATGAAAAGGAGAATAGAAATATGGAGTGGAGCCCTGCTAAGTATTTTTGAATCCTCATCTGTGGGACACTCATTGGAAGAGATTTTCCAGATCCCTCTTACTAAGTCCAAAGCAGTTAACATCCAGTGCTGACTTTGCTCCTCATGGCATTCTTCCCTTCACCAGGTCAGGCTACTGTTGTCTGCTATCAATGTTCTCATCTACTGAGAGCCATGGCTGAATCTGCAGCAGATATGTTAAAGTCTTTTCAGTTAGGATTGGACACCCTTCCTACCATGCTGCAGTGAAATGAGCCCAGTGCTTTACCTGTTGGAGCTCAGCAAATGCATTCCTTGGGCTTAACTCACTTATAAGTTCTTTAGATACATGGAGATCTTACATTTTATATACATGTTAGGATAAACTGAGGAGCAATGCAGGAAAGTTAGTTTATTCTGCTTCTATCAACACAAGAGTCATTGATTGTCATCCACTTTAATTCCAGAAATCCAGGAGTTTAGCACCACATTCTTTCCTTTGGACTGCAAACCTGAAAATTACTTCAATTGTTTCCCCACATTTGAAATGAAGTTTGAGTAAAAACAAGAGTTGAACTTTGAGGAAAGACCAATATTAGTTTGTTTTGAAGTGGATAGACAATGCCGAGGTCTAGAGAACACATCACAATAACTTTCTCAAGGATGAACTGATGTGTCTTACTTTACTCACCTCTTTCTTTCTCCAGCTTGCCAGATCATACTCAGTATCTAATGATGTCATCACAATAATCTTCAGTCCTTAAGAGTATAGAATTCTATGAGCCAAACTGGAAAGCAGGTGTTGGTCTGAGAAGTCATCCATCACTATGCTGGGACCTATTGGAAACAACCAGTAGGTGGATCAACTTGACAACCAACATTTTTTGATACAACACAGGCTATACTCACCAATTAGCTCACTATCAATTCTTTCACTTGCTGTTCACCAGAGTGACAGTTCTGTACAATCTATGATAATATTCTACCCATCTCTGTGTTCATAGTTTCCAGTGAAGCCCAAGCACTGAATCACTGGCAGGATACACTCAAATGAATGCATAAAAGTGGTTGCGTACCACTGTTATATGAATGAAGTCCCTTTACAGTGTCATCTAAAGCCTTATAGTTGGTGTCCCCTTCAATGAATCCACAAGTGCAACATACAAATTCCTGCACATAATTCTGAAGATGTGAAGAAAAAAAACTGTCTTGAGAACTATTTGTTTCCCAGCTATAATCCACATTGCACTCTAGGGTTTGTAATCAGGGCTCATGTCAGTTTTAATTTAAAAAAAATTAATTTGTATAAAAGTTAAAGGTTGACTGAAGAAAAGGCTTATGCATTGACTTATGCTTGTTCTAAAAGATAGGTGTTAGTGTGTGATTTCAGCAACAGCACCATGTATTTAAAAGATAATTTTCATAATATTTGGACACTGAAGTTGACTCTGTTTCAGTGTGGTGGTTACAGAGAAGAGCAGGACAGCAGCTTTGGGGACAGAAAAGAGTTCAGAGTGAACACCACAGGAGTGGGTAAACAGTATGCAGAACCAAAGTTGTATTTTACACTCTTCTATCAAATGAATATAGCTTCCAGCATGTGGAAAGTCCCAGAGAACTTTGCCTTCTAGGTCTCTTCCTACACAATATTTTGATATGATGTTCTTTGTGGATCTGCTGTTTTTGCTATGGCAGAACTGTCCACAATCTTGGGATAACACTGCAGAAAGAAGTTATTCATGTCATTCTCATGTTAGTTCTTTCAAAGGAACAAGTGACTTTTTTTAAAGGAAAAAAGTCCCCAAGACTCCTTAAACAGATGACAAAAATGCTCAACAGAAAGCAGGCAATACAGACTGGTTTAGCAAAGTAAACCAGTGACACCAGCAGATGGTTTTAACCCTTGCGACTGTTGTGGCCTGTTTGTGTGCTCATTTTTGTCTGATAATTACCCTCCACTGAAGATTCCCAGGGGTCCAGTGATTAAAGTGATGCTTTTTCTTTATCACGATGCTCTTCAGTATTTCCTACAACCAAATTTATATATTACACAGTTTTACCTCATCTGTTAAAAACACAGTGGCTTATCACAACACAGAGAAATTATTGGTATGTATTTAGAAAAATATCATACATTTCTTTAAAGAAATACCCTGTCAAGGTATTCTTATCCATGAAACAATGTGACTTACAGAAAATGGATCTCCTTAGCAGCATGCTAGTTGTTTAACTGGGCAGAGGAAAAAATGTCTTTTTCTCCCCACAGGAGCAGAAACTGGAAACAAATTGTGAACGTTGGGAAGTTCCAGCTGTACCTACCTCCAGTTACATGGCTGCTTCCCAGGCACAGTGATTTACCTCCTAATATGACTTTCATAGAAAATATATTCATTCCTTTTTACGGACCCTGTCCCAGGACACTCCATGCATCTGGGAACTACACAGGACCCTTCATGCCTGCTTCTATCACTTAACCAGGGAAAATTCTGTCCATGTCACCTCTTAAGTATTTCAGTGTACCCTACATCCCACCCACAGATTGTACTACATCAACTCCCTAAAACAAACCCTGGGCGTGACTTTAGAAAGTACACTCATAACATTCTCTATTTCAATGCTACAACAATCATGCAATGTGCATTTTAAGCAATATTTTTGAGAAGAGAAAACATAAATTAGAAAGGATAAATTTTTCTTGGCACACAATTAAATCAGCCTGCAAATACCTTAAACATTTTTCCCCCCTTGGGCCATGCTCTTTACACAAAAAAAGTTTTCATAAACTTGCACCTGTAACACTCTGCTTCCTGAAAGTATGCTAGGTAGTTACTGCCTGCCATCTAAAAGGCACATGCCTGGTTCAGGTAGAAAAAGTGTTGGGATAGTATGACCTCTACCTAGTGGATGAATCTACTTCCTACAACTGAGGCAGGCCTAATCATTCAAAACTATGAAAAAAATGTAGATACCAGGAGAGCAGGTACAATATCACTTGCCTAATAGAAATATCTCACAAACTGGGCACCTTTGAGCCGCTTCCTGTGAGCAGGGCCTCTGGGCACCTTACAAACTGCTGTGTCAACTTGCGCTCCTCAGCCAATTGCTATCGATGGCCCTCAGGGGCATACTGGGTGAGGAGGTCATTGATAGGCTTATTAAGGAAAAATGAAGTATCTTCGTCTTCCTGCAGCTTCTGCCTTCAGTGGGCCAATTCTGGTGCCTGGACTTCAATCAGAGAATTAACATCCCTAAGGTGATTTCTATGACAATATTACTTTGAAGCCTTCAAACCAATATTCTGGAACTTTTTGAGCAATTCTTTATACATTCTTTCATTTGCCAGTTTACTTCCTGCAGACTAGTAAACAGCAAACATTGGTACTTCGTGTACTTTCTTGTTACTTTTATTTTGATTCTAGTAAAAGACACATTTGTAAATGTTTGTATATCTATACACTTTAGCATATATATGTTTTTGTATACACATGTACATGTACATATTTTTAGATAAAAACATGTGTAAGTACAGATGTATATCTAATGTATTCCTTGCTTTGAGATCGCTACTACAAAGATGAAGTATGTGGAAGAAGGTCTGAATTTAACCTTGCCTTTTGACCCTACACGAGAAGGTGGATGGGACCTGGATACAGGAAATCCCAAGACTGATTCATTCAGAGTAACTCTACAAATACCAAAAGGTAAACATTCAAACTTATGTGAGCAATGGCATTATTGTTTGGGTGAATGGAATTGGTAAATATCAGCAGCTTGTGTGTACTTGGTCACATTTCTCTCTGTACTTTCACCTGGGTTGAGCATGGTGACATAGAGCAGTGTCAGCCTGCTCCCATCAGCAAGTTGCTCTCAGAGGACATTCCCCAGGGACTGTCAGAGTCTTCCTTGGTAATGAAGTCCTTGAGATGCTGGCTGAGGGAGAATTCAGCATCTTTCCCTTCCTGTTACTGCTGGGGTTAACTGTGTGACAGCTCTCAAGCCTGAGCATGACTTAGAACAAAGAATTTTCTGATGCAAGTACAAAGGAATGCATCAGAATTCATGCAGTATTGAGAAGTGATAAGGATTTGAGAGAGGTGTTTCTGAAGATATCATGGGGAGTCCTTCAGTGCATTTCTGACCATTTAATGCCAAAGTTCATGAGCATTTATAGTTTACTTGAACTCTATTTCAGTAAGTTAAAATAATAAGTTTTTGCATTTAATACAAATAAGTGTTTGCATTTAATACAGAAATATTGAAGAAAAAAGTGACATCCTTTAAAAACATATTTTGAAACTGTGTGTAATAGGTGCATAAATTCAGCAGACCAATTTTCCATGGATCTGGAAAGAAGATGATATACAATTAATATATCACATTAGTTAGCTTAGCACCTCTCAATTATCAGAATTACCTGGGGGCATTTGTCTCTTGTCCTTCATCCTTACTATGTTATTTATATTCTGCCAATAAAACCAGCCTGGACCAGCCACATTATACCACTCCTGCTTTACACCTTGAAAAAACAAGCATATAAATGTTCTCTGGATACACTGGGATATCCTGAGAAGAATACTGAAGGAGAACTTAAAAGTAGGTATCCTGCACTTATGAAAAAAACTGGCTTTGTTTTGGAGACCAAGTGACTAGGCAGTACTGTTCTGTTAAATTATTGACCCATATCCTGTCTCTGAACTCCTAAAAAAAGTAAAGCATGCACTTTTTTCCCCTCAGAGATTCTGGTAAAAGTGCCAAGCTGCCTTCTAAAACACATGGGTAAATTCCCTCTGCAGATAAACTTTGCTTCATGTTGATTCAGATTAGAAAAGACACTGAAAGTAGATTTAGATGGAATAAGCAAATTCTCAAAAGGTAAAGAGTTATTGGTGTTCATGGACACAGAATCCTTGGCCATTCATGGATTTTGCTTGTGACAGGGTAAAGTCTTACATTTAGGGAAAATTCCATATATAGGCAATAAGAATTTGGGACTGGAGCTTAGAACCAAGCAAACATAGTACAATCTCTAAAAAGTAAAGCAATTTTGCTTTCCTTCTTGGATAGCCACAAATGCTCAGACAACTCTTTTGAGAATCAACATTTAACAGGACAAGTATAGGAGAGATAAAAGGACTCACTGCAAAAGAGTTTTTTTTTTTTTTTTTTTTTTTGATAGATGATGAGGCATCTGCATGTTGAAGAACTGAAAGAGTTTCTTTGGATACATTCACTTTCCTCACCCCTGCCCACAATGTTCCATAGCTTGCATTTTCCAATGAGTGCCAGGTTAGGCTAAAAGGAGGAAGAGTGAAAGCTACCTGACCTACGAAATGACTGTAATTCCGAGATTATCTTAGTGTTTGACTGAAACCAATGAGTAACTGTGGGACTTGTCTGAAGGGATATCGATCTACCATGTAGAGGGCTGAAATTGAAGAATAGGGAGGCTACCTGGGAAGCCACCAAGAGCCACCACTTGATTTTTATTTTTTTAATAATTGTATATGGACAGTTTTATTTGTTTATTTTTTATGCCTTTATTTGTTTAGTATTTTTGTTGTTTTTTATATGCAGTGCTAAGGATCGGACCCAGTGTCTCACACATGTTAGGCAAGCACTCTGCCACTGAGCTAGAGCCCCATTGCACCACCTTTTTCATGTAAGGAGTGTACTCACTAGCCAAATCCAGAGTAAACTACATGTTCCTCTGAGAGGGAGGCTGACTCTTGCTTGGGAGGCCCGCAGAGTGAGATGAGTCATGAGGGCTGCAATAAGCCCAAAGTACCTCATTCAATGAGTCCATCAGCACTTCATTCATCTCCTCCTCCACTTTCAGCTCCATGCTGAGACCTCGTATGTAAGGAGAGCAGAATGCTAATATTTGAAAGATTGGACTTTATTACAACTCAGCTGGTCTTGATTAAAACCTTCAATAAGCAAGCTTTAGAAAGCAGAGTGGTTATCCCTCCAAAGTGAAGGATCAAATCAAACTCTTTGACCATAGGGAATGAATTTCATGGGAGTTTAAAAAGGAGGGTGGACTGTGAGAGAGGTTTTTAGGTGCTCAGTTCACTGGTGAGGTAACATTGCTGTGAAGGAAGAAGACTCATCTTTCCCTTTGTGGTTCAGGCATGTCATACCATGATGACAGCCATAGCAGATGGTACAACCCCAGTATCCTTTGCTCTATGTTCCTTGAATGGTTCAGATAAATTAAAGTTCCTGAGGCATTATTGATTCCAAAAGATGTTGGGCATTCAACACTTGTTCTTTAATATTTTGATTTTATATGACTTTGGTGTGGTTTGGTCACATTTGTTGCTATGGAATTCAACAAAGCCAACAAAGTCAGGCCAAACCCACAGAAAATGATGTGTGTTTCCTAACTACCTTGCATATGAGAGTGCAGTGGTTCACTGGGAGTGAAGGAAACTTGACTTTAACACCATGGGAAAGACTGTCACTAGATTCCTAAGGTATAAACTAATGAAATGTACAAACTAAGAAAAGAAACACCAGGGGAAAACAATGGATTCCCTTCCTGGTTATCAGAATGCATGGAATAAATACATTCTGCACTTTTTCTCTTCCTTGGGACTTGCAATCTCAAGATGTCACCATTATACTCATTATCCATGATATTTAAATTTACCTGGAATCAACTGGCTCTTTTGCTTCAGATTGCCTTGAGTTTCTGCAAATATATCCAGACACAAGAATCACAACAAAAACTTATCCTTATGCCCTGTTACCAACCCTGTACAAATTTATTCCCAGAGTTAAGTGTATTCTTTATGTGATGAAAGGAAACTATGAGTACACTCAAGTAAATCTTGGGGTGTATCTTCTGAGAAATGGGAAGCTTTCCTTTCTTTAATCACTGGTCAGATATCCCTTTTGTGTCAATTAATAGCATCATATCGTATTTTCCGAATCTGGTGATCATTTGAAACTATTCATTATCCCAATGATCAATAAAAACTTGAAGACTGGCTTTTAGAACACTTTATTCAAAACTCAGACCTAACTCCAGAAGCTGGTGCTTCTTGGTAGATTTGAGATTATTTACAGGACTCAAATGATGTGTGGGATCTATAGACCTTTCTTGAGGAAAGATCTTTTGTGCTATGGAGCAAACAGAATAATTTCTATTAAAGGGAGTGGAGTGTGTCAAGGTCCAGTCCAGGCCTTCAGGAAAAGTTCTAACACATCCATGAGGGACCATAAAAAATATCTCCCATGATGCAATCAAGAGTACTAACCTATTTGTAAACTCACCAATCCTCAAAGTAGACTTACTGTTCATTATCAAAAATTAGCAAGAATATTATAGGAGAGATCAACCGTTACATCTTGGAGGAAAGAGACCATGAAGATCTCTTCTCCACACATGCATCAGTAGTGCCTGAGAGGTTTTGGCAGTTTCCACAATCACACCACTCTGCTTATTCCTGTGTTCACCAACCTGAATTTTCACTGAACCCCTTCAGAAATGTAACTGATATCATTATAATTCTCTTTTAATGGACTACTCCCAAGCTGCATTTAGAGAAGAGATTTCATACTCACCCAACAGGTCAACACTGGATCAGGGATGTTGTGGATATCAGGCAGTTCACAATAAATGGAGGATATTTTATGGGCCTCATGAATGAGTCCTTCAGGTCTTCTTCCACTTCCTCCTTTTCCTCCTGTCTCTCTTTTTCAATCTGGTGTGATAAAGTGTATGATTAAACCAAAAAAGGTTGGATGCAAGAGTCCCAGGTGGTTCTCAAAGAGCCCTAATGGAGTGGTCATATAAAGTCAGGGGAACTACCTTCTAAGAGAAAAAAACTTGTCCACCTAGGATAATGGCAGAGTGCTGCTGCTTTCATGGAAGGACATAAATGAAGATTCACTGACTAAAAAATGAGCTGAGGATGATGCATTCTCAATGCTCCCTGTTTGATACAAGCATGACCCACAGCATCCACATAGAACACAAGAGTGGCTCCAACTTTTTTATAAATTGCAATGAGTTTTTACATTCTTCAAAAGTCAATGCCCTTGAGACACTGCAGAATCCAAGAGGTTTTGTGCATTCTAGGATTCTTTCTCTAAATATTGTTAATAGATATCATTATTTTTCTGGTTCCTTGGTATGAAATCTCTGCCCATATTTTACAGCCAACCATGCATAAACCAGATATACCTCTCATCCTCAATTTATCCATACAAGAGTTTAGCTATAGATTCTGAGTTTAAAAACTTTAGTGAAACTGATTAATTTTCTACCCTCATGAAGCCCAGTATAGGATAGTTCCCAAAAAGAAATGCTTCTCAAATAAATGCATGAATTTAGTGTGTTTCTTTAAAGTTGAAGAGGACAACTTGGGCTCTAGCCATAAAAAAATGGTGAAACTAATAAGAGCAGGAAAAAATACAGCAAATTGTTGGAAATTGGCTCTTAAGTTAGAAGTAATCATGCAGTATTCTTCTTTCATAGATCACTCAATCAATATTCCTATCTTTATACATATGTGTGAGTATATAAATACACACCCACAAATACATTATATTTTATACGATATTGTGTACTTGATTTTCAAACATGAATTAAAGCCAAATTCTGTCTTATAGATTTTGTTGCTAAAAATGGAAGTGTACTCTTTATTTGTCATTTAAAAGAATAAACAGAACTTAAATCACATTAGTTTACACATTATCTTTTACTTACAGCCTTCCAACAGCACAGTGAACTATTAGGTAGTAACCAAGACATCTCTATTATGCTTTCCTAATTTTTCAACCATTATCTGTAAGAAAGACATTACACTGAACATAGCTTCAAAAAAGGAAGTTATCTAAGTGTAATCTTGATTAATTACATTAAAATGAGATTTAGTTATGTATACAGTTTTTCAAAACAATTTTTTAATAATTTCTTCATTCTATATATGGCTGTCCTTGGTGTGTACATAATGGTTCTTGGAATTTTAGTAATGTGTACTGATTCTCAAATCCCTTAAATCACATGGTATAGTATTTCCATAATAATATACACACATACTTCCTGGTACTTTCAGTCATCTATAGATTCTACATAAACCTAATAAAATGTAAATTGTATCTAAATGGTTTACATACTATATTGTTTATGCAATGACAAATAAGCCTGTACAATTGCATTCATGAGAGGCCCAACTACATACATAGCAAATGGTCTAAATTTGATTAAAGCCATTGGTGTGGAAACTGCAGATACACATGACTCAAGTTGTTTTAAAGCCATTTTATGCATTTGCATTTGATTTTGTAAAAAAAAGAAATGCTTTATTTTAAGATTTTGGGGAAGTCTTACTATTTAATTGTTTTATGTCCAATGAAAATATAAACCCAGTTGCTTGTAAAGTGAATTTTTTTAATAATCCTCATTTTAAAATCAAAAGACACTGATGATTTTACACTGATATTTCTTCATGTTATTAACTTGGTTTGCTTTCCCTATATGCATCCATGAAAAAATCCATAAAATATGTTTATGTAGGTTAGTTAACAGCTAGATTAACTTTTCATTATTTCTAATGTTTACAAGGTGAATTATATAGGAATATGTATGATTTAGTATGAATTTCCTATATTTGGTTTCTGGGAGTTTTATGATCTCATATTTTTTAAGAACTCATAGACATATACTACACAATATTCACACCAGACTAGAATGCACTGAATGCAAAGATTATTGGTTTTTGAAGAACTGAAAATTCAGTTTGTCAAGCAAACATTTATCTATGAGTGATCATATATTTTATCTATGAAAGTACACAGCACCACTTTTATTAAAACATGCCTCAAACTAATCAATCTATTTTAATGCTTCATACAAATCTTATTAAAGCCCTTGTTTAACACTATATTCTTTCCTTGGTAAAGTGACGAGATTTATTGAATTCAGTGTTTCAAATAATCTACTAAGATTATGACACATCAAATTTTTACAGTAATGTGAAAAAATTAAATTAATTAAATAAAATAAATTAAATTATGTGTGAGCTGTATCCATTCTTGTATTTTTCTTTTTTTGGTCTTGTCTTGAAAATGTGTCTTTGTATATTGTTTAATGACATTAGCAATCATGTTACATCTAGAAAGAAATATTCTGGGCTTAAGCCACTTCATGAAGGTTAAGAAGGCAATTTTGATATAACAACTTGAATAAAATGGATACTAAGATAATTTAAAAATGGTGTAGGCAGATCTTGGTAAACTTATAGAATATTCATGTACTATTTGCAATTATAGTATGTAAAACCAATTTACACGGCATAAAGTTCAGGTGATGATAAACAGTAGGTAGTGTGATTGCTCACCAAGGGAGAAACAGGAATGAAGCTCTGCTTCTTAATTAATGACTGACTGCAACATAAGATATTTTGAGACTCATAATACTACTTCTGTTGTGAAAATAGAATGGAACTATTTTATTGAGAGAGATTAATTAAGCATTGTCAAACATATAGAGCACCTGTACTTCGTTTTAATTAATTATTACAGATTTAATGTTTAGCTGGTGAACTTCCAAGTACAAACTCCAGGAAAATGAGGAATTTGCCAATACAATCTTAAACAACTTAATAGACACAGTGTGGGAGAAATGATGAAATATAATCTAATACGCTAATTGAGAATTTTGGTTTTGGTAATGATAAAATACATAAAAAATTTTTGGCTCAATTTAAAATAATTCGGCAAATAGTAGAGCAGAGGACAAAACAAATTGTTTTACAAGTTCTCGATCAATACTTGTGTTTCTGAGCCAATTGCAATCAGGGACATAAATTTTAAATAAATGTCAATGATGGTACATTTTAAGGTTGCCATAAATTGTACTTGTAGGTCAAGAGTTTGGAACATTTTCCTCTACCAAAGACAAGTGACTAAATATCCTTAACAAACATTTTGCTATGAATGCTTTGGGCAGGGCATTATTCTTGAGAATCAGAAAAGGAAAATTAATGATAGTAAATGATTTACATTTCAGGCAGAAAACATGTACATTATGTTGTTACTAAGAGATAAACACCATAAAGATTTTTAATTATGAATTTAGAATACAATTTAAGTTGCCAAACAGTAAGAGGAGTTTAGGTTTAACTGTAGCCCATTTTAGGAAACTGCCAAAAACTATTCCTTCCTCTGAAACAAACATTTTTATAGTCCTGCAGAAGTACAAATGTGTGAACTTGAAGATTGATATGGTTTAATTTTACTGCTTTAAAAACTAAAATGAAAAGAGATAATTGTCATTCAGTCAGAGATCTGCTCCTTTTTGTAAAGAATTGTTTTACTAGATAGTTAGATGTGTATATGTGTGACACTATGTGTGTGTGTGTGTGTGTGTGTGTGTCACATAGTGTCACACATATACACATCTATCTATTTTATATATATATAAAATAGGCATATATAAACATGTATGTATATTAGCACACAAGTAATATATTTACTTATAGATATTGTATCTATGATGGCTCTGCACTGGTTCTGATCTGTCTTTATCTTTCATTCACTGTTGTATTGAGATGTACAGGATATCTGGGCAGGATTAGTCCAATGTTTGTCAGGAGGAGAGTCAAAGTAATCTACCTGAATCACAGAAAACACAGTCCTATGACCCTGACTATTTTATCTTGGTGTTGGAATGAACTCAGAGAAGAAACTTTACATAAATTTATCAAGTACATGAAATTCTGCCTTCAGTCCTTTATTAAATTATTCAGCTTCTCTAACAATTTTATCTTTTTTTAAACTACCAAATTCAGAAAGCCAAATTATTCTTCAGTAAAAATTATTGGAAATTTCCATTAGAGTTAGAAAATAAAAAAATGTAGCTACCTGGAAACCCTTTCAGATTCTGTACATTATTCTAATAGATTTTTTCAACTTTTACATTCTAAGTTTTATGTCAGAAATTTGCCAAAATTGAGAATAAAGTTTGGCCTCCATCATTCAATAAATATAATATTCAGTATTCATCAGTGACATAGATTGTACATCAATGTATTTGAAAGACTGAAAGCTCTTGAGAAAGCTTTAACCTGTGATAACTTTAGATGCTTTAGAAATGAGGTTATGTTCAGTCATAATTTAAGAATTTTCTAGTTGAAACCACTACTGAGAAGCAAGAATATGGAAAGAACAAAGAAGGAACAGAATCATAAAGTGGGAATTAACATTTCTTTATATGACCATTCCAATTATATCTCCCAATTCAAAGGTGGTTTAAAAAATTAATGGCAAATATTTACTGGGTTTGGCATGAAGTCTTAAATTTCATAGTTCAATTAGAACATCCTGGACTTGACTCAAATTATTCCTTCTAATCTAAGTCTTTCTGATGTGAGGGTTTGAAGAAAACAAAAACAATCTTTGAGTTACTGCTGAGATTGATAGCTACTAATCTGTGGGGAAATACACAGTTTGTTTCTTTAGATGATGCAAAATTGATATAGGGAATAATAAAACTTAGCAACACAGGAAACACTGGATACAAAGCAAAAGCGAATATAGAGATGAGAGCTTTAGGGTCTACTTTTTCTTCTATTACATGCAGGGTCTCTGGTTTTATTTCTAGGTTCTTGATCCATTTTGAGTTGAATTTTGCACATGGTGAGAGATAGGGGTTTAATTTCATTTTGTCACATATAGATTTTCAGTATTCCCAGCACCATTTGTTGAAGAGGCTCTCTTTTCTCTTTTCTCCAATGCATGTTTTTGACAACTTTGTCTAATATAAAAATTGTAATTTTGTGGTTTAGTTTCTATGTCCTCTATTCTGCAGCATAGGCATACCAGCCTATTTTGTTGCCAATACCATTTTTTTGAACAATTGCTCTGCAGTTTACTTTAAGGTCTAGCATAGTGATACCACCTGCTTCACTGATCCTGCTAAGGATTGCTTTAGCTATTCTGAGTCTCTTAATTTTCCAGATGAATTTCATGAATCTATTTTCTGTTTTGATGAGGAATGTCATTGGGGTTTTGATTGGAATTGCATTAAATTTTAATAGTGCTTTTGGTCATATGGTAATGTTGATAATATTAATTCTACCTATCCAAGAGCAAGATACATCTTTCCATCTTCTAAATCTTTGAATCATTTCTTTAGTTTTCGGTAATTTTTATTATATGAATCTTTTCCCTCTTTATTAAGTTGATTCTCAAGTATTTTATATTTTTAGAGGCTATTGCAAATGGAGTGCCCCTAACTAAATTCAATCTCCAGTAACTCCTTTCCCAAAAAGAAATAAAATATTTAACTTGCATTTGGGAACAAAGTGTGATTATGGCTGATTTAGACATATGTTCCAGACACTGTTCTGAGCATAGAACTAAGAGGATCCAAGAAAAATGAGAGCACATGAGAAATGCATTTTATTAATGGAGCATTTTAACTTGATGCTGCTGAAAGCAAAGTGATCTGGTGTTAGCATTTTCTCAGGAACTAAATTAAGAAAATGCCGCAGTCTCTGGCTGGGCACAATCACGAGTCACCACACAGCTTGTAGATTCAAACAGCAATTCTTTATTCCCGAACTCACACTGGCCGTCTACAAACACGTTCTGGGGAAATCCACGTTTTCTGCCCAAATCCACAGTCTGCCCAAATCCCCTACTCCTGGGCTATCTAGGTATTTGTACATGGCAGATTGAGACAAAGCTTCTTAATGGAGTAAAAAAGGCCTTTGGTTGAAGGGCAGCCATGTAAACTAACATTAAGCGATTTAAACAGAATCTAAGCCTCGTTTAAAAGAGTGAAGCTATAGGTGGTGAAAAAGTACATTTAAAAGTACAGTATAGATGATAATTAAAAGGCTTTAAAAGGTTAATTTGAAGATGGTTAAGATGCCTTCATGATGGAGGAAAGATTTCGTCATTCGAAGCCTAGTTAATCTTATAAATTGGAAAGGGGTATATATCCCGCAAAGATAAACTTAAAATAATGCTTTTTACTCTAAACTTTTTTAAAAAAAATAAGAATTGCTGTTTGAATCTACAAGCTGTGTGGAGACTCGTGATTTGTGCCCAGCCAATGACTGCGGCAAGAAACTAAATTCTTTGCTCTGGATGTTTCTCTTTATCCATTGAATTATTCTAGAAAAAGGCAATGATGAGTTGAGTGGTATAAGGAATGTCACTCTAGAAATTTAGCTATTCTTCATTTAAAAGTTAACCAGATTTTAACAGACATTACATTTGCAATAATTACTGTTTAAAAAATCAGAAATAGCTAAACACATATCAAAAGGATGGGCAAGTGGATAACCATCAGGGTACAGGCAATAAGTGGAGTTTTTACTGAAATTGGTTTGAAAGTGGCATTGAAATAAAAATTTCAGCATAGAAAATACAAAAAGGTCATAATATCAAGGCAAATAAACAAAATAGAGACATTAAGAAAAACAAAGAGAAAATGGAAAACTAATAAATGAAAAGCATTATTTTTTTTAAGATATGGAAATCTGAACAAGAATAATGTAAATAAAAAACTTATTCCTGGGGCTCGGGATGTGGCTCAAGTGGTAGTGCGCTCACCTCACATACACAGGGCGCTGGGTTCGATCCTTATCACCACAGGAAAAAAAAATAAAGATGTTGTGTAAACCAAAAACTGAAAAATAAATATTTAAAAATTCTCTCTCTCTCTCTCTCTCTCTCTCTCTCTCTCTCTCTCTCTCTCTCCCTCTCTCTCTTTCTTTCTCTCTCAAAACATTCCTGCAATGATTACTTTTAGGTTTATAATCACACCCACTTATATAAAGTATCTTTTGAATTTTTTTCTCAAAATCTATTTCTTAGACTTAATTCACATTTTTATAAACTCCATGCCTTCAGAAATGTTTTTTTAAGTATGTTATAAAATTTTATATTGCTCACATTATTCTGTAATACTCGTCAAACATGATATCTCAATATTTTTGTTTGTTTCCTATGGCCCTTTGGCTTTATATATGTGAACATGACAGAGGAAATATAAATATTAAAGAATATAATCATATAATAATAAGGGCTACAAACAATCAAAGGATGGGAAGTTGAATCACAACATATTCAGTGAAAGCCATGGGGCAGAAGGAGACTTTATTTTAATAGGCTAGTCAAGAACAGCCTCTTTTTAGAGGTAAATGTTGAGCACAGCATACAGTAAATCAGGTAGAAAACAAAACAAAACAAAACAAAAAAAGTAGAGGAACTAAAAAGTTCAAAGGCACTGAAGTAGGAAGACTATGGAAGGCTTGAGGCGATTCTCCCTGTAGTCCACTGATGTAAGATGGAGCCTGCATGAGCTGGCCTGCAATGAAGACTTAGAAGGTTACTAGATTTGAGATATATTGGCAAGCAAACTTAATAACAGGTTATGTTTCAAATGCAGGGGGAAGGAAAGAATCATGGATGAAATTAGGATTTTATTAGAACAGTGAAGTAATAGGGATTCCAAATATAATGAGAGAGAAGTTTGGGGTAAAACAGGGTGTGGGTGTAGAAAATTGAGAATTTTGTTCTGAGATTACTGTTAGATATCAAGAATAGATATTGTGTAATCATCAGATTGAGATGTGATTTTTGTAATCATCAGCAAGAGATGTTTGGGATTCATTGATATATTGATTGCATTTTTCTATATGTGAGAAACCTTCTAAGGATTATCTAATTTCTAATTCTTACCTGTATATTACTTATGAAATGTTTTCTCCCATCTTGGAATTTGACTTCAGACTATATTATTCTCTCTGAAAAAATACCATATTATTCCTTGGACATTAGGCATACATCTTATCATTGTACATGATTGAACACTTGTGATATGTAAGATTTCTAAATATATAGAAATAAATGAGTTACAACATGCCTTTTTCAATTCTACAAAGTTTGCTTCCTTTTACTATATTCTACTTCTTCCTTCCCAAAAATAAAAACTGGAGATAAAAAAAAATAATTAGCTACTCTGAGCAAATATTATAATATGCAAATTTATTTTACTTAATCTATTGTTTCCTGGAAAATGCACTCCATTTTAAGAAAAATAATGTTACATGTAAGGTAAATCTATTATTTGCCTGTTTGGTTAAGAATGGTAGAAGTAACACATATTTCAAAGGAGCTTTGATCTCAAGTTTGTAAATTTGCACAGAAAATATGATACCTACGTGCAAAAAAATGAGAACAAGAAAACAACATAGCTATAAATACTCAAGCACCATAATTAATACAGGGTAAAAATGGGAGTTCATATCCCACTTGAATCAAAGTGTGAAATATGATATATCAAGAACTATGTAATGTTTTGAACAACCAACAATAAAAATTAATTTAAAAAAAGATATTATGGTGGTGCTGGGTTTTCAAAGTGGAAACTATATGTAGATGTGTGCAGAGAAAACCTACTGTGCAATCTGAAAATGAGCATGGCTTACCCAGAAGTTGACCAGGATGATCCTGGCATTTTCCCCAGCGACGGCAGCTCTCGCATGCCACTCATTCATGTGCTGTACAAATGCATAACCTCTGAACTGAGCATCCAACTATTTTCCCATACTTCGAAAAAATGCCTTCAATGTCAAACTTCTTGACAATTACTGTGTTTGATATGCCAATGAAAACATTGGAATTGATGGACGTGAGGTCATTATTGCTGGTGATGCTGCTAGCCTGTTTGTTGCCAGTCATGGTTACCTCACCTAATTTTAATTCTTAAACAAATAAACAAAATAACGCAGTCATAAAATAAACAAGAAGATACAATGGTATCACTGGCTTTTTTAGCTTTTCAATATTATACTTAGGAAAGCTCAAATCCCAAAATTAGTAATATAAAAGATATACATTGCATAGCTCAATGTAATGAAAATACTCAGCCTACAAGCTTGCATAAATACCCGATTCACTTATCCAAAATTTATTTCTAAATAATGACCAAATGTCTATTTTTTCTTTGTTCAGCTAGTCCATTCTTTTATTACTTATGCTATATTTAATTGACTTTAAATTATTTTAATAGATAGAAAATGAGAAAACTCGGTGATACCTTCTTTTTCAATTTCCAATCATTATTAAATGCAGAAAATGGAAAATAGTATACAAAGCAAGGTGTACAGGATTGTCTAATTTCTATTTCTTACAACTTGACAATTCACTTGAAAAATTACCCAAGCTTTTTATTTTAATTTGATAAATAAATTAATATAGAAATTTTTTCTTCTCCTTTCCTACTATAGGATACATTGCTATGTAGGTAAAATAGACATAAATAGAGAATAAGAAAGAATGGAGGAAAAGAGGGAGAGAAGGAAATTTCATTAGTTAGAAATTACATGTGGAAATTGTCATCTAATTTATTTACTTTTTTTCTTCCATAGTAGTAATAATACTTCTATTGCTGTGCATGTTTAGCAGCTAAAAATATATACCCTCACAACTTGCAGATAAGTAGTACAGTCTTTCAAAGCTTGAGAAAACATAGACAGTTGTTCTTCTACATTTTCTGTCATGTAATTAATATTCTGAAGAGGTGGCCAAACATAAAGATGGTTGAAAGAGATGGACATCATTACCCTAAGTAAATGTATGAAGAAATGAATGACCCTACTTTTTATAAAACCAGAGAAATAAAAAATTGTACTCTATATGTGGAATATAAATTATAATGCACTCTGCTCTCATATAAACAAAAATTGAAAATATTTCTTAAAATAATGTGACAGTAAAAAAAAAAGACAGAAAGAAAGAAAAGAAAATTCTACTATAAAGTTAGGCTAAACTTAAGGTTCTTTTTTTCAAGTAGAAATTTTTATAACATAATTCTACCTGAAAGGGTCAATGGTGCCAACTACTTATTATTGTCTTCCTTCAACTTGAATGTTTACAAAGAGTTTCCTCTTTCTATAAATTTAGGGGCTAAAGAAATGATTCAATAATATACACACAGATAACTATATGAGTCATTATGAGCAAGGAGAAAATCTCTACTACAAATCTTCTACTGTAATTTGCCTAGACCTTTCCTTCTAAGAGAATATAATTTTTCCAGCATTTTTTCTTCTACCACAACTTTTAGTCTCATTTCAGAGCCACTTCAGTCTATAACATAGATACCTTAACTTTAGATCCACAATGGTTTGCAAATCAACAAAAGATGCCTTGTATTCTAAGAAATATGGCAGGTATTGCTCTTTATCTGGATGCCAATGCAAAGTTAGCCCATGTTTGCTAAAAGAATTTCAGAAATAAACTGCCTTTTTGTGTGAACAAAAAACAAATTCCAAAACAGATAAAGTCTCATGAAATATGGAACAAAGCAATATAACCTCCAAATTACTCGATGAGAAAATGCATTTTTATTTCTCCATTTTCTATAACAGGTATCCATGTTATGTATCTCAATATCAAAACCCTATTATCAGAAACCAACAGTTAATGCCATTAAAGGCTGTGGAAGCAAAAAAAGGTATTAAAATCAGAAGAAATCAGAAGTTCAGTTAGAAAGTTTAACATGAAATAGCATAATTTTGAGAATAAGAAATTTAATTAGGATTAATTCTCTATATTTTATTTAATTAAACCAATAGCATATGTCAATTACAAAAAATACATTGTCAGTGTTCATAATAATCAGCAAATTAACAGACTTGGTAACTGTTGAAATTTTATTCTCAATCTCATTTTTTTTATTCCTTTAATAAGAAGCCTCTATGTTGCCTGAGGACTACTAATATTTTAAAGATTGTTTTATGAGCTTTGGAGAAGGCTTAATTGTGTTTAGTCAAACTCAATTAAACTTCTATTTTAAAGTACTGTAGCACTTACAGATTAAGTTTTAAGATCTTAAAAACTCATTTAACTCCTACATTTATTAAGCACATATATTCTGCCAGACATCTTCTACAGTACCTACTGATTTAAAGAAATCCTTATGGTAAAATGAAATGTTGACAAACACACACTCTGACATTGATGATCAATGTCGAAGAGTGGCGAATTGATGTACTTAATCAGCAACTAATGCATATTTATATGAGGATTCTTAAAATATCAGAGTTACCAAATTAATAAGTGCATTTGATCTTTAAGAACCATTTTAAATGACATTTCTAAATTCAGCTTTAAGGTAGAGAAAGTATTAAAAGCATGTAAATTGGATATGCCTGAAAAACTTATTCCCTATACATTTAAAACAGGAACTCCCAAATCAAAAGCAAACAACATAAAAAATGTTTTGAAAAAAACAGTCCATTATTAATTCTGTGGTTATAAAAGCTTTATGACAAACTAGACCCCTCAACATTATGTTTGTCTATAATGAAGATCAATTTACTAAATAAAATATTAAGCCATTTACATAAAAATTAAGAGCAAGACACCATTAGAAACAAAGAGTTGTATTGTTTCAATTTATCTACATTTAACAGGCGTCTTTATAAACTAATCAAGATAGGACTAAAGAAAGAAAAGGTCATATTTTTTAAAAAACTTGGAATTTGAGCTTTTGTAATCCTCAATAAAATGATCCAAGAATCAACTGAAACAACAACCACAACAAAAATCAAAGTATGTGTATACATCAATGTTAGCTGTGTCACATAGTGTTAGGTTCCATTTATTACCAGTAGAGGTCAAAGTCAGTAAGATAATCCATGCATATCATGTTACTTTCTTTTTGCTGATATTTAATAAATATTTCTTTAAAATGTCAACATGTGATCTTTGACAAGATCCTTTAACCATATGAGCATGACCCCCTGGTGAGCTCCCAACTGTAGACTGTGTAATTGTAATCAATGACTAAGTCTATATGCATCTAATCTCTCTCACAAAGACTCACTTTCCAGTTTCTGTCAGGATTAATGAGAATGAATGATTTTTTTGTGGTGTCGTGTGTTATTACTTCAACATTCTCTGAAAATCAAGCCTCAAGTCTGTTACTATTGTACTAATACTTGATTATTAGTTTACTGGTTGGCTTGTCCATTTGTACTACATGGATTTTCAATGAGTTGAGGAAGGACTTTCACTTTGTGTTATGATAAAATAACAGGGACTATACTAACTCACCTGACTCAAACAACTAGAAAACCAGGAAAACACAGATGAAGCAACTGTTTTTCATACATTAAATCACAAGCAGTACAAAGCCAAGACATCTGAGAGAATACAAATTAAGTCCTAGGGTAGCCCCAGCTTTATGCCTAGAAAGCATATTTTAGATCACAGAGAAATAAAGAGGGGCTGGGGAAGGTTTTGCAAATACAGACAGTGACCTGAGTTGAGGAGCTAAAGACCAGAGCTCAGAGTTTATAAGAAGGCAGGATTTTGTGAGGCTTTGTGTGTGTGTGTGTGTGTTACCGAGGATTGAACCCAAGGCCTTGTGCATGTTAGGTAAGCACTCTATTAACAGAGCTATATATTCAATCCTGTGTGGCAGTTTTCATGAGAGAAAAGAGCTATAGAGAAAAGAAACTCCAGAAATCTGCCTCAGGGTGTCCCTTGAATCGATGCTGATCTCTATAACATGCATAAAATGGGGAAAATTGCATGTCTCTGCTTAAAAAGTTATTGGATAGCTGTGAAATATTTATCACAAGATCTGCAGTGGGTTTACCAGCAAAAGTGAAGAATCCAAATTGATTTCTGAGAACATAAAATTTAGATATCAGAAGAAGTGGACCTTAATTACTGGGGATAAATGATAGCTAGCCCAATCTTAGTAAAACATAAAAACCAGATGATCAAATGAAAGATATCAAAATGACTATCAGAGAAAAGCATAATATTAAAAAAAAAATAACAACAGGAAACACCATCTCCAGCATCTCATCAAAAACTCCTAGTCATCTGAGGCATTTGAAATTATGACCATGACCAAGAGGGAAATGAAAGATACACAAATAAATCAAATGGAACTTCTAAATAGGAAAATTTAAATATATGAACGTTTTTTTTTTTTTAAATCACTGGATAGATAACAAAGATGATAAAGCTTTGCAGAACAGGTAGGAAAATATGAAGCTGTACCAATAGACAATAAACAAAATGTAAATGAAAAGCAAACAGCCTCACAGATCAGTGAAGATTATCAAGCATTTAAAATGCCTCTAGAGTCCCAGAGAAGCTAACAGAAAAATATTCAGAAACAGAATGCAAAAAAACTTCTAACTATGACAAAAATTATACTCCTAAAATCTCAATGAATAAATACAAGCAGAATAAATACAATAAAACCATACAAGATAGATCAGAATCAAATTCTTGACAAGTAGCAATAAAGAGAAAAAACTGGGGCTGTTAGGTCTTAGAAAAATGATTACATTCTGACAGAAAATTGGGGAATAAGAGTCAAATGCTGCAACTACAAAACAAATGACAAGGGAAATATTAATATTTTTCAGTATTAATATTTAATTTTTTAATTCAGAAGTTTGGATGAGCTAAATTGTCCATATGAAGGTTACCATAACAGACAAACTGTAAACTACTGTTGCCCCAAGGAATTTTCTGTGATGATATGAATATTCTATATCTGTACTATGAAGAAAGTATTTAATAATCATGCATGATTTTTGAAATGCAGCTACTATAGCTAAGGAACTGATTTTTAAATTTTATTTAATTAAAATAAGATCATTTTCTAAGGGCTTGCTATATCCAACTGGGTTAACAGGGTTTCAACACACTAAAATACAGTGGTTCAGAAAAAAATCTATTTGTGTCTTAAAGAGAATAGATATATTTTTTGTTCTCAAGACTTAGCAAAGATATGATTGTGCTAGTTATATTTAAGAACAACAATAACTAAGTTTAAGTAGCTGCCAGGTGAGAACTAATTTAAATGACTAAGGTTTTTTTACTGAAAATATCAGCAGGGATGGTGAATCCTCTCTAAAATCATAGAGAATCTGTTTAGAATGAATAAGCCTTTTCATTTGTATTCAATGGAGATTATTATCCTTGAATTCCAATAGGATATATTAATTATGAATTAAAGGCAGATCTATAGTGTACTTTAGAGGAAATATTTTGTATGTAAATTAACAGTAAATTCCACCCTTACCACAAATTTGGTGTTCCTGAATTTCCAATGTAAATATTACAGGAACCCAGACTCAAATAAAGAGTAAACAACAGAAAAAAAGAGTAAGCAGAAACAATAAAAATACCCAGTTGTTCCAGAGAATCAACCAACAATATTATTACATATTCAATAACTCTGAATAATAATTAAAAGAATACAGAAAAATATATATTATATCCTGAAAACAGTATTCAAATAAAGACCATAAAATTGTTAAAACATAGCAAGTATGCTAAGATGTAAAAGATGCCAGAAATAAAGCCTAAAGTTGTCATCTTTGAGAGAGTATGCACATAAGGGAATGGGATGACATCCAGCTGAGAAGATCACAGAAACATTCTTAAAACAGGTAATATTTGAATTAATTACTGAAATATGTAGAAATTCAACATACATAGAGTAGTTTTCCAATTTTTTTTTAGTTCACCTCCATGTAACAGAATAATTTCCTTAAACATGTTATGGATATATATATATATATATATATATGCATAATTACAAAAAAGGGAAAACAGAAGATAAACTAATATATCTAAGCTTCTTTTCTTGGAAAAAGTAAGTCAAAAAAATGCCATAAAAAGTGTGAATTTATTCTTCAAAAGCATCCACAATTTAGAAAAATATAACTTATATCCAAAACACTAGTGAAAACTTTTCAATGGATTTTAAGAAAAACTACCTGTCACAATTTTTAAAAATCCATTTGTAGAACTATTTTGTAAAAAAAAATGTTATTTTTTTATTTGTAATGCTGAAATCACCACACCACAGTATATTTGTTATTATCCCTCTTATTTATAATTATGATGAAGATTGAAGTCTTGAGCACTAAACTGCTTTCTGAAATAAACCAAATGTAAGGTTTTCAAAGTCAAAATTGGGGGAATGTATAAATTTGAAAAATTTGAAGGGTCATACATACACATGAAACAAAAAATATAATCCCAACCTGAAGACATTTTCAATTAAAATTATATTTCTTCATCCTTTTTTAATACTTACAAACTAAGTTATAATTTAGAAACAATAATTTTATCACCATCTGCACACCAAGTATCATTACTTATTATTTGAACATCCATTTTATTATGTTGATAAATTACTACACACAAATTAAATTTATTCATACTAATAAAATTACATCATGATATTCTTTGTGTGCTTGATGCACATTTGTCGTATTTCCAATTTTCTTAGGTCACAAAAATACCTTGAGATGAACTCTTAAAATTTATTAATGACAACTATCAGCTTTGAAATTCCTTGGTTAAACAGGATGGGGAATACTAGTTATCAATCCTCAACTATGTTCCTGAATGATGGAACATTTTCCAACTACCACCAGCAGGGTAGAAACTACCTCTTTGAAAAGCATGCTCAAAGCAGATTTGTCACCAGCCAGCTCTTCCCTAAGAGAAATTTCAGATTCATTAGGAGGAATGGATGGAGCATAACAAATGATTTGATTTGAATTGGTGAATGAAGATCAAGAGTTAAGTTAGGCTTCTTCCAGTAATGGAAAAAGCACAACTCCTTTGCACCTTTGGAAAAATAAAGTAGGGCTTAGAGCTTCCCAGGTATATATTCAGTCATTATTATTTAGAAATGCAAAAAAAAAGTTATTTGGATTTTGTTTGTTCAAAGTATGCTTTCTTTAAATTGCAGATTACCTTTTCAATAAGTTAGTGTTACAATAGTATGTGTGAATGATTACTGAACAATTCAATACCTGATTACAAAAAAGAAAACACAGCTGTAAACAAGGTAAAAATAATTGAAAAAAGAACACAACTAAACAATACAATCAACAATTTATACTGAATAGAGATATATGGAATATTTCACCCATCAATGAGTAAATATACTTTCTTAACAATAATAAAATTCAAAGAGATAAAACCACATTATAGTGTCAATCAGCATTATTCACTTCAAAGGGATTAAAGAACATTCATATTCTCTGTAATGTAATATAATATAATATGATTATATAATGTAATATACTTCTAGGAATTTTAGTGCATGTGATAGACTTGAACCAATTTCTCCTCTGAAAATGAAATTTTCAGTATCAAATCAGCTATCAAAGCTGCTGATTAAAAATATATTTTTATGATAACTTTCCATTGCTTAACATGACCTAGTTCAAAAATTGTTTTGAGTTATATAAAGAAGTCAAACCAACAATCATGAGACTCCCTTACTTGACTGGGGGGAATGGGTCAATCAGGGTCAGTACCCAATTTTGATGAAAGGGTCTTGGAAAATGGAACTAGTAAAAAACAAGCTTCCTCTGAATCATTGAAGTTTTGGGATTGGCACTATACCTACACTATCAGGGATTGTGCATTAAGAGGAGACACAACTCTAGGGCACTGACTACTGTTTGAACCATTATTTGTCTGAGAGACATGAACCATGAGACACCATTATCTCTGTTTGTGACTGTCAACACCATCCAGTAGAAATGACAACCTGTTGAAAAGCCCCTTTCCTGGGCTGATAATAGGTAGTCGGCAGAAGTGTGGAAGCAGTAATCAATGGTATATTCATCCTTTGTTCATATCACATTTTTTAAAATGCCTATTGTAGAAAATGCTTGAAAGGGTTCTAACTAGGAGATTATACATTTTAAAAGACTATCTATAAGTCATTAAAACTATCTTTAAAAAGTTGTACAACAATTTCTATTTAATAGCCAAGTAGCACTTATGTCACCTGCCATTGAGCTAAGTACTTATTAAATATTCATTTGCTGATGCTAGTTTCTCATTTTTCCCCACTTATTTCCTCTGATATCTGGAGTATTTCTACCAAAGTGTTCCAAGTTACTTAACGAAGGTAACAATCACTATAATGCACAAGAACTACACATCAAGAGGCCTTATCACCACCATAACTAATGTCACCTTCAGGGGAATAGTAACAAGCTTCCAGGACACACTTTATAATTTATATTGAAAACAAATGCCTGATAAAGTAACTTCAGAATGCCCAGAGATCGTACTTCTAATTTGTTCTAATAAATTATAAGGTCCACCAAACATTAGATTCCTTAAATCATATAAAAGAAAGTAGAACTCATGGAAATTTGTATTCAATTTTTCTGAGTCACCTGAAAATAAATACTATGACATAGTTCACCTTAACAAAGTTCAATAAGACAAATATGAAAATCAAGGCAGACACATGATATTCATTTCTAAGTGAATATTATTAGTAAGAGGATGATCCTTGTGTACACACTGAAATTGTATCTGCTTTATTCACTATATTTATTCACTTAATGAAACATCTTTCTCTTTTTAAAACTCTTAGGTCACTTAAAACTAAAATTCAGAAGGTAAACTTTACTCTGTCCACAGGAGAAATTCACTCTTATTTAACAAGTACATTCCATTATTGTTCTCCTTTCCAAAATGGAATTAAATTTAGACAACTAAGTGATTTCATGTAGGCCACTAAATTGCCCACAGAGACAAATAACTGTGAATCATGATTGATGCAGCGTTGGCAGACTGGTTCTGCAGAGAAATGTCTTAAATCCCACAACCACTGGCCTGAAATTTCTTGTACTCCCTTAAAATATAAATAAATGTCCCACAAGGGGTGCTGTGGTGAATTTCCTTCAGCAAACTGAAATGTCTGAGGTTGCATTAAGTAGCAAAGAAAAATTGTACAGTGAAAGTCCCTTTTGTATGTATAGATCAGATAAAGTCATATTGAGAAATTTCTTAAATTCAACTGCTATGAATGTAGATGTGGTGTCATATATGATAACATCTAGCAATGCAAGTGATGAAAATAACTGACACAGAACATCATTTATCAGTGGAAATGATCCCATCCTTGTGGATGCACTAGTCCATTATGATATAAAGACTTTCCACATCTTCCCTAGCCTTCGTACTACATAAGGTAGAATCTGTAAAACATTGGAAAATTCTAAGAAATAAAGAAATAAAAAATCGTATATGCCCTCCTCTGCATAAGAAATACAGTGTTTGCTTAGTCAAGTTGAAGAACTGATAATATCTTACTCTACAAATAATAGCAAGGAGAGTGACTATAGATATGAAACAATTAAGCCATTTAGGTGTCTTCATTCACTGGACATTTGTAGTCCCCACCCAGACTTTGCAATCATTGTAACATTAGGATAACTAGTATAACATAGAAGATTTTTCAACTTGGAGAGAAAAATCTACCTTCATTTTTAAAAAGGGATATCCATCAAGATTATGCAAACAAGAATTCCGATTCCAGCTCTGCCTTTTACTTTCAGAGTAACTTTTGGCAGTTATGTACTTCTCTGATTCTGTTTTCTATATATAATTTAGAAATGGCAATAGGAACTGCTGATATTACTTTGAGAGGTTTAAATGAGATGCAGTATAACATTATGCACTCTGTGTGGCATATAATAAGTGATTAAAACTTTTAGCTTATTTATTATTTAGAATATATGCACAAGTTAGAAATTCATGCCCTAGATTGTTTTTCTTCAACAAAAATAATATTTACCCACTTTCAGAGATACTGAGTTGATTCAAGTATGATTTACATTTCTCCATTGAAAATTTCCACATTCTCAGGCAGTTATCTGTTAGTCTGATGACTTTTATGAAACTAGATTTAGATAATAATTTTAGTGTTTCACATCTGGTATTTTTCTAAAAGCGTTAGCAGAGTTATTTGGAGATGTGGCACACAATCCCTAATAATATTTTTTCTGAGGTCATTGCAATACTGAAGTTAGCACATTTATCTCAACAGAAAATTTTGTAAATCAACATTACCAGAGGATGTTTCAATTCATGAATATATATATATATATATATATATATATATATATATATATATATATATATATATATATATATATATATCACAGCACTGGTTGATATTGACCTTGTGCTCATGACCAGTTAGGACTCTACAGGTATCTCACTTTGGTGTTATGGTCTTGCCCTTGGAAAACACTGACATATACATAGGAAGGACATGATGTTACAGAAGCTCTGATGTTTGGGCTTATATGTATATTCTTAGGGATGACTTTCATATTCTCTGTGCATCTTTGATTTTACACACAAGGCCTTTTATAGACTCTCCAGGGGCCAGAGTGCTTATATAGCTAGCTCTAAGCTTCATCTGGAGTGTATATTTTATGTGCTCAGGCAACAGTGTTAGTCATTGCTTTTTTAAACAATTTATACATTTTTGTACAAATTTGATATACTAATAATAAAATCAGTGTGTGTAGAGGGGTGACATTTGAGAAGAGCAGATTCCAGAGTTTGGCCAACACACTGCAGACTGCATTTATCCATGGTATGCCAAGTGTAATCCAACTAGCTCCTATTAGCATCCAAGTAAATGGCACAGATATATATTAATAATCACCCAGCCAATTGCACTCACACACTCATAAAAATGGTTTATGGTTTTAAAATATCTGCACTAAACCAAAATAGAATGTCCAGAACACACTTGTGTCTCTCAGAATGAGAGGAGACCTAGATGGACACTCAAGAGAGATCCCCCATGTGCACAGGAATATCTTATATGTACTTGAAAACCAGGGACATTTACCCCAGTGATGTAGAGAAAGGTGTCGAATCTCCTACTTGCTTTTGGAGTCTTCTTTCTTTATATTTAAGGAGATTTATAACTTTTCCTTGACTTTATGACATCAATTTTGCTTTAATTCAGTTGTTTCTGGAGAGTTTCAAAATTAATTTTACATATAAATTATTCTCAGAGCATATAATTTAAAATGCTGAAAATTGTAATGCTGAGATACATCATGCAGCTTCAAAACAGAAGCAATAAAATAGCTCCTCCAGACTAAGGCTACATTTAGGAAATTTAAATATCTGGTCAATGAGCTCTACAAAATTTTCAAATAAGGATAAACTAATTATACATTTGAATTATACAAAAGATAAATAAGCATGTGGATAGATTTCTAGCATTCTTTTTAGTTATCGCTGATATTATGAACCAAATCAATAGATTCCTCTATATCAACACTGCCACCAAACCTTTACCACTACCAATCAAGCAGATAGCAATAAAATTTTCTTTTCAGATTTTTGAAATAATTTTATAACAACATTATTCATTGGAAAGTCCATTGCTTTCAATGATAATATAATGAATTTTTCTGAGAGTCAAACTCCTGACAAGATTCACTCAGATTCTGCTGGAGGAGAATATCTATCTGGTAGGTTTACCTTGGTAAGAGGCTTTGTCATACCATATGGGTAGGAAATAGATTTTTCCCCCTTGTTGTGTCAATTCATATTTTTTCCATCTTATAGACTGGGTATGGAGAATTTATCTTGTCATTTTTGTGCAGAGTGATTGTTACCCCTTCTGGCATGATTAACAATCCAATTGAAATAGAAGGATCTATCTGGATTGTATAATATGGCAGAGATTATCATATTTACAGAAGGAAGAGAAGTACAATTTTGAGAAGCACAGATACACAGTAAATAATTGGAACTACATAATAGATACTGGTATGCTTTTAAATCTCTCATAATCTTTAAGAACAGTGTTAAAAGGAATATAAACTCAATAACAAATTAAGGGATATGCAATTCTTATGTCAAATGGAATTCAGTATTTTACGTCAGACTATAAAAACCTTCTTTTAGGGCTGGAGAGTTGTACCTCAGTGTTAAAGCACCTGCCTTGCAAGTATGAGGAACTGGGTTTGATCCTAGCACCACATAAAAATAAAATACAGGCATTGAGTCCATATACAACTAAAAATTAAAACAAACAAACAAACATGATAAGAGTACTATACACAATAGATTCAAACAGGAAAGTAAAGCTATGGACAGATGGTGGTTTCCATTGTATAAGAAAAAAAAACACAGTTTTTTACTAAAGTATATTTAGACATAATAGATATCACTATATAGCTATTTTTTAGTTGATAGCCATGGCTTATTCAGCAAGTGAAACTGAATATCATTTAGGATCATAAACACAAACACTATTGACCTCAATTTTCCCCAAGATTTATACAGAAAAACACAGTTTTTGGAAATATATAAGTAGGTTTTATGGGCATGAAAGTCCAGAAACCAAATTATTTTTAAAGAAAGAGTGCTAATACTTTCTTACCTACTGCATATTCAGCAAGTATTATTTATAATATTGTCTGATTATCCCCAAAGTTCTGTAAAATATTTGCATATAACGGGTACTTCTAGGGAACCATCACTAGAACTACAAGGACTCTCTAGAGAACTTTCTCATCTATAATAAAACTTCCACCTGCAAAACCATGTCATAGATGTAGTCCACACCTGCAGACCACAATCTACACACAATACAAAGCCTATTCACAATCTGGGCTAAAGTCATGCAATGCCTATTATTAGATTGAGACAAAACGGGTGCTACTCTGGTTTGAAAGTGTGCATCCCTCCAAAATGCCTATGTTGGAACTTATGCCCCAATGACGCCATTAAGAAGTGGGAGCTTTCAGAGGTGATTAAGCCACAAAGGCCGAACACTCATAAATGGGATTAGTGACTTTAGAAAAGCCCTAGAAGGAACCAGCTCAACACTTCAAGTTCTCCAGCCTGTACTCCCTGTCAAAGCTGCCATCTTGGAAGCAGAACCAGGTCCTTTACAGACACCAAACCTGCCAGCACATTGACTTAGACTTCCCAGACTCAAAAAATAAATTTCTGTTCTTTATAAATTACTTTATCTTAGATATTTTTATAGCAGCAAAAATGGACCAAGGCAGACACCTATTGTTAAATTTTAAAAACAGTGTAGGTCAAACAAAGTGTAGCATTCAAAGACTGTAACACATCAATAGTTCTTGTGATGCTTTAATGACAGCAGAGTCATAAGACCTAAGTCAGACTGATATAATGAAAGTAGCAGCCTGAAAATCATGATATAAGGCAAAATGTGTATTAACTTTGCATTCTTGACTTTCTTCAAGTAAAATGGATTGCCCTTTTAATTGGAACAAATAATAAAGCAAACTTTGAAAAATTCTTTTTTTGTCAAAAAACAAATTATAGATATCTTTCACAGTGCTTGGCACATGGTAATCATGTAATAAATGTTAATTACCAGCATATATCTCATATTATGGTTCCTTTTATGATGTTTTCTATAAATAATATTTTATATTTACCAACAATTTGAACCTCACAAAATGCTTCATTATTACTATCTCTTTGATTTTTATACAAACCTTGTGAGGTAGATGAGACTTATTGTATTGGTTTTAGTTTACACAGAAAGCAACTAAGCTGAAAGTCTAGTGATACTGATCATACATCTACAAGGCAAAATCCAAGATCAGTAAAATTTAATTCAGCACTAAATGTAACTCATATCTGTGGTCCATCTTAGTACACAACAACTGAGTTAACTTGATCATTGTATTAATATCAGTCTCAAACACTGGGATAAATGATGACCTTATTTATGATTACAGGATCTTATTTTCTTCTCAAGGTGTGATAGCTTGAACATCACATGGTATTAGAATTCCTGTGGGAAAAATAATCTCTGAAAAAATAGTGTTTTGGAAGTACTGCAGAACATTTTCATCTATCTAACACAACTTTCCTCCATTGTTCCTCTGAATCGTTTCCCTTTACAATAATAGCATCAATAGTACATCTACTCTAATGCATCAGATTAACAAGTTTTTATTTACATTTGTCAACATAGACTCTTAGAAATGTCAACCATTAATCTATTGCCAGGTATCAACTGGTGAAATATATCCTAAATTTTCTTCCTTCAGAAAAGATTAGAAATGCATATAAGGCCTACAAAAGAGTAAAAATCTATAGCACAATTCAGGTAATTGTGAAATATACTATCCTCAGGATCTAATAATTGTTGAGCAAAACATAAACTCAAATAACCTTCTTGCAATTGCCTATAACAAGGTCCAAAACCACAGCTGTGAGCTATCCTGTTTGGATGCAGAGACCTTCTCTGTGATAAACATCTGCCACACTTCTGGTGAAAAAATAAACCTCTGGTAGCTATAAAGTCACTCAGGCTTTTCTCCCATGTCAAGGAGCAACAAGGGACAATCAAAAACCATATGCAATTAATGAGATTTGACATTTGATTTGATGGCAAATGAATATACTGCATAGTTTCATTTCGTCCTAATTGCAAGATGTTAACCTTATGCCACGGTCTGAATTTCAGACTGAAAGCCTAATAATATATCTTACCCAGCCACAACTTCTGTGCATTGTTTCCTTGTAGAACTTCACACTTAAGAGAATCCATAATTAGACTTTGTTATTTGATACTTCAATAATTAAACAGATTAAATAAGGTCCTGCATGGGACAATAATATCTGCATTTCACAAGCTGATAATGACTATTAATACAATTATTCACACCTGCATTCAATAAGGAAAAATCAAAGCAAAACTGTACATTCAAAAATCATCATATATAAGTGATGGATGAATGATCTCCTTGGATAGTCTCCTGGTCACTGTAGAATTTTCTGCTTTGCTTACTTTAAGAAAAGGTGATGGGGAAGGGAAAGGCAGAATAGAAACACAATAAACAATGAAAACTCCCCCATCATTAATTTATCAGGGGAGTGAAAAACAAAAACTTTCTATAATATGTTCTAGATAATTTGTCAAAGTCCAGGTAGCACTTTCTAGGTAAATACCAGCTAGGTGACACCCTTACTTGGATAGCATAATTATGTATAATTGAGGGTTACATTGAGCTCTGTGGGTGACAGATTTCAGATATAGAAATTGACACTTTTATGCTACCTTGAGAAGACAATAAAATATCCATTATCATGAAAATTTAAAAAGCAGATTTTTTTAGACTAAAAAAAATTATCAAAAAATGATATTTCAACTAGGAAAAACTCAACTAGACTATTTAAACGTAAAATTGCATGAATGTAAAATTTAAGAAATCTGCTAAATAATTTAAGATGCATTTTTAATAAAATATAAACTCCCTTGTGACCTAATATAACATACTTATTTTTTAATTTGAAAACTATTTTTTTTATTCTAATGATAATTGTGAAAACTAACCATTATGTTCCTTTTCCTAAAGAAAAAAACATTATTTCACTTAGCATAACTAAGAATATTTATATAATATCAAATAACTAATAATTAGAATTTCACAAAATATATTAATTATTAGAATTATAAAAAAATAACAATATGAATTGTACACTTCATCTGGACAAAGAAGAGTGAGGCCTATCACACTTAGAAACACACCAGAAGACCCAGAGAATGGTGGAATTCTAATGTCATGATGCATTTGTCAGTGCTACTATTACAAAAGTAATTATGGAGTTGTACATCACAATATAGTAAATATAGTAAAAATTTAAAACACACAAAAAACAAAAACTGTAGCTCAGTGGTAGTGTGCTTGACTAGCACATGCAGGGCCCCTGTATTCGATTTTCAGCACCGCATATAAATAAATAAAATAAATAAAAACTTAAAACACCTTGTAATTACATGAGAAAAAAATAAAATATACAAAACAATTACATAGTTGCATTTTCTTAGAGTTTCATAAAAGAGTATATCACTGCAGTGTTTTTTACAAACAGTAGTGTTTCCTACACTTACACACATAAAACAACCTTTAATGACAATAAATATTCTCTATGTAAATGGCACTAGTGATAATGATTCATATGCTACATTCAAAGTTAATAACATGAAATGCAAAGGTACTAAAAGAAATTATCTGATCAAGTTTGACAGTCAGAATTGAAGATTATTGTCCTATTTTATCTTGTTATTCTCAATAATTAAAATATATGTGTGTGAGGTTGTATATTCTGAACTTATTCCTGTCAATAAAATAAATTATTTGACAGAACTAATTATTATCAGATTCAAAATCCATGGGCAGGGATAGAAATTACACTTTTATATGCAGACCTATCTTCCAGGCCACATTGTCAGAACACCCAGCATTATATTTAATTCCCATTAGTGAGTCCAGTCATTATTTTAATATGATTACACAGTCTTGTAAAATGTCCTTTTTATGAAAAGCAATTAATTTTCATTTAATAACATTTTAGATGGCAAGTATTTAGAAATGACTCTGAAGAACAAAGTTATTTCCTAAAAATGTTCATACTAATGTCCAAATTAACACCAGACTGAAGGCAAGGACAAAACAAAATCAAATATAAAGACTGGATTTAAAATGTCACTACTAATACCAGATTAATTTTGAATATTCCTATTTGTACTGGAGTATTTATAACAAAAAAGAACATTTCTAGTTTAACATCTATAGAATAAAGTTTTAAATAGCAATCCTTAAAGTAGTTCATCTGAATATATATATGGAAATGTAATAAGCATGTATAAATGTTTTTTCATCAGATTTGATTACATACTAATTGTAGATGTTATAAGTTATTCACCCTTAATTATCAGTAAAGTTTGCTAGATGTCATAAGTAAAACAACAGAAAAAAGATTCTAGAATAAACACTGCCACTGGAAAAGACACTGAAAAGCATCAATTTGCAACATTTTTAAAATTTGTTTTTTTAAATGATCATATTTCAGGTTTAAAGGAAATAGGTTTAAATATTATGTACATGATGATAAATTTATTCTTGTCTCATGTAGTGCTTAATTTGGTACAAAGGAAACTATTTTTAAATCACATCAAATTTCAAATCGAGAAAATTATTTTGTTTTGTTTTTTCCTTTTGATAAATGAGAATGTGTTTTGCAATCTCTCAATTCACAGGAGTACAAAGTTAGATCCTGAACATGACTTGTGGCCGACTTTGCCTTCCTTCAGCGCTCAAAAATCATAATGAAGAAGTACATTGTAACACAGTACTGAAATACAATAGTAGAATCACTTTAAAATATGACTGCTTCACTGGTTAAAATGTAATCATATTCGTCATTATAATTCAAGATTAAAAATAATTCTCATATCTTACTACTGACTTTCAATGTCACCCATCATTTTGTTTATTTGATACTTGGTATATTTCTCTTAAAAGAACACATTGGCAAAGGACAGTTTCATTGAGATAAGGACAAGAACAAAAATTATTGAGCTCTATGGAAACTTTGATAAACAGTTCAAGCACCTCTTTCTTTCTAAAAGCTAAAGGTACTATTGATAGCACATCAGGTACTAGGAAGGTAAATGTGCATTGTGCTAACAGACATGAGAGTTGTATTTAAGGCAGTGTGTTAATAAGCCCTGAAGAGATCCATTAGTAACTGCAATGAGGTTTTTTTTTAAGTCAAAGAAAGTAATTAATGGAATTATGAATAATGGTTGTTATTCAATTCAACCTTAGAAAATGAAACTGAATATGAAAAGAAGGACTTGATATTATTCCATAAAGTAATATTTGGCAAGTGTCAATGTTAGACTAAAAAGGAGTTGATTGTGTATATCTCTCTACGTTAAATACTATTGCCTAATTGTTGAATGACTTTTACAAGTGTTTTATTTGTAAAAAGTGTTTTTTTTTCTTTAAAAGTGGAAAGACACAAATTGCTGTTTTCTTACTGTATTTTAAACTTTCACAAATAATGAGGATGGGGATTAAGAACATAATATTGAACCAAATGTTCTAATAAAGACCAAAAGATGGAAAAAAATCTACAAGTGCCTCAAGACTACTTATTTCTCAGTTCAGAAATTGGTTTTATGGCATCAATGACACATCATTGTTAAAAAAAAAATTAAGACTAACTCTGATAATAAGAATTATTTATTTTATAAGATATTGAAATTCATCTTTTTCTTCACTTAATAAAATTGATTCACTTTCCACATTCCCTTCTGGTTTCTACCTTTCTTTTCCCCTTACTTCAAATACATTAACAGATAAAATATATTAACATACTTTCCCCCAAATTATATTAATATATTTGTCCATTCTCATTGACTTTCTATTCTCATTTGACAGACCTCCAGACTTCAGTGTGAAAAGGAAGCACTAAAATAACAAAATATTTGGCTCCAGAAATTACTCTAGGCAACATCTTCTATCTTCTGTCCATTCTTTTTCAGTTCATCTCCCATTGATCATGAGCAGTCTTCCTCCTTTCCTTTCACACCTTGGAGAGTTTGCTGGCTTTGAGTCAGCTTCTACCCAGGTGGGAGAAATAAAATTGCCCCAGTAATCAGAGAGGAATGTGTAAAGGCAAATTCAAAAACTTTTCCATATTCAGGAAGAGATGAAAGGCTTAGAACCCTCATAAATTAATAGATTCTTCTAATCACAATTCTTAGATAGTATTCTTCCTTTATATTCGTATTTGTCTTTCCAGAGCTCAGATCTTCAACATTTATTATAATAGTATAATAATTATTCATTTCCTCCTCAATTCACTTAACTACATATACATACACATAATAAAGAACTCTAATAAATCTATCAATGCAATTTTCACAGAAAATATACCTGATTGCATTATTGTCATTAAAATCATTCCATATCACTCTTTATTTTTAGGAAAATTCTATTTTGGGGGCTTGTGTTTCATGACTATGTTTTTTTTTTTTTCACTAATTTTACCTGCTTCTTGGCACTTTAAAACAAAAATGCTAATTCCAGTGGTTGCAAACCACTTTTAATTCTCTAGATGGTCAAGCTTGGGTATCTATGTGCACCTTCTTTCCTTTACTCCTTAATATGGCATTTCCAATGACTTATAATTCCTGCCTCATGCCTTATCATTACCTGACTGGTTCCTACCTATCTTTCTAAATTGAGTCTATCAATGGGATGTTCTGATAACTAGTACTTTCAATTCCCTCAGTTGTTCTTTCTAGGTGATTCTATGGTACTCTGTTAATTCCTATTCAACAGATACAGGACATGCACAAATTCCTTTTCTGCTTGCCACTTTATGCAACTGTACTTCACACCACCTGAGTGTCTTATGTCTTCTATGTTTGAATTCCAAGCACTTTGTCACAGTAAATGCACAATAAATGTTTGCCAACTACATGCAATAAACTTCAGATACTAAAATATTAAAAAATTTCATACATGAAATTTCAAAGTTAAATTTGAAAATATAAATATTGGTGTTAGGACAAAGTTTTCCTGTTAGTCTTTCTATTTGACTAACTGGATTCTAAACTGGATATCAGAGCATATGACACATGAGGCAACAACAAAAGCCAGGGACATTTAATATAGGAACTTCTCTCTACCTACTGGAATACCAAACTACATCTCTGTGTTCTTTAGATCAAAGAACACTTCCAAATACATAGCAATTTTGGATGTTGAGAAACTTAAAAAAAGAATGTACAAAAGAGTATCACTCAACAAAACACAGAAGTCAAGTGGAAGAAAAAAATGACTAGTTAGAGACATCTAATATTATGATGATAAGATGGAGACAAAATAGTATTTATCCTAATTTTTGATATGAAAATACTAGAGTTCATATATCTTAAGAATGAGCAACTGAATAGAATATCAAGCATAATTTATTAGACAGAAGAAGGAAGTTAAAATTGTGACTACATAAGGTATTTGTGACTAAATTATTAAATATATCTTATTCAGCTTTACATGGTTTCCTTTATTTTTATAATTGAGATCAATGTCAGTTTTTCCCTTCAAATTACTGAAAATTGGGCTGGGGATGTGGCTCAAGTGGTAGTGCGCTTGCCTGGCATGCATGTGGCCCGGGTTCAATCCTCGGCACCACATACAAACAAAGATATTGTGTCCGCCAGGGGAAAAAATAAACACTAAAAATTCTAAGAAAAAAAAAAGAACAAATTGCTGAAAATAACTTAAAACTCTTTGGAAGATATTAAACAGTTAATAGCATGTGCTATTTATAATTCTTATTAATTCCATACTTCAATGTATGACTTGTAAAGTTGTTTGTACATATTATATTAGAAAGAAAAAGTTGTTGCCCACATCTTTCTGAGCTGGACCCAGTTTTACCTTAGAAATTGTATTATTTTAGTATGTCAACTGAGTGGTCCTCCCAGTTATGCAACAGTGTAACAAAAAATCATCCTTCTGTGAATGGGAGACAGAGATACTTGACCTTCAGTGCTTTGACTGAAGCTTCCCTGACCACTAGTTTCTTTCTGTGTAGAAATGATTGTAGAAAAAGGACAAGGAGCCTGCTGGGAAGAAAAGTAACAGAGTTCAGGGGTCAACGTCCAGAGTCTGCAGAGACTCTAATTCCAGAGTAACTTACAACAAGAGAGGCCAGAAGCATTGGAACATGGAAACTTGTGTGCAGCATATTTTTAGTTCATCATCTTATATTTGTGTGTTCTTTAGATTGAGAAAAACCTCCAAACTAACAGCAATTCTGGAATTTGTGAGGGTCCCAAACAGATGATATTTGAGTTCTTGGTAAAAATGATAGAACTCATGCCATTAATTGGAGAAGTACAATATTCAACCATATTTACACCCTGAAACTTGTAAAGCAGTTAATACAGCTTATGCTGAAGGGAAAAAATAGACTTTTATAATAATCATTTCCAGATATAAAATATTTTTTACTACAAAAACATCTGTCTCTGTATAACAAAGTTATAAATCATCTGGGGAAAAATTATTTTCTGTAACTCTACCTTGTATGGAATCTAAAGCATCAATCATTCTTCTTCTACAAATGCTATTTTGGTTCCCATATTAATAAATATAAACCCCTTTCCTCTGTTGACCTCATACTCATGTTAAAACAACTGCTACCTCAGTAATGCTTTTCTCACACCACACATACATTCTAGCCAAGCTAGATTAATTTTATCTGTTTTCCTGTTTTTCTTTAACACAATACAATAAATAAATTCAATATGAAGTAAACTTTATCATATCCAAATTTTTGTACGTGTAACAGATACGGTATTTGTAAACTTTTTTTTTTGAGGGGAAAGGTAATTTAAATTTAGGGTTTTAGTCCACTTAATCTGTTTTAATTACTACATTTTTGCTTTGAAGCTTAAAAGCAGCCATAAGCAATATGTACATGAATGATCATGGCTATATTCTAACAAAACTTTATTTACAAAAACACTGCTCACAGGTCAGATTTGAACTGTGGGGCACAGTTTTTTTGACCCCTGTCATGTATTAAAAAACTGGGAAATAATACATAAAAGAACGTGCACTAAACCAAATCATTACTAATAGAAGTAAATACAAAGAATTTCTAGTATTTAAAGTATATTTACCTCAGATTTGTTATTATTATCTCATAATTATACAAATGGTTGAACAATGGAAATACTCTGCCAGCATGCAGGTACTCTACCAGCATGAACTATATCAGTGAAAACCACATTGCCTCTCAAAAATTCTTTGTCAAAGCTCTAAACAATTGCTTTGGTTATTGTTGAATTTTAATACTGTATTTTCAAGTTTCAGATTACCATGTTTTTACAACTGATCCTTAAATTGAGGGGGCAAAAACTCTATTGAATGTGTTAATTGAGATACCTTCATTACACAGTCAAGAGTGTGTTCATGAACTTTTGGTATCCTCTGCACCACATCAGGCAGAGTTCATATACACAGACCCTGTGATACTACCTATTCTTGCACTAAAACTACAGATTACATGAACTATTATTCACTGGTCATAAAGTGTCAATAAGGCAAGATGAATACATTCTAGACATCTGCTGTACAAATTTGTTCTTCTTAACAACACTGTCTTCTATACTTAAATGTTTGTTAGAGGATACATCTTATGTTAAGTGTTCTTACCACAATAAAATAAATTAAAAATAAACAATAGATTATATATAACACAGATATTATATTATTATAAAGAAGAAAAAACAGAATTTGAGTTACATCACTTCTGTCATTCAATATAAGAACTTGATTTTTTTATACTTTCTGGAATTTATTGTGAAATAAGGTTTTTTATTTATCTTTCAAATTGATTTTCTTTTTAATATGTTCTGTTTGTTACTCATGTTTGAGAGAAACTTCCCTTTACTAGTGTTCTTCTAGAGCACTTGTCATTACAGTACACCCGGACATGTCGCACCTCCCTGCTTTTGCTTAGGTTCTTTCCCCTGCCAGGTATCCTTCCACTTGGTGAGTTCTTTCTCCTCTAAAAAACACATTCAAAATTATTCTCACTCTCTTTGTATACCCTATAGCATTTTCTCTTTCAAATATTTTGTTTTAGTTATAGTTGGACACAGTACCTTTATTTTATTTGTATGTGGTGCTGAGGATAGAACCCAGCGCCCCACATGTACTAGGTGAATACTGTATCACTGAGCCACAACTCCAATCCACCCTATAGCATTTAAAAAGTATCTGCATTATTCTGCAGTGATAATTTTCTAGATAATAGACTGTTGAGAGACACAGCTGAAGGGGCCCCAGCAAACGTCCAGCTGCCAGCTGATTGGCTCCTCTGTGGTCATGCTCATTGGGCTGTTTCCCAACCCTTACAAACCATGGAGCTGCTCATTGGGGGACTCTTTGGGCTCCGCCCATGCAACCCAGCCAATCAGCCTCAAGAGTGAGAGAAGTGGGGGTTGAGAGGCTCGCCAGATGCTGCCACACTTGAGAAACACACACAACTTCCCACCTGCCTGCACTGTGAACAGTCCGGTACCTGAGCTTCTCAGTATCAGCCTTTCTGCCAGCTCTGCATTCTTGCACAGAAACTTCTCCCCCAGCACAGAATAAATGATGTAATTGTCATTTTTAATTTCTGAGAAGAGACAGATGTGCCTTTCTCAGTGGACAGCTCACATGCTACTTTGGTCACTGCTTTTAGAGAAGGAGGTAGGCCTACCCCAGAGACAACAGAAACTTCAGTTCCAGGCTCTATGCAAGGACCTCCATCTCTTGTGATCTCACCAAATACATGGATTTGATTATCTTTAATTTATAGATGATGAAAGAGAAGTTCAAAGACATAGAAAATATAATGGGAAGGTAATTCAATAAATTTGGTAGCTAGAATCACTTCAGTCTCTAAATCCTAGACCACTTTAGTTACCGTAGCTACAGCTACTAAAATACTAAACTAGGCATGAAGCACTGATTTCTTGTACATTCAGAAAGAACACAAGGATGATGGAGCTGAAGGTTCCCTTGAGCTCAGAATTTCAAGAAGAAGCAAACCTCTCCAAGATAAAAAATTGTATCTGGATGCTCTTAGGTAAAGTATAAGGGTGATGACTATAAGTGCTTGAAAGAACCATATCCAACATAAATAAAGTTTGTGTTAAATCAGAAGTACTAGAACAAGGCACTATGGTGTTTATTCTATGCCAGGCACCAATGTAAGATCTTTAAGAGAATTAACACAAAAGTACATTAAAGCTTAAAGGTGAAGGTATGATTATTTTCCACATGGGCAGAGTAGGTAATTGAGGGGCAGAAAACTCAACATCTTGATTAGAGCCCAGGAGTTTGGCTGGTGCCCATATGCTACTCACAGTTAACCCAACAGATTCTTTGGGATATTTTTGTTTTTCAACTTCAAATTTCTTCACTATATTTTTAATATAATTCTGAGAAACTACATTAATTGTGTAGAGTGGGGACTTGAACAATGGTCGTTGACTGCCTCAGAGGTTGGTGTTCTGTCTGATCCCAGCTGTCTCTGTGTTTGCCCTGGGAAGTTTCTGTGCAAAGTGCATGACAAGATTGCCCAAGAGCTATGGTAAAGCCCTGCTGAGAATTTTTTGTTCAAAGGCATTCAATCATATCAGTCTTGAACTTGAGCTCAGACACCAGCTACAGGGGATAGAATTATGAGTGTAACAAGATAATAACAATATGTTGCAAGTGCTGCAACTTTCAATCCTGCCTGCTTTGCAGAAACTTTCCCACAAATAACCTTTTTCTTGGGGGGGGGGGTACTGAGGACTGAAATCAGGGGCACTCCACCACTGAGCCACATCCCCAGCCCTATTTTGTATTTTATTTAGAGACAGTCTCACTGGGTTTCTTAGTCCCTCACTTTTTTCTGAGGCTAGCTTTGAACTTGCAATCCTCGTGCCTTAGCCTCCTTGCAGCTGAAATTACAGGTATGCACCACTGCACCTGGCGCAACAAATAAACTTTTGATGATCAAACCCTATCTAAAACTGTGCTGTGTTACTTCTGGGTCAGTGTTCCTACATCAGAGGTTGGTCCCAGCTGTCTCTGTAAATGTTGGTGTAATTTCTTAATCACCCATTTCCCCTCACTGGTCTTTAAGGTTTGTCTGTGCCAGTCGAGGCAATTAATAAAGTATATGCTACCTTATTCCAAACCTCACTTATTGAAATCTTTAGAAAGCTTCTAGACTTACTATGTTTTTGGTATTCCTTCCCCCATTAAAAATTGTGTAACTATTTTCTGAAAAAAAGTTGGTGAAGGAGGCAAATTTGTGTTCAGAGTTGACAAGTTTTTTTCTAAGCATACTGATTAGCACAGGTCCCTATTTTCATAATTCAGTACAACCCTCTGTACTGAACAGGCCAATTGGCTTCTATTGCTGGGCTCAGAGTGGGAGGGAAGGCCCTGCTCTGTAGCACAGCTTGTGTTTCCCTGGGGATGATGGTTTCCTCCACCTACCCTCATTCTCACTTTGACCTCATGTACATATAGCAGCTTCTGGACCTGCTGACCATCCTTCATCCCTGAAGGTTTTCCATTTCAGAAACAAAAATAGAGGGTGCTAGATGTTCTCTAATGACTCAGAAACACCTACAACTGCACTAAAGGGAGAAGACATTTCTGCATTCATTAAAAAAAATTAAAATAAAATAAAACACCTACATCCCAGGAAGCAGGGATTTCCACTCACCACTAGCATTTCTGGTCTTCATGGCGTCACTTCTGGATATCACAGTTACTGTTAGCAGCAGACCACTCTCCAGCTACTTTAAAAAAAGGTACTGTGCACTTTCACATTGGTTTCCAGTATAAACAAAAAGTGCTGTCCAATTAGGACTTAACTGAATCTTGAACTCGATGGAGGATCATTAGTCACATTTTCATTAGGCAAACACAGTTGTTTTGTTTTTAGGATCTGATATGGTATTGAGAGGATCCAGCTAAAAATAGAGTAAGCTATTCTTGAAGATGAAAAGGCATTTTCATACCTCCAGCAGAAGTCAGTAGCTGGTAATTCACCCTATCCCTACTCTACACCTCACTTAAACTTGAAATGACTGTACTGTTATTGCCTCATTAAGCCATTGTCAGTACATTTAAGGCAAAATATCAATACACATTCTTCTATAAATGTGTTAATGATTGGATTTATCATGAGGAAATAAATAAATAATTCTGGAAAATATCTTATTTCTCAGCAAATAAAGAGATGATCATACCTCACATTAGTGACTGGAAACCTATCTGCAATATAAGGTATTTCTGCAGCTGATTGGCCAGGGAGTAGCTGTAAAATTAGGCATAAGAAAATTTCTCATTGAGGTCTCAAAACTCCTGCTTACTCTCTTCAAGTTGAGAGTGAAATTCCTGGTTGATTTCTAGGAGGTTCATTTCTGCCTCTGGATCAGTTGAAGAACTGACAGATATGGCCATGATGACATTTGTGGCAGAGGAGATGCAAACAGGGACTGCAGAGAAGAAGCCCTAACATGTAACAGGTTAGAAACAGACTAAATCAAGTAGGATTTATCAGGATAAACGGGTGATTTATTTACTGGTGAGGAAATGTTAATTGACTGAAATACTTGAGAGTCCTCAGCCCACAAAACAAGGCTCCAGATTTCTTCTATGGGTCACCTTGTTATTGGGAACAGAAGTCTTGGCTCTCCTACCAATACTCTGTGATGCCACCAGACCCCAATTTATGTTCATTATCACATTATTTTTTAAAACTGCTTACATGCTCCCTCTCATGCCCTTTGTTTCTTCAGGAAAATCTTACTGATATCATAACTCCAAGTTTTTAATGTAGGGTAAAATAAATAAATAAATAAAGAAAGAAAGAAAGAAAGAAAGAAAGAAAGAAAGAAAGAAAGAAAGACTTAACAACTATGTGAGTGATATTTTTTGCAATCCTTCCTCAACTGAAAGGCAGAAGCACATCACTTGTTCTATTGCAAGAATCCCCTTAACTTTAATTTGCCTAAATCAGAGCAGAACTATTTAAAGTAAAAATGAATGCTTCCAAATTCTCCATGCAGTGTGCATCCTCAAAGCTTGTATATATTTGGTATGTATGTATCAACTATGAGGGCAACTCCAAATTCAAGGTTTGGGAGGATCAAAACCTTTGTGTTATTTTTACCTCTGGGAAACTATTATTCAAAATATTGTCACTGTGACAAATACCTAAGGGAAATATCTCAGGGGAGGTAAGATTTATCTTGGATTATGGTTTAAGAGGTTTCAGTTCATTGTTGACTGTCTCAACTGCTTTGGGCCTGAGCTGAGGGAGAATATAATGGAGAATGGGTTTGGTGGAGGAAAGATTATGCACTCATGGCAACCAGGAAGAGAGAAAGGGTGAGGGACAAGAGATATTATTACAGGGCCTGCATGCAGTGACCTTGTTCCTCCAAACCTGCCCCAATGCCTACAGTCTCACTCACCTTCTACAGTCCACTCAGCTATCAATGGATACACCCACTCCTGAGATGAGAGCCCTCATGCTCCAATTATTCTAAAGTCCCACTCCTAAACATTGCTCTACTGGGGACCAAGACTTCATAACACCAGTCTTAGGGCTGACCTTCCAATCCAAACCATCAGAGAACTCACATGGGTTTTTATGATGAATATTAGAAAAATCCCCAGAGCATTGATACTCTAACATTAGGACTTTCTATAAAGCTAAAGTAAGAAAACCAGTGTAGTGAAAAAGAAGAAAAAAACAAACAAGTGAAATGTTAATGGAAAAAACACAGAGGCCAGAAATAAAATAAGCCTACAGATAAGTCAACTGATCTTCAAGAAAGATGGAAAGTCAATGTAATGGAGAAAAGAGGGTCACTATAGTAAATGGTGCTGGAACAACTAGACACCCACATAAAAAAGGAACCTAGAGAGAAGTCTTACACCTTTGACTATATGAATCACAGATTTAAATGTGAGGTGGAAAACTGTCAGATTCCTTGCTAAGGTGTGAATGTGGTTTTACTGTGTCCCCTAAAGATTCATAAGATGAAAGCTAGCTTCCCACTGTAGCAGTATTGAGATGATGGGAACTCTAAGAGATTAGATCAGGTATACCATCATCAGAGAGAATTAATGTTGTTCTCTAAGGATTACAAAAACTGGGTCAGTTCCAATTAGATCAGGTTGTTTTAAAAGAGGAGCATCTGCTGTCTGCTACTTCTTTTCTGACCTTTTGGCATTTCTAGCACACAATTCCACTGTGTGCTGCTGTCTGCCTTGTTATGACAAAACACAGCCTCAGCCAGTTGTGCTTTCCCATAACTCTCCCAGAAACCTGAGGCAAAATAAATCTCCTTACTTTATAAAGAACCCAGAATCAAGTATTTTATTAAAGGGCTAGTGAACTAATCCTTCTTTTCACTTTGTCTTTTGTGGGACCATCAAGAATAGGAGTCAAATGCTAACCTCTTCCAGACACAACCAGAAATAATGTTTTTTCAGTGATCCCAGGTCCCTTGACATAGTTATTTCACAGTATAAAATTGTCACAAAAAACCTTATTGCATTTTTTATTTGATATGTTTTTTTATTTTTAAATATTTTATCACAAATTTGTACAACTATGTTCATGATAAATATCATCTTCAGAGTGTAGTAACAGGGATGGATGTCTTTGTCTGGTTTTATGGTGGATTCACAAAAATGAATTGGTAACTCATTCCTCCTCTTTTCTGAAAGAAAAAAAAAGGTCTTTAATGTATATATGATGAAAAATAATTTAGAAAAATTGTAGATAAAATCTGAATGTGAATCCATCAGGAGTTGGAAATGTCCCTATATTAATTTATTTATTTATATCAGAAATTGAACCTAGAAGTGCTTAACCATTGAGCTGTTTCTCCTGCCTGTTTTATTTTTTATTTTGCAAGAGGGTCTTGCTAATTTGCTCAGACCCTGGCTAAGTTGCAGAAGTTGACTTTGAGCTTGCAGTGCTCCTGCTTCAACCTCCCAACCACTGGAATTAAAGCATCCATTGATATCTTTTCATTATGAATATAATTTCAATAATGATTAGAGCACTATTTCATTTTCTGTTTCATTTGGGGTGAGTGTGTTAGCTTGTGGTTTTCAATGAATGGTTCCACATTTGAATGTCTTGTGAGATAGTTTACAATGGTGTAATATTGCCTTCTTAGGCTTTTATTGGCTTTAGGTTATTAATATTCCATGTTATTTTTCAAGTAAGGACCAAATGGGGGTGCAATCTGCCCAGAGCAAGGGCAATTGGAGATGACTGATGAGACATAGAGATCAAACCTAAATACAAACTTGCAATTTATTTTAATAAGTAAATAAGGACTAAACAAGTCACAGGAGAGGAGGTGGAAAACCTGGGTGAAGGTTTAGGAGTAGAAATGTCTGGGTTGTTACAGAGAACATCAATGATTACTTTTATGAAAATTTTCTTTACATCTATTGAAAAGGACTCTAGCCCTTGAATCTCCAGCCAGAACTAGTCCTTGAACTGATGGCCTCAAGTCCCGAACCTCTCCCTTCAACCTAATCCTCTCTAGACACAGAAGAAAGTCTGTATGAAAGGAGAGAAGGTGCTGGGGAGGGAGGGCGACAGTGTATTGCAAGTAAGTCTGAACCTATAGAGTTCCAAGTTTTCAATTTTATCAGTATTCAATAAAATTCATGCAAGTGCTTTAAAATATCTCAGAATGTTCAATCTAGAGCTTATTATATAATTTATTATTATTAATAATTCTATCATTTTTTTCTGGTAGATTAACTTTGAATCTGAAGAAGAAGATCCATGGAAATTAGAGTGAAGGAAAGAGAAAAGGTGATGAGGTGGATGAAATAGATGAATTGGCCAAGAAGAAATTCAGAAAACAAAGACTGGAGCTGGATTTCTGGCTCAGTGATAGAGCACTTGCCTCACACACATGAGGCTCTGGGTTTGATCCTCATTACCACATAAAAATAAATAAATAAAATAAAGATAGTGTATCCATCTACAACTAAAAGAATATTGAAAAAAAATACAAGAACAAAAAGTTTGAAAATGTTCTCAAGACCGAGAATGATCTGACCTCAAATATCATGAATGAGATAAAGAAAGTGTGTTCAATAAATGACCTGAAAATACTGCTCATCCTCAACAAGCAGTAAGTGCCTTTTGGTAGCTGGGAATCTTGGACCAAGGTTCTGATGGCCTAGCATTTGGCCCTCTTTCTCTGCAAGGAGTGCTCCAGGCAGCTGGTCTCCAAGAGCGATACTTATAACTGTACCAGGACATCACTGCCTAGACAAATGCATGGTCAAGACAGAGACATAAAAAAATATTGGTAGCCCCAAATGAATTCTGAGAAATCTCTTACCTCAAACAACTGAAATTCAAAAAGCAGGACTGGATATTTCCCTGGAGACCAGCACTCCAGTGACCACAGTACCCATGCACTCTGAATCCTCAACACCTGCTACTGCGAATTCCTCTGCTCAATCAGGTAAGAACCTGTCCAACATGAAGATTCTTACACTTGGGAAGCTTTCCCAGAAAAATGATGAAGTGAAGGACACAAGCAGGAAACTCAAGGAAAAGTTGACAGGGACAGCCAACAGGGCCTCCCTATGCAAAAGTACTGAAAAGGAGGTAGAAAAGGTGAAGAAGAAGATGGAGGAAGTGAAAGAAGCCAATATTTGTGTTTTTCCCAAAGAGTTCCTTCAGGATGTGTCTGGCTGGACCAAGAGTTTTCAGGAGCTGTTCTTATTGCATATCTTGTCCTCCTGGGTCACTGAGGAGAAGATGGAGCCTGTTGAAGAAGTGTCCCCAAATACGAAGTATGGGGCTGCACTCTCCAAGAAGAGCAAGGGTTCCACAAAGGTGGAAGCTACCAAAAAGTCTGAAAAAAGAATGAAATTAACTTTTGAAGGAGGAGAAGCTGTGGAGCCTGACTCAGGTCTGGAACACTCTGTGCTTGTGCTGGAGAAAGGCTAGAATGTCTTCAATGCTGCCATGAGTTCCAGGGACATAGTGAAAAAAAAAAAACAACTCCTATTACAAGCTGAAGCTTCTCCAAAATGACAAGGAGAACAGGTACTGGATATTCAGGTCCTGGAGTCATGTGGGTTAAGTGATTTGTAGTAACAAATTGGAGCAGAAGCGATCCAAGGAGGATGCCATTGAACACTTTATGATACTATATGAAGAAACAAACTGGGAATGCCTGGCATTCCAAAATCTTTACAAAGTGTGCCCTAAAGTTATAGTCTGTGGAGACTGCTATGGCCAGGATGAAGAGGCAGTTAAAAAGCTTTCAGTAAACCCTGGCACCAAATCCAGGCTCTCCAAACCAATGCAGGAGCTCATTAGGATGATCATTGATGTGGAAAGTATAAAGAAAGCCATGGTGGAGTATGAGATTGACCTGCAGAAGATGACCTTGGGGAAAGTAAGCAAAAGGCAGATCCAGGTTACATACTCCATCCCCAGTGAAGTCCAGGAGATGATGTTTCAGGGAAGCAGTAACTCCCAGATCCGGGATGTCAAAAATTGCCTCTACATCCTGATCCTCCTTGACTTTGGGATGAGGAAGCCATGCTTCTGAGCAATGTAGGCAGTATGTAGGCAAAAGTACAAATGCTGAACAACTTCCTGGACATTGAGATGGCCTACAATTTGCTTAGGGGTGGATCTGATAACAGTAGCAAGGACCCCATTGATGTCAACTATGAGAAGCTCAAAAATGACATTAAGTTAGTTGACAAAGACTCTGAAGAAGCAGAGATCATCAGGAAGTATGTTAAGAATACCAGGAAACCAGGCACAATGCCTATGACCTGGAAGTTGTAGATATCTCTAAGATAGAGTGCAAAGGGGAGAGCCAACACTACAAACCCTTTAAGTAGCTTCACAATTGAAGGTTGCTGTGGCACAAATGCAGGACCACCAGTTTTGCTGGGATCCTGTTCCCCTGTCTAGGGATAGCCCTGCCTGAAGCACCTGTGACAGGCTACATGCTTAGCAAAGGGATTTATTTTGCTGATATGGTCTCAAAGAGTACCTACTACTACCGCACATCTCAGGTAGACAAGATAGGCTAAATCCTGTTAGGAGAAGTTTCCCTTGGGAACATGTATAAACTGAAGCATGTTTCACATATCAAAAAATTAACCAAGGGCAAGAAGAGTGTCAAAAGATTTGGGCAAAACTATCCCTGACCCTTTGGCTAGTATTACTCTGGAGAGTATTACAGGACTGGGATCTCATCAGGTGTTATTGACACCTGCCGACAATATTATGATTACATTGTCTACAATTTGCTCAGGGAAATCTGAAGTATCTGCTGAAATTGAAATTCAAATTTAAGAAATCTCTGTCATAAACTGGGAGATGTAAGTTGCACCCTGTTGACTAATTTGATTTAACTGTGTATGCTCATGCACAAATACACTCAGAGAAAAACCTCAACTAAGCTGCCAGTTGATGTTACCTTTAATAAATCTCCTTAGAATGGGTTTTTATATGAACAGGTTAAAAGGGTTTTCTCAATTTTTCAAATTCCTTTTATGTTTAATGTTGCATTCTAGAGTTTGGGAATTCTATCTAGCCAGTAACAGTCCTGATAGATACCTCTGACAGTAGAGGGAAAGTGGGGGAGAGGTTTTTGTTTTGTTTTGTTTGCTTAGACTAGTCCTGTTTAAAAAGGAAAAAGCCACATTACAGTACTTGCCTTACTGGTTTCCCAAGGGATGAAAACAATGTGTTTCCACCCTTTTCTTTAAGTGTTCATCTTTAGTTTTAGTTCTGGTAAAATGTTATGCATTTATTTTGAGCTAAACATGAAACTAATTTCATACTAAAAATGTTACCGTTAATAATATTTTTCAGTTTCATCAGTGATCATTTGCCTATTAGGTTTCTCAAAACCAGAACTCTAAAAACACAAATAGTTTTTGGGAATTACATAGATTTTCTTTCTGTTTTAGTTTTTTTTTTTTTTTTTTTTGTATTTTTTATTTAAAGACAGGGTGTTGCTTAGTTGCTGAAGTTGACTATGAATTTGTGATCCTCCTGTATCAGCCTCCTGAGCCACTGGGATTGCAGGTGTGCACCACTGTGCCCAGCTAGAAAAAAATCTTGTCTACTCTTTTGGTGGTGTAATGGACAGAAGATAATTGAGCCACTGTATGTGAAATTCTTGCTTGTGCATCAGTCCTATGATGATGCTGTCCCATAAGAGTGGCAGGTATTTCAAGCATTCCATCCAGGCTCCTAGGGAGCTCTGGGCATATACAGTATCCACCATAGCTTTCACAAACTTCCTGAGTTTGAAATAAGCTGAAGAAGGTTGGTGGATTCCTTCTTGTTCTCTTCCTTGATTTTTTTTAGTCCAAGTATTTTTAAGAATTTTAGGACACTTCTGACCTCAAGAAATTCTATCAGGTTCCAATTACTGTCCAGGGAAGAGAAATGTTGAAATAAAACATTTAACAAATTCCTTGACACTCCTAAGGGATTCTAAGTTCCTTTCCTCACATATTTTGCCTCCTATCCCAGAAAGGTCCATAGGTGAAGTGATATAATACTTTGGAAATTCTTCCGTCTAGCAGGAAATGCTGGGATTGACAAAAGTGTATGTCTCTTATTTGGGGCTTTCCAGTCTCTGTTTCCACTTCTTCTGGTAATAGCACCTTGATTTTCCCTTGTGGAATCATGCATCCGCCATTCTTGTGTATTGTAATTTTAGATAACAGGTGACAGGTATGCCATTCTTCAGGCTCTAGACATTGTTGTGAGGCCAGGCATGCAACGTAAGCTGATCCAAAAAGGCTCAAAAGCCAGAATCTTGTTGGGACCCTCATATAAAAGATTGGTTTCTTTTAAGCATAACTGATGCATGTCTGGAGCTCCTGGGAACCCCAGCACACAGAGCCTTCTGAATATGGAGACCTTAAGGGGAAAGAGGGAGGGAGGGACCAAATACTCATGATATTGTTTGAACCCCTGGTTTTAGTCAGGTCTGAAATATGTATTTTCATTTCTGGGTTGTTCAGTTAAGCAAGTCAATAAATCTCTTTTTCCTGAGTCTACTATGAATCAGTTTTCTGTAATTCTTAATCAAAAGGATACTAAATAGTAAAGGGCCAATGAGGAACATGGAATGGAGCAGCAATTGGAGCAGACTTCCAGGGGAGACTACATCTGTGCCCATCTTAAAGATTATGGGGTGTGAACGTCTAGTGCGTTCGGGTCCCTGGTTAAGGGTCACGAAATAACCGGGACACAGGGGATGCAGAGCAAAGGCAGCAATCGCAACTGCATGCTGAGGTTTATTTGCAAGTTCCTTTTATATTCTTCTTCTAAAAAAGCAAGCAATTCTTCAATAACACTTTGCCCACATTGCCCAGATAACATGCCTCAGCAGATACACAGAGCTAACTTCAGGTTGTTCCTGCTTATTTGATAAGTACCCTCCTAAAGTTCTTTGTAGACATTATCTACTCCCCTGAGGATGCATTTGTTTCTTTAGAATGTACTGTTCCTAGGACAAGTATGCAGGAAGCTTCTTCCTCTTGGCCAAACCATGTAGAACTTGTGACTTGTGATAAGGGGAAGAGAACGTTTCCTCCTCCTAACTGAGGTTTGCCTCAGCTGACCTAAATCACAGCCACAGCTCTTGCACACTGTCAGGCCTGAGGGAGCTAAAGTCTGCACACTCGAACCCCAACAATTCCTTCCTTTTCTTTTTGTTTTTCTAAAACAGCTTTCCACAAAGTTAATATTGAGTCTTGAGATGGTTTTATGCACATACAATATATAATTACAAACAGGATAATAACTAAGCATAACACTATTCCCACTCCTGCAGCTGTATGGGTAAGACTTTGAGCAATTCCTTTGGTATCTAATCCCTCTAACTGTTTTAAAAACAATTCAGCTATTTGTGCAGCATCATCATGTTGAAACCCTTTTCCAAAAATTTCAAATATATCCTTTTGTAAAGAATCATTCATTAGTTGAGCTGTTTCATTACCATCGAGATAATTTTGTATGATACTCCATTCGTGTAAGCTTTGGTTATATTGTATATTAGTTATACAGAAAGAAGTTGAATTCCAGTCACATTTCAATCTAATTTCATGTTCTAAGGTGAGTATCTTTTTTCCTAACCAATTAACTGTTTGTTTTAAAATATCTATTTGAGTTTGAAGTCTAGAATCAATTTGAGCCTGGGATAGCCATAACTCATGTGAATCTTTATGCCATTCCTCAACAAAATGTTTTGTTTGTAAAGAAGTATGTAAAGCTATCCCTGAAACTGTAGCAACTGTAGCCACTGCAATAAGACTTAGAATTACAGCAACAACAACTCCCACAAACCGTTTAGTACGTTTTAACAATTGTCTAAAAAATTCCAAAACCAAAGTATTTACAGGATCTTGGGACCATGGTCGTTGTAAGTTTACAGGAAGCCAAATGTGAGAGCGCTGTTGTAACAGCACAATGGAATAACCAGAAGGAATAGAAACACATGTATTAATACAGGTATACAATTTACAATTAAAGCATAAAATTCCCTTATCAAAAGTAACATTTCCAATTAAGAACAGGTATGGCATGGGCGCACATGTAGTTATATTATATTCTTTAAATACAGTAAAATTATAAGAAGCAGTAGATTGACTAGTCCCAGAGAAAGAGCCATTAGACAAAATTACAGGTTTAGTTGCAGCAGCAATTTTTCCATAAATGTGTTTGTAAATGATGAGGGTACTGCACTGAAGCCAAGCAAGCGTGGGTCAGCAATTCCGCCATTGTTGTCACCGGAACATCAAGCTCAGGATCTTGATTCCTCGGCTGGGGTAGTGGATAGGGTGCCCCCCTTGGTGCCATTCTGATTGTGATGAGTCTGGATCCACCACCCTGGGAGCCACTGCCGGTGTCCATTTTCTGTTGAAACATAAGCATAGCCCTTTCCCATAAAAAGTAAAATCCCTGGCTGCCATTTAGCATCTGCCGCAATTTTTATCAAAATAGGTTCATGAACTATTGGTTCATGAACTATTTCTAAGGTTTTTTGCTCAAAATGTCGTTCTGCTCTTCTCAGTATCTCTCCTTGTGGAAGATTAAGGAAATATAAAATAAATAAGGCTTGATGTAACAATGCTTTAGGTTGATTTTGTAAATGTCTAAACAAGTGCATATTTAAATCTGTAATTTTCCTCCTTTTTAATTTGTGTTTTAAGCATAGCATGTACACGTTCTACTAAAGCTTGTTCTTGTGGATTATATTCTCTTCCGGTTAGGTGAACAATATCATATAATTTGCAAAAATCTTTAAAATTTTTACTAGTATTATCAGTTTTAATCATAGCGGGAATTCCCATAATAGCAAATGTTTCCATTAAGTGTTGAATAACATGACGGGTGGTTTCTTCAATTTGAGCGGTAGACCACAAAAATTTAAAGTATGTGTCAATAGTAACATGAACACAAGAATAACGTCCAAACAAGGGGACATGTGTAACATCCATTTGCCATAATATTCTCCAGTAGGTCTAATTTTGTCCCAAGCTTCTAAAGCTATTTCCTTCAATTGCTCATGAATCTCAGGAGGAATATTAACTTGATGTTGAATGTCATCATACATACCAGTGCCAGATAACATAGGGTACCCTATAGCACAAATAACAGGGTTTTGACTATTACCATTTTCTCTAGCCTTAGTGGCACATCTTTCTAAAAACCACATGTGCCATTGAAGATATTCTGGCTCTCGTAAAAGAGCACAGCCCACAATCTTCCAATCCTCAGGAGCAAAATTATTGTAATGAGTAGCAAAAGCATTAAGCAATTCTTTTACATAATGGGATTGAGGACTGTACATTGTCACTGCCTTTTTTAATCTACCAATATGATCAATATCAATCCCCTCATACCGAGGTGGATGTGCCATTCCATTAGCTGGATCAGGCCTGATTATAGGAAAAGCAAAGAAGGGAGTGTCGTCCTCATCGTCAGAAGGCTCTGAGTCCATTTCCTGGACAGCCTTTAAAGAAGCTGCCAAAAAAGGGTTAATGGCCAGAGGGGCAGAGGGCCTGGTTCCCGATAAAGGCCTAGGGTCCATTTTAGCTTCTAATTTATTAAGACATCCCAGAACCTCCTCCATAACAAGCTTGAATTGTTCCAAAATGGAGCGATCGTCAATCATTGTTTTTACTTTCGTTTTCTTTTCCTTATCATTACCAATTAAATCAGCAGAATTTTGTGAAGATTTATGAGTCAATTGTTGCGTATCTTTTACTACCTCTTCTTTTTCACTAATATCCAGAGGGAGATCTAGAATAGAGGGAGCTAGCTCCTTTTGTAAATTGCCAATCAACCTTTCTTCCTCCATAGCTTTAAACATTGTATATAAAGCAGACCAGATAGACCAAAACCGAATCGGAATTTTTTCACCTTGTCTCATATCCCTTTCAACATTGTGACGGACCTGTTTCCAATTATCTACATTCATAGATCCTTCCTCCGGGAACCAGGGATTCCGTTCCCTGACCACCTTAAGACACATCTCTATATCAGAATGAGAAATGTTAATACCATAGATGGCAAGTGAATGCCTAAGAATACATAAAAAGGGAGAAGATGAAGATTGTCCCATCACCCTGTAATATAAAGAAAAAGAACTTACCCTTCCTGACAATCCAGCAGGGTCCCTATTCCGGCGCCAATTGTGAACGTCTAGTGCGTTCGGGTCCCTGGGTAAGGGTCACGAAATAACCGGGACACAGGGGATGCAGAGCAAAGGCAGCAATTGCAACTGCATACTGAGGTTTATTTGCAAGTTCCTTTTATATTCTTCTTCTAAAAAAGCAAGCAATTCTTCAATAACACTTTGCCCACATTGCCCAGATAACATGCCTCAGCGGATACACAGAGCTAACTTCAGATCGTTCCTGCTAATTTGATAAGTACCCTCCTAAAGTTCTTTGTAGACATTATCTACTCCCCTGGGGATGCATTTGTTTCTTTAGAATGTACTGTTCCTAGGACAAGTATGCAGGAAGCTTCTTCCTCTTGGCCAAACCATGTAGAACTTGTGACTTGCGATAAGGGGAAGAGAACGTTTCCTCCTCCTAACTGAGGTTTTCCTCAGCTGACCTAAATCACAGCCACAGCTCTTGCACACTGTCAGGCCTGAGGGAGCTAAAGTCTGCACACTCGAACCCCAACAATGGGGCACCTACAGATATCTAGAATCCCATGTGGTATCAATGCCAAGAATACCACAAGAGGCTGGAACTTTTCTATAGTGGAACTCACCTGCCTACAGCTGATAAGAAGATGCCAATGGACCTGAAAAAACTTTTCTAAACATGACCCAGTCATATAGCTGAACAACAAGTCAAAGAATGCTTTTCAGGGTGGTTTTTCCTAGAGAAATAGATTCTGTCCCTGATTATGGGTAAGCCCTCATTTCCAGGAAAACAAAGCAGCTGGAGTGCACCCTTTACTCTGAGAGGAGCCACCAGCTAAAGGGGAAGGGGCAACACACACAGTATAGGTGCTGGATTATTCCTTGTTCTTCAGAAAATTCCTCCAGAGTAGTTTAGCCACCTTGGCTCCGACAGATTCCCTAGTGAGCAAGGATGCTTGTACTGTAATTGGTACCTGATAGAATTTCTTGAGGTCAGTAGTGTCCTAAAATCAAAGGTGCATAGAGAAAGCTGAGGGTCAATTTTTCAAGTCTCTCTAAGCCATGATCATTGCACTCTTGTATCTCAGTATAGTTTATTATTTTGGGACCCATTCTTAGACTTCAACTTCATCATTAATTCTCAATTGTATACTTGTTCAAAGTTTTATGCTGGAGATTACTCTTCTTATGAAGAACTGCATGGCGTAATAATAAGAATAATATAAGATGGTAAAAAATTAAACTCAGATTTAAAACAATCTCAATATTTAATGTTTATTTTTAAAATGTAAGCCTTTGCAAAAAGCCTAATTTTAATATAGCACCCAGAGCACAGTCAGCTTAAATACAAGGTATGAAGTCAAGCCACAATAGAAAGGGAACCAGTCAACAATTACTAGGCTCATAACATATTACAGACTCTTTGAACACTTTAAGATATTAGCTGAAATTATTACAGCTCATGGAGGATGACTGAGCACTTCCAAGACTGATAAAAGCTAATGTAATGTGTTGGAGGTAATGATGCTCTGTTGGGAGAAGGGTAGGGGTATGAGTCAAATTATCTCTGCTGCACCTTTGTTCCCAGGATGTCATTAGAAGTAAATACAGATTGGTTCATTAGGAAAGGCTCTTTATTGCAAAAACGTTGTTTGCTCTAGAGATAGGTTCCCCTTCATGTTGCCACCATAGCTGGTTTCCAGGTTATCAGCCACATGGCAGTCTCTTTATTCATACCTTATTCTCTCCCTATTCCCACATCCTCTGCCCTGTTCCTGACTCAGTGCATTCTTCTTTTCTTCAATGACCAGCTAGGCCAACAAACTTTTTTTCACCATCTTTTCTCTCTGTACTAGACTGGTCTTGTTTGCATAGTCAATTGCTACAAATATTTTAGGTCTATTGTTTTCATCATTTAGTTCTAGAAGGTTGCCACAGTATCAGCAGTAGATAACAAGTACCAGGCACTGTGCTAACTGCTTTGATTGAATTGTCTCATATAATCCTCACTACAGCTCTCTGGTGCTCACTGTCAGTATTTCCATTTACTCCATGAGTAGTAACATGAAGTTATCAAAGGGAACTGATAGAATTGGGATTTGCACCTGAGTAGGCTAGCCTAAGCTCTTCCTGCTGCGCCTTCCTCCCTGTAGACATAGGGAGTTGGCGAGGCTGCTGATGTGGGTGGTCTCCCTGTATGGTGTTGCAGGTGGAGTTGTGGGTTTGCACTGCCTACCTAGTGGGAGACCCTGGAGTACAATGGATGGCCTATGGGCTTTGGGTCAGACAGACCCATTCCAAGCCTTATCTCTGCCATTTACTAGTAAATTACTCAATCTTTCCAAGGCTCATTTTTTTCTCATCTATAAAAAATGTCACCTATTAGAATGATGTTAAGGTCAAATGAGATAAACATTTGTATCAATGCCTGGAAAATGAAAAAAAAACAACTCATTAAATGGTAACTAATAATTGTGCCATTTATATGGTTTTTGGCAGTACCAAGAAAGATTGAACCCAGGAGTTCTTCATCACTGAGAAACACCCCCAGCCCTTTTTATTATCTATTTGTATATTTATATCTCTAAATTGCTGAGGGTCCCACCAAGCCACTGAGCTGGTTCTGAATTTTTGATCCTCCTGCCTGAGCCTCCTGAGCCACCAGAACCACAGGTATGTGCCACCCAACTTAATTTTGTTATTATAATATATAAATCCTTAGTTGTAACTTATCTATACTGGAAGTTCAAAATTAACAAAAAATATTTAGGCTTATGTGGTAGTAAGTTTTGCAAAAGTTAATGATGCTGTATTGATTTGTTTCCCTCCAAAATTCACTATAACTGCAGAACTGTTTTCTAATTCAAAACACACTATCACTTCAGCTGGTCTGTTTTTTTCTGTTATGTGACAGGATCACAAATGTTAGAAAATTATAAATTTGTTATGGTTGTGTGAGCCCACAATCCTAGCAGCCTGGAAGTCTGAGGCAGGAGGACCACAATTTTAAAGCCAGCTTCAGAAACCTAGGAGGCCCCAAGAAACCCAAGGAGACATTGTCCCAAACCATAAAATAAAGAAGTAAAGGACTGGGAATGCAGTGCAGTAGTCAAACACCCCTGGACTCAATCCACTGTACCCCCAGCCCAAAATTAGGAGATAACGAATAATTCTGATATAGGAACTGAATCTGCAGCTGTACATTTAAGGCACGGTTCATCTAGTCATTGTGTAAGCATTAACTGAATGTCTACTAAATGTTAGGCACTATTACTAGCATCTGAGGTGTGGTGAAGAATGATGATGCCTAGCACAAGTGCAATGACTGAATAAGAAAAAAAGTGGGCTGAACACAGAATCCTTGTAAACACTAACATTTAAGGAGTGGGAGGAAATTCTGCAGCTGAGGGAGAGAAATAGCAATAGAAGAAGGACAAGAAGAAGAGAGCTGAGAAGGGGCAGTGGCCATCAGGATGGACTAGATGAGGTGAGGGAGGCACAGCCCTTGCCTTGGATCTCAAATTTAAAGAGGCACCAAAGTTGTGTGCAATGTCAGACACCTATAATCCCAGTGACTTTGGCAGTTGAGAAAGGAGAACTGTAAGACTGACGCCAGTCCTTGATACCCAGCAAGACCCCACCTCAAAAATAAATAAATAAATAAATAAATAAATAAATAAATATGAATGGGGATATAGCTCAGTGGTAAATCACCCCTGTAAATGGCAACAGAAAAAAAAACTCATAAATAAAATCATATTTCAATTCAACATTTAAAACAATTGAATTAATATAAAATTCATGATGAATCAAATATCATAATTTTACATAAATACACAATCTGATTCTGCACCTGAGATCCTGCCTAACTTAACCTCATTATGAGTTCAAATGGAAAATGTTAAGTAAGACAATGAAAAAAAAAACTGGAAGTCTAAGTTTGGCTCCACAGAGGTTGCTGATAACTATTGTGAGATTAGTGTCATGACTTGAGGGTTGAGAAATCAGATTACAGGCACTGACATTTCTCAAAGCATGATCTGTGAACCATATCTTCAGAGTTTTTGGGAGTTCTTACTAGAAATAAAGTTCAGGGCCATATACTTAATCTGTCAAGTCAAAATCCTGGGGGTGGGGGTAAGGGTAGGGAGGTAGACTAGTAATTTGCATTTCTATTTTTAATTTTTTCCTGGGCTGGATTAAAACCCAGGGTTTCATGATGTTAGATAAGCACTTTACCAGGGAGCTATGTCCCCAAGCTTAGCCTTTATTTTAAACCTCTTTTATACACACCAAAGGATGACATTAAAGTAAACCTAGAGATGTATTCAGAGGAATTCCCTTTAATCTGTGTTCTAGGCCTAAATCTGATTAATATATATATATATATATATATATATATATATATATATATATATATATATATATATATATATATATATTAGTAGGTGCACTTTCTCAATGAGTTATAGCCTCAGTCCTTTTTACTTTTGCAAAAGTTTATTTTTTGTGGAGCTGGGTATCAAATCGAGGATCTCATGCATGCCAAGCAAGCATTCTACCACAGAACTCCCTCTCCACATATCCAGAAGCCCATATTTTCCATTTTGAGACCAGATACCACCAAGCCACCCAGGTGGTGGTATCTTACCACTCCCTCACAATTGTAGCTGAGATTACAGGCATGTGCCACCATACCAGGCTGTTAAATAATTTTATCAGTGACTTAAATGGAAGAAAAAGACAGCTATGTTTAATTAAGCCTTAACTTCTGCCCAGCTGCAGGCTCTCTGGTTCATTCATCCCTTTATTCTTCAAACAAGTGCTGGCCCTCCAAGATAATAGAAATGCAGAGCTGAACAGATTAAGGAGACAGATGCAGCTCCTGGTCTCTCAGTGGGGGTAAAAGAGATATTGAGCATGTACTAACCATCAAATATTATGACTATTAGGATAGAGGGAGGGCTGTGAGTACAAATAATAGAAACCTAAGGCTCTTGGGTAGTCTGGGGCTCAGTGAAGGGCTTTCTAATAACTGATGTTTAAATTGAGGTCTGAATAAGGGAGTAAGAATTAATCAAATAAGGAGGGAGTTTTCAGAAGAGGAGGGGGTTTAGGCAAGGGGAAAACTCTATAAGAAAAGGGTCTGAGCTGGGTATAGTGGTGTACACCTATAAGCCAGTTATCAGAAAGACTGAGGCAGGAGGATTAAATATCCAAGGGCCAGCTCTGGCAATTTAATGAGATCCTTTTTCAAAACAAAAATACAAAGGACTCAGGTTATATCTCAGTAGTACGGTGACACTGGGTTCAATCTTTTGTCCTGCCAAATAAAACAAATGAAATTTTCTGGGATGAATCCACAGGCAGACAGAGCAAGAATATCCCCAGATCCTACCATAATTCAAACCACCTCAAAGATGTCCAAATCTTCTTTCAGTCCTGATCTGTCTACAGGGCTCCTGAACACAGGAACCTCAAACTCAGCATGTCCCAAATCAAACTTAACTACACCCAAACTTGCTTCTTTTTAATGTTCTCTTTCCATTCACCTAATTTCTCAAGCCAGAAATATGAGAGTCATCCTGTAGCATGAGTGGAGAGAGTAGCTGGATATATAAATATGGAGTCCAGATTCCAGGGGAAAATTATCATGAAAATGGATGAGACCACTTAGGGAGAATTTGATAGTGTGAGCAGAGAAGAGGGATGTAGGTGGAGTCTCAAGAAACAACAATATTTAAGGGAAGGTATTCCCTTAATGAAGAAAAAAGGGAGGAAAAAAGAAACTTGGTATCACAGAGACCCCTGGAAGAGTGCTTTGAGAAGTGGGAAAGGCTGATTGACAAATGCCACTCACTCAGGTCATATATAAGGATGTGGAGCCCAGTTACTACATCCTCATTTTTTGAGGATGTAGTAACTTGGCTCCACAATTACAAAACCATTGGTAATCTTGACAAGACCATCATCAGTGGATTCAGGGCAACAGGAATTAGACTGCAGTAGGCAAAGGAGAAATCAGGAGAGAATGTGGAGACAGGGAAAGTTAATAGCCTTTTCAACAAGCTTCATATAAAGGGCAGTATCTGGGTATAGTTTACATTTGAGGCATGGGTTTAATTTTATTTTTAAGGCAAAAAAGATTCCAGCATACAAAATGCTGATGAAAAAGCTGGTAATGAGGCAAAGGGGAAAACTACAGGAGAGAAAAAATAAAGTCCTTGAGGAGATGGGAAGGGATTCAAATGTTGAACAAATGAGAATTAGGTCTAAGAAAGAATACCAACTTCAACTCTGATGGGAGCAAAAAGAGATAGAGGTCAGACTGCGGACACACTGACAGGTTGCGAAGATAGGAACTCGATGGAGTAATTGACTTTGTGGATATATATATATATTATCAAATGTCCTGTTCTAAAATATTAGAGAATATCAAGAGAAAAGCTCTTTTAAAAATGTTCTCTCTCTCTTTTTTTTTTCCTTTTGAAATTTCCTACTGTTTTTCCAATTTACCAAAGGCTACCTGCTTCTAAGGCAGGATCAAGCTTACAAGGAACAAGCTGGATACTTAGAAAAACTCCTTCTTCAATTCAGGAGAAGTCTTGCCTTGGTCGAATGAAATTATTGAGGATGTGATTCCTTGCAACTTTTCCAGCATGATTCCACTCTTGTAAAAAGCTTAAGAGCCTGCTGATTGCTGCCTGTTCTTTGATAGAATTCATAATCAATGAGTAGTTCTGAGGTTGGCTCCACTACCCCCAGAGGACACTGGATATGTGATTCTAGGAAGGGTGTCCACTTAGCCTAGGCAAGCAAGACCACTCGGTGGACAACTGTGGATCAATCTCCAGCCCTGGAACTGCAGCTGGTAGTGGGTAGTGAAGGCAGCTGGACAATGAAAACCAAAGGGCGCTGTCTTCACTGGATACTAACAGATGCAATATGGAGAGGAGAGACCCTCCGGGTCAGAGGAATAGGACACTCCAGTCTTCCTACCTTCACAGCTGTGTGAGGAGATATATTTTCTATTTATGGCTCAACTTAAGTTTTTTGGTGTTCCATAAATAAGACATATATAATGAGCAAATCTGATGTTTCAAACCCAGCAACTTCCAGGAGTGGTGGCTCCTGCCTATAATCTCAGAAACTTGGGAGGCTGAGGCAGAAGGATCACGAGTTCAAAGCCAGCCTCAGCAACGACCCGGTCTCTAAATAAAATACAAAATGGGGCTGGGGACATGGCTTCATGGTGAAGTACAATCCCGGATACCACCCCCACCCCCGCCAAAAAAAAAAAAAAAAAAGAAAAACAATCTCAGCAACTGAAAACTACCCTCTTGGCTCCTTGCTGATAAGACCCTTTTCTTTCTCTTTTCTGTCACTAACCCCTCCCTACACGACCGTCCAAGGCTCCCAACTCTTTTCAGATGCTCCAAAGTGAGTGCCTCAAAAAAGCAACCATTTTCCACGGAAAGTTAAAAAAAAAAAAAAAGGCTGTTTAGCGGGGAACATTTTAACTAGACAGAAAGGCCCTTTCAAATCCTCTTCTAAATTTCTCCGTGAAGAGGAGGAAATTACAAGGGACTTTTCATGTCCTCTAAGGGCGTATTCACTGAGCAGAGCCTGGCAGAAACAAGGGGCAACCTTGCGATTCTGGGGTGTGCCCCTGGAGCTGCTTCAGATTCCTCTCACCTTCTCCCAGGACTAACTCTGCTGGGACATTGGGAATCAACTCCTGGGAAACCGAAATCCAGGCCCACACTTTCGCTTGGTCCAGTTAAATGTTTCAAGGGATTCCCTACATAGGGGCACAAAATTCTGTGCACTTGCACCCCCTACTGGCCTCAATAGATTCTTCAGGCAAAATGGTGGGTGACAGTTAAGAATCAAACCAACTGAACTGCTCCCAACCCGCTTGAACCCAGGACTGGAAACTGAGTCTGATCATTCCACCACTGAGCTAAGGAACAGCTTTTCCTATTTCAAGTATCTTCTACTTTTTCGGAAATAGGACAATAGGCCCATATAGAAGCAGGTGTCCTGGTGAAGGATTTGGTGATCAGTGACTTAGAGGGGTCTGAGGGCCAGAGAGGGTTCTTGCAGGGCCAGGGGGCCCATTGACCACGGGGTGGAGGCCTTCATTGCCAGCAAATATGAAACCCTCAGAGTCACTGGGGACAGCATGTCCCAAGCTTGGACACCCAGATTCCATGTATTCATTTTCCCAGTGGTCTCGGCCTCAGGCACCTGAATTAATGAGGAACCAGGGACAGCACTAGGGGACAGGGCTGAGTGGGCAAACAGCAGGGGACCATGGAGGACTCAGGGAGCAGCCATTGTCTTGAGCAGTCTCTTTCCCTCCCTGCATCCCTCCGGTCCCCTAAAGTAGAACGTGGAGGGGAAACCAAGTCCCACTTAAGGAGTGAGAGAAAATGGACTTTACCCCAACTAGACAAAATGTTCCACCGACACTTGACCTCTGACTCTTAGATTTAAAGTGTCTAGAGTGCTCATCATTACTGCATGGAACTAAAGTAATGAACAAGTCCCAACTCGCGCTAAATTTGCAAGCCTTTTCTCAGGCTCCATCATCCCCCAGTTTTTCTTCCTCAGGTGAGTACAGATATTATTCAGCTATTATTCTGTGGGTCCTTTAATCCATAAACACATTATGTCACATAATTTAGGTGTTTTTTAACCTTTTAAAACTCTATGCCATTTATACACTCTAATATTTTTTTTGAAGAATTTCATTTTGTGGAAAGAATTTTAAATGGTATTGATTTTAAAAGTTTGCTTTCTAGTTGAATATTGTAATTAATAGAAATAGATTTTATTTTTGTTCATGTACATTACACCATATAATTCAGCTAATACCACTCATTAGTTTTAATTTTTTTGGGAGTTTTCCACCCAGAATCTTTGGGATCTTCTATATGAACAATCATATCATTTGTGATAGAATCAGTTTTATCTCTACCTTTCCCAGAAGGAATGCCTTTTCTTGTTCTGCACTATCTCATTGGTTAGGACTGACATAGAATTCTGATATGAGTGATGAGGGTGGAACCTTGCCTTGTTAACACTGTGATTGAGAGAGCTTTTTGATAGTGTGGTATTAGCTGTTTCATTTCGTAGATATCTTTTATCAGTTTGAGAATTTTTTTCTTCTATTCCTAATATGCTATTTTTTAAAACACTAGTAGATATCCTCACCGAATTTCTTTTGACCCTTTGTCAATAATCAATTGACCATACTGATGGGGCCATATTTGTGTAGGCTAATCTTTTTCTTATTTTCATTTATGTGTTTATCTTTTTGACCATAGTACAATATCTTTTTAACTGTAGCATTATAGTAAGTCTTAAAATTGGGTAGTGCAATACATATTGTCAAATACAGTTTCTATACCAACTGATATTATTATGTAGTTTTAGTATTTAAACTATCACATAGTAAATTACAACAATTAATTATTTTACAGAGAGCAAGTCAGGCATCCCTGGAGTTAATCCAGCAATTAGGGAGATTCTCTTCCCACAAAGAGAACCAATAAGATATATAGATATGAGAGGATGCATAATGAGAATTGCCTGACACATGTAAAGGCCAGGAAGTCCCATGACATGCCATCAAAGCTGGAGAACCATATGTAATTCAGCCTGAGTCCACAGGCTTAAAAAGCAGGGCAGCTTTCACTGCAGAGTTGAAGTGATGACTGTCCCAGCTCCAGAAGACAAAGTGAATTAGTTATTCCTCCATCTTGATTATTATTTATGTTTTTATTCTCTGCAGTATTGGAGATTGACCCCAGAGCCTTCTATATACTAGCCAAGCCATCTGCCACAAAGGTACATTCCAGCCATTTTTATTTTATTTTATGACAGGGTCTTACTGAGTTTTCTAGGCTGGCTTTGAATTTGAGAGCCTCTTGCCTCAGCCTCTCAAGAAGTGGCAGTACAGGTGTGAGCCATCATGCTCAGTTCTCTATCTTTATTTTTTATGGAACCATAAATGAATTGAATAATATGTATCCACATCAATGAAGATGGATCTTCTTTTCCAGTGCTGAGTCAAATACTAATCTTTACATAGGTATTAAAAAAATATCTCACCAGTTATTAATGCAGTTGAATTCACCCTCTTTAAACACACCCTCTTTATTGCATTGCTTATTTTGTAAACTGCTGGAATTAATTTGTTAATATTTTATTAAAAACTTACGTGTATATTCATGAGGGATATTGATATATAGGTTTTGGCGTTCTCTGGTAGGTTTTTTTTTTTTTTTTAGAAAGCGGGGATCTCTTTAGTACTGTATTAGGGTCATGCTGACTTCACAAAATGAATCATGAAGTATTTCCTCCTTTTTCCATTTTCTGAAAAAAAAAATCTGTAGCCTTTATAATATTTCTTCTTTAGTTAACAGAATTACCTCGTTAATCAATATGGATCTAGAAATTGCTTTTTGTTATCAATACAGATTTAATAATAGAACACTGTTCAGGTTATTTGATTAATTTTGAATTAGTTTAGTAACTTGGGGTTTTCAATAAATGGATCCACATTTGAATTTAAATTTATAGGTAGTTCATAATTTTATATATTCCCATATTATTCCCTTGATATTTTTAGGACTTTTAATGATATCCCATGTCATTCTTGATAATACTAATGTGTGTTTTCCTCTTTTTCCATAAATACCAGTTAGAATATTACCTTTTTTTTACTTTATCAGAAAATAACATTTTCAAAAATTAGAGGAAGAATTGGAGGGGAGAGTATCTAAACAGTGAAATTGGAGGGTCAGAAGAATCACTGAGAAGGTAATGAAGGTAATGTATGAGATTTGATATGTCAGTTAACTCAAGTGTGACCTCAAAGAAAGAAGTGCTAAACTCACATAGGGAGTTATTCCTCTGTGGTTCTGCACCCAAATATCTGGTTATGGGTCTTATGCCACTGCAGGTCTATGCTGGAAGCAATCATGAAGAAGAGATCCATGCAAATGGAGGAGAGAAAGGGAAATCTCGACTCCACCAGTTCCTCTCCATCTATTCATCACCACACTTAACCAGAGAGTCCTAAAATTATAATCTAGACTAAAATTTAATTGATATTTTAAGAAAAAATGAAATTCATAAATGAGCATGCACCTAATATAAGAGCTTTAAAATACATGTAGGGAAAAAATGACAAGAACTAAAGGAAATCTACTGTCACATATAGAGTTATAAACATTTGTAGTCTGTAAACGATGGAACATGTACAAGAAAAGAAAAAAAAGTGTGTATGGCTATAAAGGATTTAAATACTACAAGGATTTTCAGATTATTATATCTAGCAGATAGAGAAGACATATTCATTTCAGGATTACATGGAACATTCACCAAAGTAATTTGTAAGGTACATTGTGGTTATAGTTTTAATCTTGAATTTGCCATACATAATTATGTGCTGAATGTTGGGTCGCTAGCTGATGGCACTGTTAGGAGTGAGGGAAACTTTGGGAATTGGGATCTATTTTGAGGAAATAAAGTCATTGGAGACAAATCCTGGAAGGGGACAATAAGGACCTGGACTCTCTTCTGCTCTCTCACTTCCCACACACAATGATGTGAACACCTTTGCTTCACCACATGACCCCAACCAAAGTGTTTGGCTTTACCATAGGTCAACGAAAGGGGCCAAGAATCCATGTATTTAACCATTCAAAACATTTGCTTTAACACATCTTTCCTTCTTTTAAGTTGTTTATATTAGATATTTTGTCACAGTGTTGGCAAGTTAACAGATGCAATCATGAAGTAAGTCTCAAGATTTTCTTAAAAAGTTCTTTCAAAGTATATTGACAACAGAATTACATTATGTGTCAACAATGTAAATATCTGAAAGATAACCAAATCTTTTGGAATTGAGTAACGTATTTCTTTTAAAAATATAGGTGTGTTGGGCTGGGGATGTGACTCAAGTGGTAGCGTGCTTGCCTGGCATGTGCAGGGCACTGGTTTGATTTTCAGCACCGCATAAAAATAAAATAAAAATGTCGTGTCCACCAAAAAATGAAAAATAAATATTGAAAAATTCTCTTTCTCTCTCTCTTCTATCTCCCTCTCTTAAAAAAAAATACATGTGTGTTAAAGAAAAAAACTACATGGGAAATTGGACATTATTTTGAGCTAAAGGATAAATGAGATTCAACCAAGCAACAGCAATAGAAGATAGATGAAGAAAATCTTAAAAGAGCATTTATAAGTCCACCTGCTTACATTAGAAAAAGACACATGAAATCAATGATGTCTTGAGATCCCAATTTGAGAAGCTTCAAATAAAGGAAATAAGTCTAAGTAAATGGATTAAGGGAAATAATATAGGAGGAAAAATAAAATAGAAAATGATGACACTATATAGAAAACAAGAAAACAGAAAATGATTCTTCTAAAAGCTTAGTAAAGTTGCTGAGAGAAGACAAAGCAAGAGAGAAAAGTGCAATAAGGAATATCAAATACAACAGGCATCTCAACAGATCCTAACGTACTAGAATAACAAAATACTGTGCATTTTTCTGTAAGGATCAATATATATTATATATATATATATATATATATATATATATATATATATATATATATATATATATATAAACATTTAGTTTAATGACAACATAGATTTTAAAAAACTTGAAAAAAATAATCAAAATTTACACTAGAAAATAATGAAAAATGTGAATAGCTATAAACATGTGATAGTAATTAAATTCATAAAAACATATAAAATGTACTCAAAATATGATTTTATTGGTGATTATGTCAAATATTTAAGAAAGAAATAATAATAATAATCTTATACAAATTTTTTCTGATAACATGCCCTGGATATATGATACAGCCAAACCCATCTTATGAAGTCATAAGGATCCTGGTCACAAAATACCCAAACAACACTTAAATGTTTTATTAAAACATAACTAGTATTACTTTTTCAGTGCTGGTGATCAAACCCAGGGCCCTATGAACCCTAATTAAAGATTCTACTGCTGTGCAAAAACCTCAGTCATCACAAGGACATTTTGAGATAAGAAAATGATGATCTAATATCCTTCATGGACAGACACACAATAAACACCACTAAATATTAGGAAAGTTACTCTCAAAATATTCCAAAGTGGACATGGCATTGGGAGAGCCTGTGGGTGGAGCCACTCACTTGTCAACCTCCTTTGGTTTTTTTATGCTGCAGGCTGTTATTGTTAGCCTCCATTGGGACAAGATTTCCTTAGGCACTATTAGCAGAATGCTACTTCTTCAGGCCTAGGTGTTGCCAGCATCTCCAGCTGATCCACCACCTTTCAGAGGAGCTGAGGCACTGGGACAGCTGCAGAGAATCTTTAGGGATATAATTCTGCAGTTCCTGGACACAATGGCACATGGAATGTTGACATAGCCAACCAGATCCTGAAGGATAAATATGATGACTTCAGATCACTTCTACTGCCATGGAGGAGAAACTGAGGAAAACTACTCTAGAGAACCAGGAGCTGGTCACTAGGAAGATGGCCAAGATGGCCCAGGAAGCCAGCTTCCCAAATGAAGAGAAGGAAAAGGACTCCAGGAGACAGCAAGCCTGGCTGCAGAAAGAGCCTGCTGAAGCTGCAAAGGAACTGATGCCCATTGAACAGGATGATGACACTGAAGTCATTGTGGATGAGACAGAGCACACAGAGGTTTCTTCTGTGCAAGCTATCACCAAAGCAGCAACTAACTGACGCTCACAACCTGCTGGATGCCTTCTGGATTCTATCACTAATATCTTAAGAGATGCTCTCTCTCTTCCTTCACAGTCCCCCAAGACAATGTGGGCACTCATCTTAGTTCTGGTAAAAATGAGAGGGTACCAATTACTGCCTTATGTTTCTTTGAAGCACACGATGGGAAAGTTAATGCTGTGCAGTTCAGTGCAGGTTTCCTGTTATTGGCCACAGTGAATGGAGTGTTAAGTTATGGGAAGCATGTGGAGACAAATGTGAGTTCAAAGGCTCCTTACCTGGTAGTAATGCTATTACAAGCATTGAATTTTTCTTTTTCCATTTTTTTTTGTTTTTTTTTTTGTTTTTTGTTTTTTTAGTTATACATAACATTAGGAATCATTTGTTAATGCTGGGGCTTACAACTTCAAATGATTTTGGAAGCTGAATCTGTACTGTGGATGATTATTGATAATGGCACATGCTCACAGGACATAGTGAAAAAGTGCTGTCTTTTAATTTCCTGCTGGACAATGCACGAATCATCTCAGGATGTCATGACCTGACCCTCAACTCTGGGATCTATACAAGAAAAAAAAAGACAGCCTTTGCAGGATTCAGTTGCAATGATATTGTTTCCACAGAGCAATGTGTGATGAGTGGGTATTTTGAAAAGAAAAGTGATTTATGGGACATTTGATCGGAGTATAATTTGAGAAATGGAGCTGTTGGGGAAGATCTTTGCCTTGGATCTAAACCCAGAAAGGACTGAACTTCTGAGCTCTTCCCATAATGACCTCCTGAAAATCATTGATTTTCAGACAAATGCCCTCAAGCAGATTCAGTGCACCTGGATTAAAATGCAGCTCTGAAGGTACCAGAGTGTCATCATCCCTGATTCCAGTTATCCGGCAGCAGGCTTGGCCAAGGGCTCTATCTCTGTCTGGATATGCTCACAGGGAAAAAGGAGTAGGTTCTTTCAAAACAGTACGGCTGCTCCCTTAGGCTGGATTCAGTGAGGCCCAACTGCTAAGGGAGCCAGACTTACAGTGCATGAAGAATTTCTCTAGAATTCTTTTGCTGTCAGTGAGTCCCTGCTTGGGTGAGTGCAGCAGGACTTGGAATGCACTGGGTATGGTTTGTGGTCTTTACTCCAGTGCTTTTCTGGTCTCTCCCAGAAGCTCCTGTGTCAACACTATGCCATGGTCTCCCTCCAGGGTGCATGTTGTCAGTGTGGACAAAAGCAGCAAATCTGTGCTAAAGGCACAGAATTGATGATCTTTAGGAGAGGTTCAGAGACTCACACAGCCCTGTCCTGTGGGTTCAGGTCTTTCCAGAGAAAAGTCCAAGTCATGCAACATGATGGCATTCCTTTGGACAGGATTTCTGAGAATTTTGACTAAGTTTTCTAATGACCTGGAGGAAAAATTACTGAAGCAGCCTTAGCCTGCAAGTCACCTGGCTAAGGTTCAAGCTCTTGTCTATGCTGGTGTGAGAAATGCCAGTTGTTCTGATCTTCCATACCTCATTGCGGAGCACAGGGTCCCCTCTAGTCTCCTCAGTAGATCATAGTGACAATGAAACTCACATGTCAGGGTTGGTCCTTAGCTATGCTACTCTCATCCAGTTCTGCCAGATGCACAGCCCTTTACCTGGAGGTTCTTTGCCTAGTGGACTTTGTCTAAGCATTTTATTAGAGAAAACCCCAATCATAGGTCCTGGGGTTGTAACAAGGTTCTCATGATCTCATTATTGATTAAACTTGAGGTCTCTTGAGTGGTCTTAGAACTTTGATTCCCTCCAGTTCAGTTCTTCTACATATCTAATTCTTGGTCAAGAAATGAATATCAATTTGGTTACAAATCTTTTTGAGACAGGCAAGGACATGTACCAACCATTTCCAGAGAGGTGGGTTTGTAGCAGAGTGGAAAAATGGGCTTCTGTATCACTTTTCAAATGCCTAGAAGGTGGGTGCTTGCCATATTCGTACTGATGACATAGGATTTGAGGCCTCTGATTTATTTGTGATTCCAGCCAGTCCTGCATGCACTGACCTTGGAGTTTAGTGGAATAAGCCCAGTCCAAGGGCCATGGTGGAGTTGTGTTTCCTGTTTCCTGTGATGAAGGCTGGGGAAACATTTATCTTTACCATTTACCTGTGTAATATTTTAATTATGTGTCTGGGTGTCCAGAACATAATTTTCTAAATCACATTTAAATTTGCAGTTTTTTTCTTCCACACTTGTTCTCTGGACATGAGGGACATGAGTGACAGAAAAAAAGAAAGAGATGAGGCTCTTTGCTCTGACAGAGACATCATTGTTCAACTTTTCCCTGCTTGCATCTTCCTTTTCAGTTTGCCATTCAAAAAAGTTGTATTGAGGGGAGTGGAAATTCACAGCCAGGGCACATCTTTTATTTATTTAACGATGTATGTTGTCCAGAAAAACTTGATTGTAAATTAAACAAAATTCTTTTATATACTTTTCCAAAAAAAAACTATAATACCTTGTGCCAAGTAGATGATATCTCAGGAACACTATATTGCTATTAACAATATAATATTACATTTTTCTCTTAATCACATTAAGAAAACTATTTGCCATCTTAATAGATGCAAAACTAGAACTTCACAAAATTCATCACCCATTCATGTTCTAAGTGGTAAGCAAATGAGGACTAGAAGGATAAAACCACAATCTGATAAAAAGTCCTATAAATAGCCTACAGGTGATTTTATACTTAATGTGGAAAGCCTAAACTGCCAGAATTAATAAGTAAATTTAACAAGTGGCTAGAAGTGCCCATAGGGACAGAAGAAGAACTACTGGACAATGGGTGTCTGTCCAAAAGGTAGGTGGAGGGTAGGATGAGGCTGGTGAATGGCTTGGTAGCAGCTAGAGCAGTATTGATGGAAAAAGAAAGAGAAAGGGTATCCTTCAGGTAAGGAAGAGAAGAAACTCCAGACTCCAGATAAAGATCAGATATGGGTGTAGTCTTCCTAGAGCATGGGCACTCAAAGATTAGGTATAAAAAAGTGAATAGAACTTACTTATACATTTAAAATTATATTAAAATATATAAATAAGGTCCAAATTCACAAGGAGGAGAAGTGCAGGACCACTATGAAGCATTAGGAGTAGAAATGTCTGGTTTGTTGCCAAGAAACCTGTTGATTACCTTAATGAAAGATTTCTGTACACAGCATACTAAACAGACTTTTAGTCTTTAAATATGCAGTGGGTCAAGGTATGGCTCTCCACAAAGAACTAATTCTTGACTTGATGACCTCAAGTCTTAAATGACTCCAAAAGGGAGATATTATCCTCAGCCTTTGTTTTGTACTAGGGTGTTTAAGTATTTGCTAGAACAGTTTTGGCTTTGAAATACAGAGGAACTCACTGGCAGAATTAGCTGAAGAAAAGCCAGTGAAGTGGTTTGTTATCATTTAAAGACAACTTGTCAAATGGTGAGGGGCTCTGGCCCTGGGTCAATTGCAGCAACCTTCAAATAGCTTTTTTTTTTTTACCTCTATTCTAAAAGGCTGGCACCTTGATAAGGTAATAGTGATCTCTGGACAACTCTGATATCAATCCTTAGAAAGTAAATTTTTCTAACCAGGAACAGAGATGACAACATCAAAATATTAGGTGGTATTAAGTCTGAGATCCAGTAGATATAGACACAAATGTCTTTGGGGGGAAAGTTTTAAAAGCTATTGTCGTTTCATCTTTTGTGAATGCTGAAAATAAGTTCTGTGCCTTAATAAGTGAAAGGAAAATATGTATTCAGTATTTAATTTTTGTAAATTGTATTCTTTACCTGTGTGTTAGCAGATATAGAGTTCATTATTTAAGAAAAGAGATGAAAGCAAGCAAGTTTCTTAACATTGGAACCACTTTCCCTCTTCCTGGGTGTTCTGGTGCTCGTTGTGGATCTCTCACTATCCTCTCCTCCTCTATCCTTCCTAGCTACTGGGACTTCTTCTCTACTGTACTTCAAGAATCAACTTTTAAAATAACCAGTATTTGTCTCTCTGATCCTGGTTTGTTTAACTAAAAGTCCTCCAGTTCCATGAACATTGCTGCAAATGATACAATTTTATTTCTCATTTATTGTTGAACCATGATGCAAAAAAAGACCACTGACTCTAATTTTAAACCAAATTAAAGAAACCTTATATTGGATACCCAAAGAGAGCTGGCCAGCAGCTGTCTCATTTAAAGCCGGGCTACAGAACAGCCTAACTCTCAGGGAAGAAAAGTTTTATATAGCACAAAAAGTTATAAAGGGGGATGTCTTGGAAATTTACAGCTAACAGTGTTCTGACAAATGTAATACAAGGGAAGATAGAAGATTAATGATGACATGATATTTCAAGGTAGGGAGTAAATTCTAATCCCAACATCAGAATTTAAGAGACATAACTGAGGTTTCAGAGAGAGTGTTTATTTCATCAGGGGGAACCAGAATTTGTGAGATGCCACTAATGTTTTAGAGAGCTTGTTATCTGGTCAAGGAGAGCCAGGCTTGGCTGAATTCAGAGCATGGACAGGAATTCCAAACAAGTTTAGAAATATCAGTAATTTATATTAAAACAGAAATGAACTTTTCATGACTTTGTGAGGAGATGGCTCCCAGTCTTAAGATGAAATTTGGCTGGGTTCATCATTTATGGCTGCATATGATTTTCTTTTGTATATTTACAATATTTTTGATATTTATTCATTGATGAATGGGCACCTAGATTGATACCATTTTTTGGCTGGTGTGACTACTCCCACAATAAACATGAGTGTTCTGCCTTCTCTTTGATATAATAAATCATTTTTCTATTTTTCTTTGTTCTGAGGTTTGAACCCTGGGCCATCTAACCACTGAGCCATGTCCCAAGCATTTTAAATTTTTTGACACTAAATCTCACTAGGTTGCTGAGGTCCTTTGTAGGTTGCTGAGGCTGGTAGGGTTTTTTGTTGTTGTTGTTGTTGTTGTTATTCATGTAGTGAGTTGGCAAGGGCCCCAGCAGAGTAGATGAGAGAACAGTCTCTGGAACTGGGAGTCTTGGGGTCAAAGACTAGCTCCACCAAGGTGAACTTCCTGAAGTAACTCAGCTTCACTGATGCTACGCTTTGTTCTCCTTGTTCAGTGGTGATAACATTGTGTCTATTTCCTGTCATGATATGGGGGGTTCAGTGACAGCACTTTGTTGAAACCTTCAGCTCTATGTACAGCAGAGCAGGCACTATCCGGGGTTTCTGCTTGTTGGCTTTACAGTATATCTCAGAGGGATTAACAATTTTTTTTTCATTGAACCCCGAGAATTGACAAACCCTCATTTTGGATGAGGGTGATTTAACGCAAGTATACTGTGATATTGTTTCTGTGGCTTTCTGCCTTTTAAATCATTCACAGCTGACTTACTTTGGGCCCAAAATGCCATGTGCATATTGTAGAACAACATGAAGTTCTGACATCTCCTTGGGAACAGCACAGGTCACTAGCGTGTGCAGCCAGGTGTCCCTAAGTGGAATACCTGGTTCAAGTTCTAGCATCTGGTGTCATGTTCAGTAGATACAATACGGTGCAAATTCCAGGTCTTAATTTCTGAATAAATTAGTTGTGGTTCATAAATTGGTATTATAATGGTGTTTAACCAATACACAACATACTTATATAGAATACTTTCTTGGGAAGTTAACACATAGATAAATATCAGTGTTTTTCTCCTGGATAAGTATTTTTCCTTGAAGGAAATTGGTACATATGTGGGTATAGGAGAGGGATGAATGAGGGACATAGGACAGTGGATTAGAGCAATGAAGAACGGAAGATATAGTAGGGAAGGGCAAGTCTTCATTGCTGTATATAGGAGCTGGTGATCCTCCATCTGCTCCATATTCTGTACCTTTTTTTTGGGGGGGGGGGGCTCTTTCTGGCAGCAATCCTTCCAGTCCTGAATATTGTGAATCTTTATGTTTAATCCTAGGCCCCTTATTCTTCTTGAGCTAACTCTGCAGGTGTTCTTATCATGCCACGGTTTAATACCACAGAGATGCTCAAAACGCATTTAATTATGTACAACTATAGCATACCAATTAGAAATATGAGAATATACTTTAGTGTCAAATTTCTATGATTTAGGAGATTTAATTTCCCATCTTTGATGCTTCTGGTCTTTCCTTTGAAAGGTTAAGGGTAAAAAAGAAAAAAAATGAGGCCACTAACTTTTTGCATATAAGTTTTGAGGCTTCAAAATCTTCTAATAGAGAACTCAGAAATTTGCAAGGATGTCTTTGGTTTAGGTTGGGAGTTTAAATTGATGATTTCCTTAATTGAAAAATCGAAGGAAGTATCATTTTGAAGGGGAGGAAGAAAATTCAGTGAGAATTGAAACTGGAGGAAAATATTACTTAGAAAAGAGATCAAGGATAATTATTTCCTTCACTCATTATTGCTTTTTGTTTGCTTGTTTGTTTGTTTTTGTATGAGGTTTTGAACCCAGATGCACTCAACCACTGACCACTGAGATATATTTTCAAACCCCACATCTTTTTTGTTTGTTTGTTTGGAGACACAGTGTTCATAAGTTGCTTATGCTGACATTGAACTTGCAATTCTCCTGCTTCAGCCTGTTTAGCAACTGGGATTAAAGGCATGTGCCACTCCTCTCAGCACCTTCAATTCAATCTTGGAGAAATATCACTTATTCACTCATGTGTTCGCTTACCCCCATGCACTTGGATGTTGTTCTATTTCCAAAGAAATTAGGGAAACATCCAATTCTAAAGATATTTGGGAAGGTCTCCTAAGTAACTTCAAATTACTGTAATGCTATTAAGAAATGAGAAAATAATCAGTGGACCCCAGTGGTACATGTATGTAATCCGGTTGACTTGAGGCTCAGACAGTAAGATCACAGATTTTTGAAAACAGCCTTGGCAATGTAGAGAGGGCCTCAGCAATTTAGTAAAACCCAAGTTTATTTATTTATTTATTTTACATTGATTTTTTTTTTGTTTATTGCAGTCTTATCTTGCACTGACAATATAAGTTTACACCATTAAACAAAAATTCTTCTCTGAATGACAATGAGTGGACATACAGCATATTTTTCATAAATGCTAAAGTGAATCTCCAACCCTTACTACAGGTGATTGTAACAGTAGCACCATGAAAGAGATAGTTTTCCATATACACAGCACTATCATACACTTAGGCACAGTTTCTTTTTTTTTCATTTATCTTTTTTTTATTGGTTATTCAAAACATTACAAAGCTCTTGACAGATAATATTTCATATATTTGATTCAAGTGGGTTATGAACTCTCATTTTTACCCCATATACAGATTGCAGAATCACATCGGTTACACATCCACATTTTCACATATTGCCATACTAGTGACTGTTGTATTCTGCTATCTTTCCTATCCTCTACTATGCCCCCTCCCCTCCACTCCCCTCCCATCTTCTATCTCTACCCCATCTACTGTAATTCATTTCTCTTCCTTGATTTTTTTTGCTTTCCCCTCACATCCTCTAATATTTAATTTTGTATAACAATGAGGGTCACCTTCCATTTCTATGCAATTTCCCTTCTCTCTCCATTAACATTAAACAGGGACGAGAGGTGGGAGGGAAAACACCTCTCTTCCCTGTTTAATGTTAATCATTTTCTCATTCTCTTCCTCCCTGCTCTGATTTTAGTGCACTCCTTATATCAAAGAAGACATTTGGCATTTGTTTTTTAGTGATTGGCTAGCTTCACTTACCATAATCTGCTCTAATGCCATCCATTTCCCTGCAAATTCCATGATTTTGTCATTTTTTAGTGCTGAGTAATACTCCATTGTGTATAAATGCCACATTTTTTTAATCTATTCATCTATTGAATGGCATCTAAGTTGGTTCCGCAGTCTAGCTATTGTGAATTGTGCTGCTATGAACATCAATGTTGCAGTATCCCTATAGTAGGCTCTTTTAAGGACTTCATGGAATAGTCCAAAAAGGGCAATAGCTGGGTCAAATGGTGGTTCCATTCCCAGCTTTCCCAGGAATCTCCATACTGCTTTCCAAATTGGCCACAACAATTAGCAGTCCCACCAGCAATGTACAAGAGTACCCTTTTCTCCACTTCCTCGCCAGCACTTGTTGTTGTTTGACTTCATATTGGCTGCCAATCTTACTGGAGTGAGATGGTATCTTAGGGTGGTTTTGATTTGCATTTCTCTGACTGCTAGAGATGGTGAGCATTTTTTCATGTACTTGTTGATTGATTGTATATCCTCCTCTGAGAAGTGTCTGTTCAGGTCCTTGGCCCATTTGTTGATTGGGTTATTTGTTTTCTTATTGCTTAATTTTTTGAGTTCTTTGTATACTCTGGATATTAGGGCTCTATCTGAAGTGAGAGGAGTAAAGATTTGTTCCCAGGATGTAAGCTCCCTGTTTACCTCTCTTATTGTTTCTTTTGCTGAGAAAAAACTTTTTAGTTTGAGTAAGTCCCATTTGCTGATTCTTGTTTTTAACTCTTGTGCTATGGGTGTCCTATTAAGGAATTTGGAGCCCGACCCCACAATACGTAGATTGGAGACAACTTTTTCTTCTTTCAGTCGCAGAATCTCTGATTTGATATCAAGCTCCTTGATCCATTTTGAGTTAACTTTTGTGCATGGTGAGAGAAGGGGATTCAGTTTCCTTTTGTTGCATATGGATTTCCAGTTTTCTCAACACCATTTGTTGAAGATGCTATCCTTCCTCCATTGCATGCTTTTAGCCCCTATATGATAATATATAAGATAGTTGAAATTTTGTGGATTGGTTTCTGTGTCCTCTATTCTATACCATTGGTCCACCCACCTGTTTTGGTACTAGTACCATGCTGTTTTGTTATATTGCTCTGTAGTACAGTTTGAAATCTGGTTTTGCTATACCTCCTGATTCACACTTCCTGCTTAGAATTGCTTTTGCTATTCTGGGTCTTTTATTTTTCCATATGGATTTCATGATTGCTTTCTCTATTTCTACAAGAAATGCCATTGGGATTTTGATTGGCATTGCATTGAACCTATAGAGAACTTTGGGTAATATCGCCATTTTGATGATGTTAGTTCTGCCTATCCATGAACAGGGTATATTTTTCCATCTTCTAAGATCTTCTTCTATTTCTCTCTTTAGGGTTCTGTAGTTTTCATTGTATAAATCTTTCACCTGTTTTGTTAGGCTGATTCCCAAGTATTTTATTTTTTTTATTTATTTATTTTTGGATATTGTGAATGGGGTGGTTTTCCTCATTTCCAGTTCAGAAGATTTCTCACTGATATACAGGAATACCTTTGATTTATGTGTGTTGATTTTATATCCTGCCACTTTGCTGAATTCATTTATTAGCTCTAGTAGTTTCTTTGTAGACCATTTTGGGTCTTCTAGGTATAGGATCATATCATCCACACATAGTGATAATTTAAGTTCTTCTTTTCCTATCTTAATTCCTTTAATTTCTTTTGTCTCTCTAATTGCTCTGGCCAGTATTTCAAGAACTATATTAAATAGAAGTGGTGAGAGAGGGCATCCCTGTCTTGTTCCAGATTTTAGAGGTAATGCCTTCAGTTTTTCTCCATTTAGAATGATGCTAGCCTGAGGCTTAGCAAATATAGCTTTTACAATGTTAAGGTAAGTTCCTGTTATCCCTAGTTATTCTAGTGTTTTGAACATAAAGGGATGCGGTATTTTGTCGAATGCTTTTTTGCATCTATCGAGATGATCATATAGTTCTTATTTCTAAGTCTATTGATGTGGTGAATAACGTTTATTGATTTCTGTATATTGAACCAGCCTTCCTTCCCAGGTATGAATCTTACTTGATCATGGTGCACTATCTTTTTGGTATGTTTTTGTAGCCAATTTGCCAGAATTTTATTGAGGATTTTTGCATCTAAATTTATTAGGTATATTGGTCTGTAGTTTTCTTTCTTTTAGGTGTCTTTATCTGGTTTAGGAATCAGGGTGATATTGGCCTAATAGAATGAATTTGGAAGTTCTCCCTCTTTTTCTATCTCCTGAAATAGATTGTGAAGTATTGGTATTAGTTCTTATTTAAAGTTCTTGTAAAACTCTGCTGTATATCCATCTGGTCCTGGGCTTTTCTTGGTTGGTAGTCTTTTGATGGCTTCTTCTATTTCCTCAGTTGCTATTGGTCTATTTAGGTTGTTTATATCTTTCTGACTCAATCTGGGTCATTCATATGTCTTAAGGAATTTATCGATGCCTTCATTATCTTTTATTTTATTAGAGTATAGGGATTCAAAATAATTTCTAATTATCTTTTGTATTTCTGAATTGTCTGTTGTGATGTTGCCTTTTTCATCCCTTAAGCTAGTATTTTGGGTTCTCTCTCTTCTTCTCTTTGCTAGTGTGGCTAGTTGTCTATCAATCTTATTTATTTTTTCAAAGAACCAACTTTTAGTTTTGTCATTTTTTTGATTGTAGCTTTTGTTTTGATTTCATTGATTTCAGCTTTAATTTTAATTATTTCTTGCCTTCTATTTTATTTGCTGCTGATTTGTTCTTCTTTTTCTAAGGCTTCCAGGTGTAGTGTGAGGTCATTTATTTGTTTGCTTTTTCTTCTTTTAAGGTATGAACTCCATGAAATGAATTTTCCTGTTAGTACTGCATTCATAGTGTCCCAGAGATTTCGATATGTTTTGTCTGAGTTTTCATTTACCTCTAAGAATTTTTCTTTAATTTCCTATTTGATGTCTTCTGTAACCCTTTGTTCATTCAGTAACATATTGTTTAATCTCTATGTAATATAGGATTTTTCCTTTCTCATTTTATAATTGATTTCCAATTTCATTCCATTATGATCAGGTAAAATGCATGGTACTATCTCAACTCCTTTGTAGTTGCTAAGATTTGCCCTGTGACATAATATATGGTCTACTTTTGAGAAGGATCCATGTGCTGCTGAGAAGAAAGTGTATCCGCTTGATGTTGGGAGGTATATTCTGTATATATCAATTAAGTCTAAATTATTAATTGTATTATTGAGCTATATGGTTTCTTTATTCAAGTTTTGTTTAGAAGATCTGTCTAGTGGTGAGAGAGGTGTGTTAAAATCTCCCATGATTATTGTGTTGTGGTCTATTTGTTTCTTGAACATGAGAAGAGTTTGTTTGATGAACGTAGCTACACCATTGTTTGGGGCATATATATTAATGATCGTCAAGTTTTGTTGGTGTATGGTTCCCTTGAGCAGTATGTAGTGTCCTTGTTTATCCCTTTTCATTAACTTTGGCTATAAGTCTATTTTATTTGATACAAGTATGGACACCCCTGCCTGCTTCCGTGGTCTGTATGAGTGATATGATTTTTCTCAACCTTTCACCTTCAGTCTGTGTATGTCTTTTCCTATCAGATGAGTCTCCTGTTGGCAGCATATTGTTGGATCTGTTTTTTTAATCCATTCTACTAGCCTATGTCTTTTGATTGGTGCATTTAAACCATTAACATTTAGGGTTAATATTGAGATATGGTTTGTATTTTCAGTCATATTTGATTATGTATGTTGTTTAACATGATTTGTTTTTCCTCTATGCTTAGTTTTTCCTTTACTGTACTACCTCCCGCTGTTGGTTTTCATTGTTATTTTTCATTTCCTCTTCCTGTAATGTTTTGCCAATGATGTATTGAAGAGCTGCTTTTCGAGCTGCAAATTCTTTTAACTTTGGTTTATCATGAAAGATTTTTATTTCATCTTCAATCCTGAAGCTTAATTTTGCTGGATACATGATTCTTGGTTGGAATCTTTTTTCTTTCAGCGTTTGAAATATGTTGTTCCAGGATCTTCTAGCTTTCAGAGTCTGTGTTGAAAAATAAGAAGTTTTCCTGATTGATTTACCCCTAAATGTAATCTGCTTTCTCTCTCTTGTGGCTTTTAAGATTCTCTCCTTATTCTGCATGTTGGCTATCTTCATTATTATATGTCTTGGTGTAGATATCTTATGATTTTGTACATTCGGTGTCCTGTAGGCTTCTAGTATTTGGATTTCTTTTTCATTTTTTACGTCTGGGAAGTTTTCTAGTATTATTTCATTGAATAGATTGCTCATTCCCTTGGTTTGGACCTCTATACCCTCTTGTATCCCAATAACTCTTATGTTTGGTTTCCTGATGTTATCCCTTAATTCTTAGATGTTCTGCTCATGATTTCTTAACATTCTCACTGAGCTGTCTATGTTTTTTTCAAGTTGAAAAACTTTGTCTTCGTTGTCTGTAGTTCTATCTTCTAAATGTTCTACTCTGCTGGTAATACTCTCATTTGAGTTTTTAATTTGGTTAATTATTTCCTGAATTTCCAGGATTCTGTTTGTTTGTTTTTTATATCCTCTATCTCCCTATAGAGTTGATCTTTTGCTTTTTGGATTTGTTTATGTAATTCATTGTCAAAGTGATTTTTCACTGTGTGAATTTGTTGTATGATGTCTTGCTTGAGACTCCAGATCATCTGAAGCATGTATTTTCTGAACTCTTTGTCTGACATTCCATCAGCTGCAGATATTACCTCATCTATTGTTGAATTGACCTGTATTGTTTGTGGTCCTTTATTTCCTTGTCTTTTCATACTGCTCATGATTCTTTCTAGTTTTGTGAGACTGTAATGTTAATGTTTTCCCCCTTATAAATTTGTATTGTTCTTGTATAGCTCCAAAATCCCTCTTTTGTGGAGAAAGACAATATTAACAGTTCCCAATATTAACAGCACATTATCTAAGCACAAGTTTTCATTCTTAATACATTTATAGTTGGATTCTAAGTCTATAGATATTGGTTTTAATTATTACTTAAGAAAATATTAATTAGTTTCATAAAAGGTGTACCATATCTGGTGGCATATAGAAAACTTAATTTCAGACGAAGGATGTTATACTTAGAGGGAATGGAGTGAGGGTATGAGGTTAAACTAACTTAGCACCTTTGGAGAACTCTAACTCTGGTAATTTATGGAAGAAATTATAGATTCAACCTCCTATCTGTATTTAGATAGTTACCCTAAGTATAGATAGCAAAAGTTAGAAGATTGAAAGTGGGATAGAGAGAATACAAAAGAAAAAGAAGAAATAAATAACAAGGAAGTAAAGAGAAATAAGAAAAGGAAAAGGAAAGTAAGATAGAAATAAGGAAAAAAATGGGGGGAAGGTGGGGTATATGCAATTTTTCTATATTATGTTACTTGGTAATTTTGTTGTTCATGCACAGTTCTTGGTTTCACATATGTTGAAGTTGTGGAAGAGAGAGAAGAAAAGAGAGAAAGAAAGAAAAAATAAAAAGTCTCTCAGAGCACTGTTTTCCTTGCTTCCAGTAGGTAGCATTGTCTATTTCTATCTTGAGCCTCTGTATTCAGGGTAGTGGGTATAGCCAGTGTGAAAGGAAATGAGCTTCCACCTGAATCTTTTCTACTCTAGTCTCTGAGGTAGAAACCAGGTGCCTGTACAGTTGTTGTTTTGCATTGATAGCTACCACCTCCAAAAGCTTGTGGGAAATATTTTGAGTTATCACAGCTAAGGGTGGGGGAGTTGGAAACTGAGTACCTGGATCAGCTGCAGAACGGTGCTGGAAGCCACACACCCTTTGATGGGCTTTAAGTGTTGATGGGCTTCCTCCAGATCAGCGCACGGGGCGGGGCCAGACTTCCTCCTCCAGTCTGGCTTGGTGCCTGGCATCTTCCTCCTCTGGTCTAGCTTGAGGCGTGCCGGGAGTCTTCCTCCTACAGAAAACCCTACATTAAAATAATGTATAAGAAAATCTGGGGATGGAGCTAAGTGATATAGAGGCCCTGGGTTTAATCTTCAGTTAAAAAAAATAGAATGCAGGCATTTTGCAAGGAGTTTTAACAGGATTATGAAGAGAAATTCCTTCGGTTTTTATAGTCCTGTTCTTTGAAGATCCACTTTGCTTTTGAATGAGCTAGATCAGTTAAGTAGTTCAGGGAAGTTTTGTCTTGTTTTCTGACAGGGGGGAATGAACTTCGAATGTTTACGCCTGAGTTACATCCCCAGTCCTTTTTAATTTGTATTTTGTAATAAACTCTCTGTAATTAGGTGAGGCTATCCTTAAATTTGGTATCATCTTATCCCAGGCACTTGAGTAGCTGGGAATACAAGTGTGACTTACCTCACCCAACTACAGAAGACTCCTCTATGAAGTGAAGGAAGGACAGCTTCAATACAAGTTCAGAGCAATGTGATATAATTTGTAATACATCTTTACTTACATTCATTTTGCAAAGTCAAGTAAGAACAAACTGTGGAGGCTGTTACTTTCCCCAACATTCTTTTCTTAAATACTTATCTGTAATTCTATGTAGTATGCATCAGAAACTAATTTTTCCTAATAAATGTTTTGCTAAATTGTAAGTAAATAATGTTTAGTATTTTTTTACAATTATATTTATTCACTGGTATGCTTATATTTTGCGAGCAAAGTTTGTACTGATAATTTTATATTGTAAATAATCTACTGACTCTCTTATGTGTTACTGCCTTATGTGTTCATCTGGATTTGAAGAACCAGGTCACATGTCTAAACTGTTTTTAAGATCTTATAAATGTCGCATGTTTGTTTGTTTGTTTGTTTATTTATTTATTTATTTATTTATTTATTTATTTATTTCTCAATCGATTATGCAGCTGTTTCAATTATAATGGTATTTACTTCCAGGGTACATTTGTAGTAGTCTGAAACACTTATGATTGTCATAGTTTGGTGCTTTCCACATGTATCTTGTAAGTCAAGACCAGTTATATTGTTGAATATGTCACAAGGTCTTGGGCAGCCCCTCAGTAAACAAAATCCCAGTTTTAAGGTACCTAGCTCTGCTGTTGAAAAGTTGTGAACTACTGAATCTTACCATAGGTTAACAATAATAATTAAATCAAAGGACTAAAGATGCAGCTCAGTAATAGAGGATGTGTCTAGTATATACAGGGTCCTGAGTCTGATCCCGAGCACTGCAACTAATAACAAGAAAAAATTCCTAATACTTAGCCAGCAATTGAAGAGAACAAGCAATTAGTAGAAGTCCTAATAAATTGCAAACTAATGCCCAAAGCCAAAATTAGAGAAATTTAATTTAGTAACTAAATACTTCCTTCCATAAAACATAGAGTAAGTATTCCAAAGAGTTAATCAGAAGAGTTTTGGTGTTTTGTGTAGAAAAAGGCCAAAGAAAGCAGAAACAAAAAGCAGATTGATGTCTTCAAAACTATTCTACCTTCTAAGGTGGGAACAGAGACATGGAGCAATGGAGAAATAACCTATTGTTTAATGTCCAATTACTTAAGTTTACTTATTTTGTGTAAGAATTAAGGTGGAGAAAATTTATTATCATGCTCATGAAATTGTCCTCTCTGGGAAATTTTGCCTTTTTTTTTTAGGGAGGAGTAGGTACCACAGATTCAAACAAAGTATATTTCACTGCTGAGCCAAGTATCTAGCATTTTTAATTTTTATTTTGAGATAGAGTCTTCTTGGGTTGCTTAGGGCCTCACTAAATTGCAGAAGCTGCCCTTGAACTTGATTGCTAAAGCTGTCCTTGAACTTGTTGCCCTTCTTCCTTATCCTCCAGAGCCACTGGAATCCAGAGATTATAGGCTTGTGCCCTGGAACTCAGCTTCTTTAATCCTTTTTCAGCAGGAATCAGATTTGGCAGATTAGTCTCACTCTGATGAAGTGTGGGTCCATTTTGTTTTTGTTTTGCTCTGTTGGTGATGTAATCCACAGAGTGACACCCTCCTCCACAGAGATTCTTATTCAGACCCTCCATTTAACTTATATTCTGGTCTGTGAGCTATTATGTGCAGGAGCTTCAATCAAAAAGTAATTTTCTCTTTTCCAATGATGGAATTGGGCTGGGGACGTTACTCAAGTGGTAAAGTGCTTGCCTGGCATGTGCGGGGCACTGGGTTTGATCCTCAGAAGCACATAAAAATAAAATAAAGATGTTCTTTCCACCAAAAACTGAAAAATAAATATTAAAAACTTCTCCATCTCTCTCTCTATTTAAAAATTGATGAAGCTTTGTCAAAAAAATGATGTTTCTCTGTGATTTCTGTTTAATATTAAGACTTTGAGTAAAATGCTTTTCGTCTAAGATTTATATAGTATTCCTAGATGAATTTATTCTAGATGATAATCTAAATTCATATATATAAGAGAATGATACTCTAATGTGATCATTGCTACTATTATTTGATACTCTCTTTTGGGTTTGTAAATATATTTTCCAAATTGTGAATAATGATTCTAAGTGTATTAGTAAATTTTTTATTGCATATTTCTTGGCACTGAGAGGCAGTCATGATCAGGCAACAGTCTAACTCATTGAATGTAAAGTCAAGTCTCCTCAGGGAACAGGATATTAGACTTACAAATATAGAAGTTAATTACATTTTTTTTCTATGAAAACAGTAAATAAGAGAATATATATATCAAGAACATAAATTGAGACCAGAGTAAAAATTTGAAAATAGACTTATAGGATGGTTAAGGTGTGGTAGGTGGTGATTGAAAGGTGAGAAGGTCTTCAAGTATCAGAAAAAGCCATTGAATAAGAAAGGTATACAAAAACACAATTGGAATGAGCTGCCAGTACATTTTAAGTTTTGTAAATCTCAATTTTTTTTTCTTTTACAAATATGTTTTTAATTATTGTAATATTTGTACAAATTTATGGGTAGAGTACTGTTATTTCACACATACACAATGTATGAGGAGCAAATCATAGCAGTCAGAATTTCTTTTTTTAAAATTCTAATTTGTTATAGATGACAGCAGAATTTCAGTCTTGTCAAATAAAATTATTTCTGTGTCTTAGAAACCTTCAAATTCCTTCTAGTTATTATTGCATCAGATCAATATTTTAGCATCAGATTCGTCATTTTAGTTTGGTAGCCATTTTATCTGGGGGCTCCATGGTTTGGTTTCTGAGGCAATAGTGCTTACCTTCCCATCAGAACATTTGCCTCTAACCAGTCAAACCCACCCCAGCTTATGATGCAACTCCTAAACAGCTTATGAAATTCCTCTTGTGGGCTATAAAGCTGCTCTGTGTGTGCCCATGCGCTGCTGCTCTCCTGGGAGGCATAACCTTGTCTGTTTGCCTCATTCTTCTGACAATAAATCTCCTACATGAGATTTCAGTAGACTTTGTGTGTACTCTGTGAGTGTGCTTTTATTTATGATTAAGTCTATAATTAGTCTTCAATATATTTTCTTACCTATTTTCTTTCTTGTCTAATGATTTGTTAATATATGTTATTTTTTTCCTCATAATTATTCCCTACAGGTAAGTAATACATCAACAATTTTATTTCCTTCTTACCAATATTGTAATTTTTTCTTTTCCAATAATTTTTTTCCTCTTTCTTTATACAATGCCAGAAAGGAAGTCCTGAGACTATTTTAGTTATTTATTTTTGGTCAGAGGCACTTTACTACACCATCAACTCCAACCCGCTTTTTTTTTTAAAGGGAAGTTCTTACTAAAATGCTGATTGTAACCCTAAATTGCTGATGCTGGTCTCTTATGTAGTCTCCCTGCCTCAATCTCCCAAGTTGTAGGTTTACTCCAATGAATGGAAGTAGTACTAATGAATACCTTTATTGTTTCTCTTTTATCTGATTTAAAAAAAAGAATGATTTTAAGAACTCCATATGTATAATGACATTCACCATATTCTCTTAAATATATTCTTATTTGTGGGGGAAGGCATACCTAGGATTAAACCTAGGGAACTCTATATTGGCATCAGATCAATATTGGCATCAGATTCATCATTTGAGTTTCAGAGCCATTTTATCAATAGGCTCCAAAGTTTCAATTTTGAGGCAAAGCTGATTAACTTTCCATAAGAACATGTGCCTGTGTTAGGATGGACTTAGGCATAAGCCTAAACAAATCTATTTCAAAACTCCAGTTCAAAATCTGCAGTTTCACCAGTCACACCCACAGAATGCTCCAGTATGGCCACAAAAGAGTTATTTCTCCTCACCCTGATAAACAGAGTAAAGCCCCTGGCAGGCTGCCATCACTTGATAAGAGGAAAAGGTGAGAAGATCAAGGTGGAGACCACCAGACCAGAACTTTCTGACCCCAAGGTAAATGATATTACTGACAAATCAAGTGGTAGCTTATAAGGACTGAAGGGTGAGGGGGGTCAAAAAGCCCTAAAATTTAGTATAAATAATAGAGTAAGTTAAGAGGGATTTAACCAGCTGAAACAAGGATGCACTCAAGCTGGAGAGCCTAATGAGGACCTGACATTGTCATCATTTCCTGAGTAGCTACATGATCCTCAACACTCTCAAACTCTACCACCTCATCAGGACCTTGGTGAGAGCTTCAATTCCTCGCTATGACCCCCTTCTCAACAAATCATCCACTCTACTCAAGGAAAAGCCTGCCTTAGTTCTGGTTCTGGTCCCAGAGTCTGAGGGTGTGCATCTCCTGTACATAAAGCCTAAGGCTTAATATTTTTGAACTTAAAATGCAGAATAAATGTCTGTCATTAGCCTTTCATGATTAAGTGTGTTTTACAGTGTTTATAATTAATCTAGAATTTTTTGCTGTTAAGTAATTAATCTAGAATTGTTTGCTGTGAATTGATTATGACTATTGCAGTGCCTAACATTAAGGATTCTCATTTTCTTGATTAAGAACCTATAGAGTAAAACTGTATTGAGTAATTTGAGTGAAGAAAGCATTTAAAAGGGCAGAAGAGCATGGACATTCTTTGTTTCTCCCCTCTACTGTGTAAGTCGCAATTCTGTCCTTCTCAAAACAGTCTGCTAAAAGATCAACCCCACCCCAGCTTGAACTCCTAAACAGCTTATGAGCAACCCCACCCGAGTTTATGATATAATTACTAAGTAGCTGATGAAATTCCTCTTGAGGTCTATAAAACTGCTCTGTGTGTGCCCACATGTTGCTGCTCTCCTCTCAGAGACAGCATTGCCCGTTTGCTTCATGCTAATGACAATAAATCTTTTGGTGATATTCTGGTGTTTGTCATGGTTTTGGGACTTTGCATGGACTCTGTGAGTGTCCTTTAACTCTGTTACTGAGTTTCATTCTCATACTTTTTATTTTATTTTGAGACAAACTTTCCCCAAATTGCTGAGACTGTTTTTAAACTGGCATCCTCGAGCTTCAGGCTTCAGAGTAGCTCTTATTATTGTGTGTGCCATTCTGTTACCAGTTAAGAACACAATTTATTGCATTAAAATATCTTTTTATTCATGGTTTAAAAAATGTTTTCATTGTGACAGTGTATATGCTTGGATTAGGGTAGAATTTATGCCCTAGAAAATGCTCAACATATATTTCAGAATAAATTCAGTAACTATTGGATTCAGTGCTGGCTGATCAACATAATCTTATTAAATGAGTAATTCAGCTGGACCTGGTGCTGTGCCCTATGCAATCCCAAAGGCTGCAGAGGAGGCTGAGGTAGGAGGATTGCAAGTTCAAGCTGGCTGCACCAATATTGGAATACCATATGCTATTTAGAGAGATCATGTCTCAAAATTCAAAAAAAGAAAATGAAAAGGGCTGGACATGAGGCTTACTGGTTGAGCCAGATACAAAAACAAAAACAAAACAATAACAACAAACAAAAGAGCATTTTTTATATGAGAACATTTGTCCCTGATCTTTTGAGTTTGACTTAAATTTCCTGACATAATGGTCTCAAGTTTTATCTACTTTCTTACAAATACCATATTTTCATTTTTTGTTCATTAACAAATAAAACTTCATTGTGTATATATGAATTTCTTTTTTTCCATTCTACTGTTGGTGGATATCGTGGTTGGCTCCATAGCTTGATTATTGTGAATTTTGCTGTTGTGAGCCTGATGTGACTGTGTCATTATAGTATGCTGATTTTAAATCTTTTGGATATATACCCACAAGTGGTACAGTTGTGTCAATTGTGGTTTTATGCCTAGACATTTTTGTCTCTATTGAACTTTGTGTGTATGTTTGTGTATGTTCTTGACTTACCCATAAGTAAACATTTTTTTTCCCTAACACAATGGGCATTTGTCAGATATCTGCATTTCTATCAGTTCTCTGCTTTTAATTTTGAGATTATTTGTCAAGTGTCCATATATTTAGAATTGGAACAGCTTAATGACTATTTTTAAATGTAGAGTATCCTTTTAAAACCAACATTTTTAAAATGATACTGGAGATTTCAACCAGAGCTTCATGCATGCTAGACACACTCTACTGATCTATACTCTTAGATCTTTTTTATTAAGTTTCAAGCGAGAGTTTCAATCAATTGCTCATATTTACTTCAAAATTTACATCCTCCTGACTCAGCCTCCCTACCAGCTGGATTACATGATCAACTACACTTTATCACTTAATGTTCTAGCTGGGAGAAAACCATATACACGTTTATTTTGGTTGTTTGTTTGCTTGCTTTTTGTTTTATTTTGTTTTTATATTTTACTAGAAAATTTTCTAGACTTTTATGTTTGAATTTCTCTTATCAGAATTCCTTAGTGTCTCTTCCATGCAGTAACTTGCCATTTATTATTTTTTGGTCTGAAATGAAAATATGTATTTCTTTACTGTAAATTTAATCTATTTATACTAATTATAATTGTAACCAGTTTGATTTTTAAGGTCAACTTTTTCTGTATCAATACTTTTTCATTATAATAATAATGATATCTATTATTATTATTATCATTATTATCATCATTATTTTGTCTTACATATTGGATCTCAGGGTGCTCCATTCCTGAAATGCATCCCCAGTCATTTTATTTATTTATTTTTAACCTTGAGATAGATCTTGCTGAATGGCTGAGATTGGCTTCTATCTTCTAGACTTTCTGCTTTAGCCCCCTGAATCACTAGGAGTATAGGGGTTCATCAACTTTCCTGGCTTTTTTTTTTCTTAATGGTTACATCATTCAAGAAAGGTACACTTTTATGTCTATTTCCAAATTTATTCTTCTTTTTAAGAATATATTTATTTATTTACTTTTATGTGTTGACAAAGATCAAACCCAGGACCTGACATGTGCTAGGCAAAAACTTTTCCTATTTCATAGAACTATTATGCTCTTAATTTTAAAAATGCAAATTTATATATATATTTTTTTTTCTTTGCTTTGATTGTTAGTTTTATTTTTCTATGATAAATTTTTAGATATTTTGTTATTTTTGTTTGAAATATTTTGTGAATCCTTTGATTTTGTTCTAATTTTAATGATCCTACCAAATGGATTGACACATCTATTTGTAACAAACTTCTGAATGTAGCACACTTGAGAATATACTAACTATGCCCTCACATTTAAATGGCATTTGGTGAAATTTGTGATTCCAGGCTCTATGTTTTTTCTTTCTAATCTGAACCCTACTACCTCTTCCATTGGCAGCCTGATACTATGTCAAAGTTTTATGTTCATCCAATTCTGATTCTTTCAAAATACTGTCTTTTTCACTGTGGAAGTTTATTGCTGCCTTTGATATCTTTATAGTACACCACAATACTTTTTACTATTTTTTTATAGTAGAGATTGAAACTGGGGGGGTTTAATGACTAAACCACATTATCAACACTCTTTATTTATTTATTTTTTTTTTATTTTGAGACAGAGCCTTGAAAAAGTAAATAAATAAGAGCTCAATTCACAAATGGTAGAAAATGTCCACAGATATGACAACATTGTAATGCAACCAGTAAAAAAGTCAAAGCAATGCTATGATATTCAGTAATTAAGAAAAGTCTATTTTTAATGAGATCTTATTAGATTTCAGAAATATTAGATATTAGCAAACATTTTCTAAAATTAATTTATTAGTAGTATTTTCTTATTATTTAACTATACATTTTGTTTTCCAAATTCTTCAAGTAATAATAAAGCATATGGCCCATTTTTAATCTCTAAGTTTATGTACTTTAAAATACAATTAACATTTAAGAACAATGGAAGTTCCAGATTTTCAGACCCTTTCTTGATTAGGGAAGATTGAAGAACTATTACTGTTGAAAAGTATATAAATCATGTTTTCATAGGTTCTCTCAAATCTCATATTTTGTGTACTTCATTTTAATAAAGTTCTATAGGGGAAAATTTTTTGATAGTAATTCCATCTGGAATTTATGCTATTCTTTCTTTTAAAAAGCACATGTAACAATTAAGGATAATCTATTTTTTAAAATAAAATAATAACATTTAAACATAAAATAAACAATATATTCTTTTCTTCAATATTACTCCACTCACTTTTTTTGTGAGGAGAGCAGATGCAGGGATTACACCCAGTCACAGATTGGAGGTCCACCTTCCACCCATAGACCATGATTGAGACGTTTTTGAGGAGTTCACTGGAGTTCATTGGATTATGTTGTATTGTTTCCAACTCCTTGGCTTCACCTTTACTGATACCTATTTGGGCTGCCTTTAGAAGTGCCTCACTTAGGGCACAACAGAATGGAATACATTTCCCTTTAAGCCAGTTCTCTTCATAGTGTCTTTTTACTTCATCTTCAGGGCATTTATGTTATCTGAAGCTTTTGGAGTGAGTAGACTGCATTTGTGTTATTGTGTTTTATTTCAAGGAGGCTCTGCCAAGATTTTGGAAGCAGCTGGCTGAAGAGGTAAAGATTTCAAATATTGCACATACAGCATATAAAAGCCAAGCATAAATTTCATTTTAGATGTAAATATTCTTTCATTTACATTGTTAACTTTAAACTACTCAAGCATCATATTCAAGTGAGGTTTGATTATTTTCATTAACCACTAATGAAAGAGAGTAACCCTCTTTCTTTTTCTTTTCAGAAATACAATATCACATTCAAGACAACCCTTTCAAATATGGACTGGGAAAAATACCTTTTAAGCATGTCTTTGCAGGAATGTGCAAAGGCCAGTGTTTAGAGATTTAGTAAATTGAGGAAGTTATGTACATTAAAAAAGTCCTGACTACTTACATCCTCTAGTACAAGGAAAATTGGGCCCAGTATTCCCAAGAGCACGCTGAGCTGAACAACAAGGAGTTGACAAAGATTCTCACTGAAAAATACAAGCAGCTGTCAGGAATTTTTTGGGAATGTCTGGATGTTTCCCATATTTTTGCAAGGAAGTCTTTAAAGTTTTTTCTCTCCTCAGACAAATCTTCATATTTTAATAGTTTTAATTTTTCATTCATCATTTTTTATCTTTCATTATTAAGAATTTCTTTTTTAACTTAATTTGTGGGAATTGTTACTGGACCACATAACCAATGAGCCAGATCACATTCTTTTTAATTGTTTTTTATTTAGAGACAGAAGCTCACTAAGTTACTTAAGACCTTACTAAATTCTAAGATTTGTCTTGAACTTGTGAATCTTCTGCCTCACCTCGTGAGTTGCTGGTTATTACAGGCATCTGAAACAGCAACCAGATTTTTTAATCTTCTTTACACCAGGCATGGTGGTATACACCTGTAATTTCAGTAACTTGGAAGTCTGATATAGAAGTATTATTAGTTCAAGTTAAGCCTTCTCAACTTAGTGAGAACTGGTCTCAAAATTTAAAAATAAATAAATAAAATGTTTAAAAAAGGCTGGGTATTTGCTCATTGAGAGATAGCATGCCTAGCATTTTTGAGATCTTATATTCAGTCTTAGTACAAGATATAAAAACTTATTTTTTCTGAACAGTAAATATTTTATTATTAAATATGTTGCTCTCCAAAAGAGTATAACTAAAGAATATTTTTAAAAAACCTTTACATAATGCAGTATCTTATCATGAGTGGTAATTCTTTTCATTTTACCACTGATGTGGAATATCATTTTGCTCTTAAACACTTAGAACATTTTTTATTTTTCTGTATGTTGCAAGAATTCTTATATTTTGTCTTATTAAGAAAGTCATGATTTTGGCACTGTACATATGTTAACTGCATCTTCCTTCTTGCAAAATTGAATTCATGCAGCTGTGTGTAGCCCAATATGTCAATCCAGAACTCAGTTCAGGGCCAATCACTGGACTAATCAACTGGCTCAACTGCTTTTGAGGTAAGGGTAAGTCCATTAGCAATATTCTTATAATCTATTATTTGTTTTTAGGACAATGTGGGTACTGTTTTCCTCTTTTTAAAAATATTTTAATAAATAATTTCCAGAAACAAATAAATAATGACTGCAAATCTTTGATAAGTTTCAAACTTATAGCATAAAAAAGTGAAACATTAAAATAAGTTAAAAATAAAAAGTTAAAAGTTAAAATTAACCCAGGCTCATATTTATTTAGGTATATATAAAACAAGTGATGTAAAAATTGAAATTTTTAATAAATGGAACCAAACTCATATTTAAGCTTCATTATTCAATTTTTAAACAAAATGATGCAGTTGCTTAATATGTTCAATTTGAAAAAAAAATAATACTGTCACTTTAATCAGGGGAAGCCAACATATTCGGCAAGCACCTCACCACTGAGCCAAATGTGCGAAGCCCAGTTTTTTTAAAAAACAAGTCCTCAATAATTTGTGCAACCTGGCCTTGTACTACTTGTCTCAGTCTTCCAAATACCTGAGATAACAGGCATGGGTCACCTTACTCCTGCATAAATTTTAATCATTGAGAGGAGCTTTCAGAGGTAAATAGTTTACTAGGATGTCATGTTGTTTTTACCAAGGGTATATATAATTTATATAACATAAATTTTAGAACTGATATATAAAAACTAAGAGAAGAAATCAGCTTAATCACCAAGAAGAAATAATAAAAACAAAATGAATTTTATAAATTGATAAAAAAGCTACATGTGAAATCTCAGTATAAAAAGCTACATGTTAAATCTAAAAAATGCAGTGTAGTGCAGAGAATGCACAAAAATCAGGGATAATGAGAATTTTTGCATAAATAAATTTTAAATTACTCTTTCTAAAATGTATAAATTGTTTTATCCAGTTGTATAGAGAAGCTGAAAAGAGAGGAAATCTTCACATCATTCAAATTAATGACACCATTTTTTAGAAATGGAAATTTTATTTTTATAGTAATATTTTTGATGCCTGAAGAGAGTTAAGGGCATAATTTCTGTAGCTATTTTGAAATAAAAATTAAATTCAAAGATTTTGATCTTATATTTGACTCAGTATTTAAATTTTCACATGTTCAAAAATTTTTCATATCTCTGGCAAATAAATAATAAATTAAACAAATAACAAATAAATGAAAATAGATAAATAAATAAATAACAAATAAATAAAAAATTATTTGTTCTGTAGATTAACTCTTTATGCCCACGATTGTATTCGATGTTACAGCCAAAATCATCATTACTGCTATAACTTCACAGTTTCCAGTAATTTCAGTTCTTCACAGAATGACTTTTCTTAGAACTTTAACTTCTTATTCTGCTTACATAGAGGTCTATGGTTCTTTTCTTACTCTGTGTCTGAAAGATTCAACTGCCACATCTTCCTGTATTGAGAGTTGAGAAGTGTGAATTTTGGTGTGATGTTCAAGGTGCCTACTGGATCACTCCAACATCAAAATGCTTTCTTGCCTAGGGTATTTAGACTTTTACCACAGGCAAATATTACTGGGAGATGAAAGTGGGAGACTCTTGCAACTGGGCTTTTGGAGTCTGTAATGATTATTGGTAATGGAACAAAGATGACAATATGGATGAGGTGAAGGGCTCTTGCCTTTTTGGATGTGTTAAGGAGGGTTCTCATTACACTCTCTTTACCAACTCCCCACTTGTATTTCAATAAGTACTAAGGCCATTGGCTGAATAAGAATATTCCTAGATTGTGAAGGTAGAACTGTGATCTCTACTAAAGTTTCTCAAAGTTTTTTGGTACACAGTATTTCTTCCTATTCTTTCTCTCACCATATCAAAGCTTTTTCCTGCTGTAGTCACTTCTGACCAGATATACATAAGGACTGTGCCTCTAATACTCTGGAAAACCAATATCTAAAGAAGCCCTCTCCCTTGGGTCTTATGAAAAAAGTCAAACAGAATATATCTTTTTAAGTTTAGGTTACCTCAAATTTTGTAAAAACCTACTTAATCTGTTATTAATTGTAGTGATAATATTAAAATTACACAAAGTTTTAAAATTTATGCATTTTCTAATTAACTTATTTGGGAAAATAATCACTTATGATACATGAAGTAGGGCATATTTTTCAGTTTTATTTGTGAAATGTTACAAAATGAAGGAATAGATAATTTTTGATTTAATAAAGGTAAAATTCAATGTAAGAGAATGTGTCTCTTTCTTTTCTGTGTTGGTCCATTTTCTGTTCTTGTAATATAATACCTGAATCTGGGTATATTATAAAGAAAAAAATTCATTTATCTCACACTTCTGAAGACAGGTAAGTTCTAGGTTATGATGCCTGAATTTTTGGTGAGGGTTTCATGCTGAATCTGCTCATAGCAGAGAAGCAGTAGGAGAAATTGTCCAGTGAAGAAAGTCTGAACACATGTGTGGCACCCTTCATAAAAACCCACCTTCTCCAAAATGACTCATTTTCCAATGGTTCAGAATTTACTCCTTTATTCAGGCTCAGTCCAAAGAGAAAGACACTAATTCTTTTTAATGACTTTAAGACATCATCTCAAAATACTACTGCTCTATTGAATAATATTTCAACTTGAGATTTGTTGGAGAAAATCCACATTTAAAGCATAGTACTTTATAGCCACTCTGTCTATAATTCAGAGTCTGAGAGGTTCTATCTACTTGAATTCTTCTTTGGGGAATAAATTTAGCAAATGTGAACATTTGAGGTTCCTGGAATTGAGGTGCTTCCGTCATCTATCACTCTGATAATCTGAGGAAGAAATAGGGCCTCCTTGACAGCCTAATGCCTTTGTAGCAGAGGAAATCTCAGGGCAGTGACTTCTAACATTTTTCTTTATAGCCCAGGATTCTTGTATTATAAACCAAAACTCATGCTTTCATACCATACCATCCAATATGATATTTTTTGAAGTCTCCTTGTTTTTACATGCTAAAATCATAATTAGTATCTATTGGACAAAATCATCTTTGATACTAATCTGTGTAAAATGGATGTTCCAGGAAAGTCTGCCAAAGCTAGAAAGAATCAATAGAGGCTTCAGGGTGACTAATTTTCACTGCCACACAGGATGGGGTGTTGGGAATGTGGCCATCTTTGCTCTTGCAGTTCATGCTGTGTATGTGGCATTAGTTAAGGAGCTGCCCCAAGGGAGAGTCCTGGGTCTCTTTTGGGAAAGCATAAGATTGATGTGAGAAAAATAAAAACAAATCTATTTTTCTTCCTTTCTTTCTTTCTTTCTTTCTTTCTTTCTTTCTTTCTTTCTTTCTTTCTTTCTCTTTCTTTCTTTCTTTCTTTCTTTCTTTCTTTCTTATCCTCCTTTATCTTTTTTTTTAAACAGAAATGAAATGCAGGAACATTTACCACTGAACCACATCTTCAGCCCTTTTAAATATTTTAATTAGAGATAGAGACTTTCTGTATTTTTCTTAGAGCTTCACTAAATTGCCAAGGCTTGGTTTGGACTTTTGATACTCTTGCCTCAGCCTCAGGAACTGGGATTATAGGTGTGGGACACCTCAGCTGGTGAGGAAAACAAACTTTCTAAACTAAATCCCTCTCCACATGGGAGAATAAGACTAAAGCAAAAGTCAGAAAGAAAAATGTTTATAAATGTTCAAAAACACATACTAAAATAATCACATATGATGTCACCCTCTTTCTGTTCTAAAAGGTGAAAAATAAAAGAATACAACTGAAAATCTTTAGACATAATCTGAATTTGGGAATTAAATGTTTTTAAGTCAGTAACTGTGGGCAAGACTCTAAATGTTTGTTTATGAAGATTAGAGAAGGGATTACATCAAAATTTTCTACCTGAAAAGTAGTTACCCACACATCTAAACCACTCACATTAATCTAATCGCCCATGCTAATCTAATTACCTACACTTTTTACCTAACACTGATTGGAAACACCCTGAATGCAATCAATACAGAAGTGGGTGTGGTCTTCAGGGACTCAATAAAAGTGCATCCAGGAGACCAGCTCATTCTTCTCCAGAGTAGAGTTTGAAGCTCACCTGGCTGAATGACATCAAAATCAAAATCAACCTCCTCCACACCTTGAGTGCCTGATCCTGAAGCTTAATTAATATTCTCAATTCTGCAGCAAGAACTGCTGAAACCATAGAGTAATTCTTTAGGTACATATACAATTGCTACATGGGCTGTAGCTACTACTTTCCCAAACACAATCAAATGTAATTTCATAGTTTAACCTTTTTTTCTTTTTCTTTTTATTTCTGTTTGTTTGTTTATTTATTTATTTATTTATTTATTTATTTATTTTACTGGAGACTGAATTCAGAGGCACTGGACCACTGAGCCACATCCCCATTTGTATTTTGGATTCTAATTAGAGACAGGGTCTCACTGAGTTGCTTAGAGTCTAGCTTTTGCTGAGGCTGGTGAGGAACTTGCACTGCTTCTGTCTCAGGTGTGTGCTACCATTCCAAGTGCTTCTACATTCTTTATAAGCACTCTGAAACTAGTTCTCAGATAATGTATAATTTTTTTTTTACCTGTAGATCCAAAAATATTTTTAGGAATATTTTATCTCTTCCATTCTTAGAAGTTCAACTATAGTAGAAATGAGAACCCAGATTTTTACCTCAATAAAAACTGTAAAGAAATCTTTGTTTTCTGGAGCTGATTAAAATAATCACATATTTTAACAGTATGAAAGGTGCTTGAAAATAGTTCAGACTTGTATAGAGAGCTACTCACTTAAATATTTAATTAATTTTCATTCTTTATTTACTCATTTTGTTCTGTTTTGTCATGTACAAAAGCAAGTTTATTATTCCCTAGACAGTAGTGTGCTATTCAATGAGAATATGAGTAAAAATTGGTTCAGGTCTTTATGTCTTTAAGGACAGATGATTAAATCCTTATGGTTTTCTTTCCTCAGAATAATGGATTCAGAAATACCACAAGTGTTCCAGAAAGAACTTACTTGCTCTGTCTGCCTGAAGTACCTTATATACCCAGTCACCATAGGCTGTGGGCACAGCTTTTGTTGGCCCTGTTTCTTCGTTCCCTGGGGACAAGCCCAAATTCTTGCCTATTGCCCTTTATGCAGGGAGCCATCATAGCAGGGAGATGTCAAAAACAATATTCTCCTGAAGAATCTTACATCTATTGCAAGGCAGGCTCATCTCAGGCAATTCCTGAACTCTGAGAAAAATATATGTGTGACCCAGCAGCAGACAAAGAAGATTTTCTGTGAGGAGAACAAGAACCTGCTCTGTTTGCTCTGCTGCAACCCTTAGGAGCACAGGGCTCACAACCACACTTCAGTGGAAAGGGCTTCTGAGGAATACCAGGTAAGTGACACCAGTGAGAGCACTGTGTAGGCTGAGCAGTGGAGCTAAGAGATTACAAAAGATCTGAGGATTAGGATGATGATGATTGCCTTACTTTTTTCTGTATGCTAGGTAATTTTATAAGCATCTAGGAAGAAGCTAAGAACCAAAGATGTAAGCAATAAATAAAATATGCAAGCATGCCTGCCTTTGTGGAGCTTGATTCCACAGAGGTAGTGATAAAGTTGTTGGTCACTTTAATTTTAATTTACATGGTTAAGGCATTAGAAACTGCTCATTTTGAAAAGAGTTACTGGCTACCAAAATGACAAATGCAATACATTTCTATACAGCATGAATATTTACTAACACTAGGGAATAAATAAGATATAAGCCTTTGGGGAATTAGCAGGGTAGAGCATCAGAAAACAAAATTCTGAAGCCAATTGCCACACTATCTAAAAACTATTCATCTTTATCACTATCCCTAGGCACATGGCTACATTATGCACTATTGCAGTCTGAAATCTCCTAAAATTCACAATCATCAATAGCAAAAGGAAAGCAATATGTTTTTTTTTTCTCACTAAAGTACTTATCTCTTATTTTTTTTTCTCTATCATTGTGAGATTGAAACCAAATATGCTTGTTTCTCTATTGTTTGAGTTTATATTTCTTTTACAGGAGAAGCTCCTAAAACAAATAAGATCATTATGGGAAAAGATCCAAGTAAATCAAAGAAATATAAATGAAGAGAACAAAATAATCAGTCCATGGATCGTAAGTATGAGTCTATTTCCTTGGGACTCAGCTTGAAACAGACGTACTAGAAATCCATCCATTATTCACTATAGCATCATGGTATAAGAATATTAGGTACATCGTTTCTGGTGGCTTCTAATTCTAAAAGTAAAATTTGACTTTGTAGATCAAACAAATGACTAGCCAGTGTCATAGAGAGGTTTGAGATGAAATTTAATTTTCTAACCAGAGATCAGAATATTGCAGATAGTGATTTATGTGGCAGCTATTAATTCTAATTTTTTGCATACAGAAATTTGTATTTGAAGGATAAATTGTCAATCAAAACCTTTTCTTAAGATATTTCAGGCATTTATGAAGCAGATAAAAGTGGTTGGAGGTAAAAATGGGTTTGGTTCCTTGCCATTGTTATAAAAAATAGGGAAAGGACCAAGATGAAAGATTAGTGAGTTTCTAATTTCTGAAATGTGGATGAATATAAAATTATGGCATATGTAACATACTGGAAAAAAGACAATGGTGAAAGAGAGAGGTTTAGGTGGAGGGACATATAATCATACTGGAATTGTTATCTAGACTATCTATCTCTACAGTACTATGTATATCTCAGGGAAGAGCTGAAAAGGGCTGAGTATAGGAAACTACATCCAGTTCTTCATGAGGAGGAAAATCAACATCTAGACATTCTTAGAAAGGAAAACAAAAGATTTTTAGAGGAACTCAAAAAAAGTGAACCCAATATGGTTCAAAAGAAGAAAGACTTAAGGGAAATATATGAGGAGCGGGTGAAAATGTCCCATAAACCATGTGTGGAACTGATCCAGGTAAGAACTGATTTGTACATGGAAGTATTTTATATGATTTGGGGTTCTCAATTTTCACCACATTATTTGGTAGTTTTTATGTTTCTTTCATCAATTATTGAGTTCTTTTCTCTTTGGATAGAAATCTACTTAAAGTTTACCATCTATCCTGAATACAAATAATCAAGATTTATTAAACATTGTGAGTAGCTCTCCTAGAGTTTTTTTTTTTAATTTTTCTGTTGTATCTTGCTTCTCTAAGATCCAGAAAAATAACAATTTATTCATGAACATTTCATTTTTGCCTGACATTTGACAATATGCAGACATCTTGAACAAGCTTATGTTCTCTTTCTTCTTTTTAAAAGTTATGGAATTGGGGAGAGTAAACACTATGTATTACTGATATCTTTCATTCTCACACTTTTTAGACTCTCTGGATTCTGATTTAATCACAAATTCAGAATCTTTAAATATGCTTTGCTGGTACTATTCTAAGAGATGAAAATGAATTCATAAGAAGCATTGATTTGATGATATTTGATATTACATGATCTTTCCAAAAACATAATACTATTAGATTTCTTAAAAAACATAAGCATTTTTTTTAATTTTTTTTTTGCAGGACTTGGGAGACCTATTGACCAGGTAAATTTTGACTTTAGTGTAAACTGGGATACCATTGAGTGCTATGAAAGTGTTTAAGTTGTTTCTAACAAAGTGAAGGCATAGTTTATGTAGAGAGCAATCAACTGTGTATTCATGTGTTTGTTTGAATATGATTTCCTGTTCCCCTTTATGAGAAGTCAGCTTCTATTTTCCCTGTTGGTTGAGGAATATAAGTCATCCTGGGATGAATGATGACGTTTAGAAATGCAACCATGTGGGTCTGGGTGTGCGGATCAAGTGGTAGCGCACTCACCTGGCATGTGTGGAGCCTGGGTTCGATCCTCAGCACCATATACAAAACAAAGATGCTGTGTATGCCAAAAACTAAAAAAAATAAATATTAATAAAATTCTCTCTCTCTCTCTCTCTCTCTCTCACACACACTCTTTCTTTAAAAAAATAAATGAGATAAATGCAACCATGTATGATTTGACATTGTAAATCAGAAACATTGAGGTTCATGGGACAGTTTTTCCTAGTTAGCTAATGAGAGACATGGGTACCTCTGAGAAATGGGTTGTTAACTGGCAAATTAAGTAAGAAAGATTCCTAGAAAGAGTCCTTTCTCATGTTCACAGAGGTACATTCATGAGGAATGTGTTTCAAGAAACATTTTCAGCAGAATTGTTGTTTAGTTCCTTAAAAACTGTGATGTCATTTTTGTCACCAGCAGATTCATGTCCTCTTCCTACTTTCAGGAGTGAATCAGTGCATATGCACTTCCCTCATCCTATAAAGGCAGAACTTCCTGCCCAGACCATCACTGGACTGATAGACAGGCTCAAATGTTTCCAAGGTGAGTGTAAGCCCAGTGATAGGAGTATAGTGTAATGACTTTCAATAATGATTTTCTATGGAAAAACTTTCCATTTTTACCCAAAGTGAATGGTCTGCCAATTGGTATTTATAATTATATTTAGTAATCTGATGACCATGATTAAATAAGGAAAGAAATAAGTGATCACTGGTATAATAATAAATGTGATTCAGGCTATACATACAGAACCATTTCAATCAATAAGAGAATTATAAATTACTTCAGTATGTTCCCATTTTAAAATAAGTGCACTGGGCTGGGGATGTGGCTCAAGCGGTAGCACGCTCGCCTGGCATGCGTGCAGCCCGGGTTCGATCCTTAGCACCACATACAAACAAAGATGTTGTGTCTGCTGAGAACTAAAAAATAAATATTAAAAAAATTCTCTCTCTCTCTCTCTCTCTCTCTCTCTCTCTCTCTCTCTCTCTCTCTTTAAAAAAAATTTAAAATAAGTGCACTGAGTGATGAAGTTTATTTAAACATTACCCTTAAAATGTCTTAGAAATTAAATGTGTGATATGTATTTTATTAAATGTAATATACTGAATGCATTAAATTTAATATAATAGCATATATGAACAAACATAAAGTAACTGAATGCACAGGGGAATATTTCACAAGCATCAAAAAAAGACCCGTTGTTATATGATGAAGCAGTTTTTAGATTTTCACTGGAGAACTAAATAGGAACCATAGCAAGGAATCATTTCTTTGGATTGAATGGGAATGCAAACCTTTAATTTCTCAGATGAAATGAAAAGTAACAAGCTGGAAGTAAACATGCCCACCCATTTATTACAGTGTTCATATATTTAGCAGTGTTTTTTTCATTGTATTTGGGCTATTGTTTCTTCTGCAGTATTCTAGAAACCTGTGAGTACAATGCATGTCAGCCACAATTACCACTCTTCTTCTTCCACCCTATCCCCCCAACATTAAGACGCAGGTAGACCTTCTCATCTAACAGCAATTTAAAAGTTGGTTTTGATTTGAATATTCTCTTCATTCTACCGTGGTGATATCCTTTGAAAATACAGTGTCCAGTGACAACCTGAAGCTATTTGATGATGTGAGAAGTTTGAGATTTGGGCACGTTCTTCCAGACTCACCTTTGAATTCTGATAGAATTAACTATTTTGCTGCATGTGGTACAGAGAGTTTCAACTCTGGGAAATTGTACTGGGAATTAGATATGAAGGACACTTTGGACTGGGCTGTAGGAGTCTGGAAGGATTCCTGGATAAGATGGAATGGCACAGTGATTGAATCCAAAGACGTGTTTAATCTCCTTTTTGTGAAGGAAGATGATGACCATAGTCTCTTGACAACCTCCCCAATGCTTTCTCACTACATAGAGAAGCTTTGGGGCCAGGTTGTGTTTCTTGATTTTGAGAGTGAAAGTGTGAGTTTTGTGAACATTGCCAAGAGTTCTCTTATATAGCAGTACCCTTCTGGCTCTTTGAATTTCCCAGTCAGGCCTTTTGTTCACACGGGCCACAAGTGAACAGGGATAAGTCAGGAACTCTATGCCTGGGGAATTTACATTTCGGGCAGCCCTTCCTAGTTGAAGTTTACAATACTGTTCTTTAGTGCTTTTTAAGTAATTTGTACTTGATCAAGACATGGCGGCATATGCCTATTAATTCACACAATTTGGTTAATTTGGGAGTCTGATGTAGAAGGACTTCAAGTTTGAGACCAGCCTGAGCAACTTAGCAAGACCCTGTCTCAAAATTATTAAAAGTAATAATAATAAGAAGAAAAAAAGGGCTGGGAATGTATTTCTTTGGTAGAATACTCCTGGGTTTAATACCCAATGATAAAATAAAAATGGCATTTTGTTGAATATAACTTTCTTTTTAAATATAAAGACAGTGTAACTTACCAAATTTTTTTGACTCATTTTTTTTTCTTTTAATGATGGTCATCTTTTGTGGAACATAAAATTACTGGCAAACTATGTGTTCCAGATGCACTACATACTATGGCTGCTAACATGTTTTGTGAATTTGTCAGATTTAAGATTGCATAATTATATGATTTAAGCTGAATGACATTTTGTAGGATGAATTTTTATATCATTGTCTGCAATAAACATTATTTTGATGTTCTCAGATTTATATTGATCTACGAAAATATAATTTATTTTTTCTTGGGAAATATAAACAAATGAAGTTCTCCACTCAGGACAAGGACTCATTTTTCATTGAAGCCAGTAAAGTGGAACCTTCCTCTTTCCCTTATATTTCTTAAACTATTTTAAAGGAGTTTTATGTTAACAGAAAAACTGAGAGGAAATTTTAAAAAATTACATGTATTAACTTCCCCCTCTTTCTAAATACAAGTGTGTAGCTTCACTTGTTTCCAAAATCCCTAGTCAGAATGATACACTTGTTTAAACCAATGAACTTATTTTAATACACAGAGTATGTAGATATCACACACTTTTAATATCATATAATGAGGAAAGAAGTTTTTTTGGTGTGTGTGTTCTTTATTTCTAAAACTATATCTCTAGTCTATCTATGAGAAAAATAGCTGCAAACCAAAACTGAAGATCATTTTACAAAAGACCCATAGAGTATCCCTCAAAATTGTGAAGGTCATGAAAAGTAAGAAAAGAAGCTCTTTCAACTCGAACCAAAGGAGATGTGAGAATGAATTCAATGCTAAATTCTAGGTTGGATTATGGAATAGAACATAGGATGTTCAAATAAAAGCTGGTGAAATCTGAAAAATGTCTGACTTCAGTTTGTGATAACCTAGCAAAGTAGGCTTCCTATTTTTGCAAATTGTGCCATGGAAATGTATGATCATTTTAGGGGAGAAACAAACTGGGCATGGAAATACAAAGTAAGTCATTCCATCACATTTTTAACATCTCTTTAAATATAAAATGTTTTCAAGTTAAATTTGAAAAGTTTTAGGACAAATATCTATATGTCCATGCTCCATGACATGCTTATGTTGTGAACAAGGCAAGTTTTAGAAGAACAAATAGTGTAATTAAGTTTTTGAAAAATGTTCACTTACACTGATGCTTCATCCATGAAATCTGGTCAGTGGCTGAAGTGTGAAGCCCTGTGCAGTAGTGATTCTCTGAATATGCAGAGCTTGGACCACTTTCCTTCTGAGTTCTGCTGTTTGTCTTATTTCTCAGTTGCAATAGCAGTTGTGGTTGTTACTTTAAGTGAAGCATTTTATGCTTGAACTTGATGGTACTTTGTGATAATTTGATGACAGATATTGATGAACACACACTTTCTGACCTTGCTCCTCACAGTGAAATCCTCAGGGGAATGATTGTGCCCATGCTGGTCTGACAAATATAAAACTTGGTCAATGCTCTTTAAGGAAATGAAACAACTTAATGTATCTAAAATTTCATATTGAATTATCTTCAGGGACTAATAGGCCATACAGTGTTATGAGTCTGAATACTTGATATGAATTAATGAGTGCTATCACTGCTCAGAAATGGATGAATCCAACTGTAGCCATATGTAAATGACTAAATGGCAATGGCTTGAATGATAAGAATTTTTCATTCATGGTAACAAACATACTTCTCCAGGGCAGAACTTGGATAGTGGCCAGGGATGTGTGTGTAGAATGGAAGAGAACATATGGGAAGTCAACTTTCTACTTAATTTCCTGTGGATGAAAACTTGCTGGAAAAATAAATGTGTTATTAAAAATATGAAGAGGCCAAACTGCTTTACAGGGTGAATTTTTTTAAGTAGTGTCATTTTGTGGTTTCTCAACAGATGAATAATCTTTACATTTTACCTACACAATAAATATTTGAAAATAAAAGACCAGATTCTATGATTCTAATTAAAACATTTATAAAAAGTATGGCTATAATCTCTTTGATGACAGTTTAGAAAAATAAATTTAAGAACAAATTTATATATTATTCTGTATGTCAGAGATCAAAAACTATTTTTGTCAATGCATCCAAATAAAATTATGGGGGTCAAAATAGGTGCAAATGTAGGACCCCATAATCATCAACTGTGCTTTGAGTGTTAGTTTCACAGTGGAAACGTTTCACAGAATGACAATCAAGGCTAAATCTTGAATTTTTGTACTGCTGTTTTATCTTATTTGTTCAAGGAGTAATCTAGTGTCAGTTATACTAGATACAAAAATTTTATCTTTTTAGTTATATTTCTATTTTTTTTTTATTTTTCTTACTAGCCTGTATAATGCACATGATACATGATCATGCACTTCAATTATCAGTGTCAGTTACTATTTTTCTTATTACTTTGAGTCTCAGAAGTCTCTTAGCCTTGATATCTCCACTTTGGGTGCTGAGTGTAGTAATTGGAGGCACATAAAATAAAATGGAGACAGTTAGGATTTGGACTCTCCCAGTGTGACACTCTGTGTATATTAGGAATATGATCTAGGCCTGCCATAAAAAAATTCACAGAGTAGGTGCCTTTAAACAATTTATTTTTATACCTCTGGAGGCCAGAAGTCTGAATTCAAGTGATTAAAAAGGTCAAACACCCTCCAAAGGCTGTGTGGGGAAATCCTTTCTTTTCCTTTCCATTCTGCTGGCTTCTTGATTTCTTTGGTTTGTGTCTTTAAAATTCTATGCATTTCAGACAGGTGTAGTGGCACATATCTGTAATACCAACTACCTTTGAGGCTGAGGCAAGAGAATTACAAGTTTGAGGACAATGTTGTGCAGGCCCCAGGTGGAAGTAGTTAGGGTCTCTGGTCAAGGCTTCTAGTGGGTTATGTTTTCAGTATGTAGCCAAGGTCTGGAATATCCTGATTCCGCATATGCACTCAAGGTTATAAACACTTGCTTCTCAACATGCACCCATTTATATAATTTATTGAAAATGTTTTTTCTTTGCATTGCCTCAAAAATGGCATATGAATTCACTCAGGGTCTAGATGGAACTGGCTGGAGTAAATGGAACTGGCTGGGGCAAAATGGAACTGGTATTTAAAGCTGGGGACTACTGCCACCTCTAAATAAAGCATATCTGTTATCCCAACTGAGTCTTTCATCTTCTTCCACAACAACTCCCTTAGTTCTGAAAGCTAAAGTTGAAAATCATGGTGCTGACTGGGTTGACTCTCTCTGGCAGCTGTGAAGAATTTTGTACTATGCCTCTCTCCTGGTTCCTGGTGGCCGATGGCAAGCTTGGCTCTCATTAGATTATGGCAGCATTTCTCAGTCTCTACCTTTCTCTTCAAATGGCTCTCCTCTATACATGTCTCAAATAGTCTTTCTCTTAGAAGGACACTAATCATTCAATGTAGGTACCACCATAAATCCTGGGTGATCTTATCTGGAGGTCTTTAAATAAATTACATTGCAAACTCATATTTCCAAATAAGTTCACATTTACAACTACCAGGTCCCAGGTCCCAGATCTCTCTAGGAGACTATGTTTAACCCATTATAGTTTATAAAATTTTCTGACATCATAACACCATATAACAGTAAAACCAAAAATACAAATATATTTCCATTTCTGTACATACCATTGGAACTTTTATAATTGGGATGAGAAGTTGGTGGGTTTTTTCTTTTTCTTTTTTTTTCAGAATAGGAAAATAACTCCATACTATCTGCACACTATCCAAGCACTCTTCAACCCTCTCTTTTAGGCTTTTCACTGAGGAGGATTATAGGTATTTTCATCTGAACTTGGCACTCTGGCCTCCTGTCATGGTCAGATTCTTGTGTGTACAACAGCTTGCCTATCAGTTAATTCCAAGGCAGCAATCTCAATCCACAGATTTAGGTTTACTCTGTAAACTTTCTGCAATTCTACAGCCTGTCTCTCACACTGTTTCTTCAGGTGCTGTGAGATGTGATGCCAGCTCTATCATGGAATCAATCCCTCAGGGGTACCTGTTGCAGATACTTACTCAAATACAAATCATGATAGAACTTTTGGTGTCCTGAGGTCAAGGATGTGGTTTACTGGTAGATCACTTGCCTGGCACAAATGGGGTAGTGAGTTTGATTTTTAGAAGCAGCAAATCAAACAAACAACAAATAAAAAAATAAATATATAACTGTGGTGTCTTTTCATGTGTAGCCTCTTTGGTTATCCCTGCAATTTCATCTTCTTGAAAAAAATAATAGTTTCTGGATATCTCACTTGTTCCACATTTCTTAAATCTTCTTCTGTTTTATTCAGTGCCTCTAGGGGGAAACCAGGTTTCTTGGAGTATTTAACTACATTGGATAGTCTTCACTTCGTTGGTAAGTTTTCTCTCAAAGTACTGTTTCTCCTGGAAGTCTTGAATTTACTTTAGTTTCATTTGCTCTGAAGCCTCCTCCCTGGGATTTTGGTCATGTCCAAGTTGTTTAGTTCAGAGTTTTGGGAAATAATTATTCCTGAGTTGCTTGGAGAAGTTCAAGTTTCTGACTTTTTTTTTAGCATTAACATGTTTCTTGGATTCTAAGACCAATTATTTCAGAATAGTGTTTTTTCAACTCTTGAGAATCTCTAACAATGTAAGTTTGCATATTTCTTCAGAAAAACTTAAAGAGCTACAATTGCCCATTTGGATTCTATTACTGTGAAGTGATGGCTGTCATTGGTGTGAGGTTATTATACATGCATTCAAGCAACCTGAAAATGTCCTCTTCCAACCAGGAGTCTTGGCAATTTGGTGATGCTATCAAGGTCTCTGGGCCTATAATAAGGCTTGAGGCATGTGTGCACTTAGCAGGAGCTTTGTTAAGATAGGCCTTCTCTATCAAGATTCAGCAAATGTTAAACATGATCGCACACACCTGCAATCCCAGTGACTCCAGAGCCTGAAACAGGAGAATTGCAAGTTCAAGGACAGCCTCAGCAACATAGTGAGGTACTAATGAGAACCTGTCGCAAACTAAAAAAATAAAATTTGCTGGAGACGTTCCTCAGTGGTTAAGCGCCCCTGTGTTGAAGTTCCAGTAGAAGGAGGCTGCATTCCTTGTAGTTCCATGACTCAAGATTCTAGCAGTAAAAAAATAAAATAAAATAAAAAGGTTTTCTATGAGACTGCTGCTTGCCAGTCATCAGCTAGGGCCTGAAGGTCCAGTGTCAGTGTTCCTGCGGGTTTGCTTACATGATATGACTCTGGTGACACTGGCCAGGATCTGGAGGTTCAGTTTTGGTGTGCCTGCAGGTTTGCTTGTATGTGAGGTTTTGTTCTGGGTGTGCTAGTGGCTGTCATCTTGCTGCATTTTTGCATGGTCACTCCTTTGTGTGAGTGCATCCTTGGTAGTCTCTGTGTTTGCAATCTGGAATGGCATTGAGACCTTGGGACTGCTGTGTGGAAGAGCTTGGGGAATCTGAAGATCATATCCATCAGATTGTGGGGGGCTCTCAGTGGGGGCTCATCTCAGAGATGTATGTTTGGTTCAACCTACAGAAATCAATAAACATAATACATTATATCAATAGATTTAAATACAAGAATCATGTGACCATATCAATAGATACAGAAAAAGCATTTGACAAAACACAGTAACCCTTCATGTTCAAAACTCGAAAAAAACTAGTGATAGTAAAATAGAACACACGATTATAAAAGCTATATATTCTAAACCCAAGGTTAACATCATTCTAAATGGAGAAAATTAAAAATATTTTCTAGGAGACAACGTTTAACCCATTTTACACAAATGGGCTCTTTTATCACTTCTATTCAACATTGTCCATATGAAATTAGCCACACAGAGCTCCAGTTAAAGTCATACATCTCATTTTCTAACCTGTGCTATCAGCCTTACTCCCATCTGGTGGCAAATGTGACTTATGAGTTTTTCCAAATTTAAAAGTTTTCCTCATATGCATAATACTGGGTTTAATCACCAGTCACACACACACATGCAGACACACACACACACACACACACACACACACACTCACACACACACATACACACACACTCACACACACACATACACACGATATATAAGTTTGCATAATCTGTGATCACAAACATGGTAAGAATCTATGTTAATTGAAAATACAAATAGCACATACCCCACCCCCAACTTCACAACACAAGAATATCAATATTTTCACTTATTACATATGATTTAGCTTTTTTTTTAAGAAATGCTGTTTAACATGGAGAACACCCTAGCATGATTGTTTTTCTTCATATGTATGTGATAAAACCATTAAAGATCTTCTATATACTCAAAAAAATAAAAAGAAAAAGAGTCAGGTCTTTTTCTGAGGGTGCAGCTCAGTGATAGAGTGCCTGCCTTGCAAGCATGAGGCCCTTAGGTACAGCTTCAGCAGAGAGGAGTAAAGCAGTCAGAAAAGGAATAAATATGAATGAAAATAAGATTTTTTATTTTTATTTTTTCCAGGGCATGTTACAAATCTAAAACCTCACACATGCTAAGCAGGTGCTAAACTACTGAGTTATATCCGCAACAAGGGCTCTTTAATTTTTAATTTTCAAATTTAGTGTCGACAATGGAAATAATGGACATAATCTGCAACCACTTTTTTTTAAAAGAGAGAGAGAGAAAATTTTAATATTTATTTTTTAGTTTTTGGTGGACACAAGATCTTTATTTTATTTTATTTGGTGCTGAGGATCGAACCCAGCACCCCACTCATGCCAGGCGAGCTTGTGACCACTTGAGCCACATCTCCAGGCCAAAAGGTTTTTTTTTCAAATAAATTCAACATTTTACCCATCTAGAATTTATGTAGAATAGTCTGAAATCCCAAAGCGTGTCAAGAAAGCAAAAGCATATATTTATATACAACATAGTGCTGAAACTGCCTACAAGACTCTATAGAAAATACAAGTATTTTTGAGTTCCAAAAGCTTTGTGCATTATTTCCATCATTCTTTATACATAAAAATTTAATACAATATTTGATAAATTTATGTTTTAATAAAAAATGACATGAAGAGTTTCCACTATGTAAAGTGCATAATATAAATATGCAATTATATTCAACAATAATGTTTGAAAGACCTTTGTCTAAAAAAAAAAACCTCATTTCTTTTGACAAAATGAAGGCCATCAGTTGGGAACTTTTATTTTCTCCTCCACTAGTTTATTATCTCTACATCTTTTGTTTGTAGCAACAAACAAAGCCTAAAGAAAGTTTAACCATAAAGAAAATTTACTAGAATTATCATAGCCTGGCAGCCTGATAGCATTCTTCCTGGGCATCACATTTGATGATGGAGAAAAGGCAAGAGAAATACACTAAATAAGAAGGGAAAAACTGTGGGCTGTTGGGTGGATAATTTACAAGGAAAAACACAACAGGCTAAAAAAATGAGTAGGATTTAGAAGTAAGAAGAATTCTAAATTTTTGACACATCTTGATACTATTTTGAACTTAATATAATAATGACACATCAAAGCACCCGGTATAGTGAGTTGAGGACTAAGGAAGTACACACAACTGAATGAAAGAGAAAGCAGCAAAGGAGACTAAGAATGCATGCCAGGAAACTACAGGTTATTGTATTTAAAGCAGAGCAAAGCCTGATGAGTGAAAAGCAATCACTACATAAACTTTACCATAAAGAATATTCATTAAAATTTCACTCTCTTTTCATGCAGCCACAATCCACTCTACAGGGAGGGCAGTGGCATTCCCTGCACCTTAGGAAGAGGTCAGCCTAAGCAGTGCAGTGACCCAAAGGGTGAAGGATACATTGGACTCATCATCTGCTACATCATTTACTTCAATTGCAAGAGGTGGAGCAACACCAACTTCAAGATCACGCTTGGGGACAAAGAATAAAACAGAAGTTTGCCCAGAAGAGAGTGTGTTTTCCAAGTTACAGGATCTTAAAGATGTTGACGCTGTTCAGAAAGTCTTCCTTGAAGAAATACAGCTTGGTTAAGAGTCACTAGCTCAAGGCGAACTTGAAAAAGCTGTGACCATCTGACAAATGTACTTGTTGTGTGTGAACAGCCATCTCACTTGCTGAATGTGTTAACAGCAAACTCTTCCACCACAGGTGTTGCAGATGTTGCTATCTAAACTCACAATGACTAGTCACAGCTTTAAGTGTTCTGGGCTTGCTTGAAAATCATGTGGGAAAAAAAAAACAAATGTTGAAATAATAAAACCACACTTAAAATGATTTTTAAAACTCTTAACATTTGAATTTTATAAATTGAAAGTTAAGCAGTTCTGAGGGAAAAAAGGCAAATATATTTGTGATAGACTCTCCTACACTGAAATCTACAAAAGTTAATGATTACTTTCCATAGAACCAATGTTTATTTTTCCCAGTGAAAAATGCATTTTGGTAGACATTTATTTTTCATTTAATTCTTGCACTATGAGTCACCAAAATATGGTTTCATTTATTCCTAATACATACAGTTAAAATATACATATAACGTAACATTTCTAGGGATTAAAAACACACAGTTTTCAGTTTGCACATAAGCAAAAAAAGAATTACAGATGATAGCTTAAGTATAGATATTTTTGAGTGAGTATATTTTATTGAAAATCAGAAAACTCAGTAAAAACTTGATTTTCATGAAAACTAAGCAGTACAATATTTGAGAGAGCAATGATTTTTATTTAATCTCTTAAACACATGGAATGGATTACTATGCTGTATTAAAGCCTTTACCTCTGACCTTTGTACATATCTTGAGATGTTTTGTTTAAATTAGTAGGTTTAATGTGTTAAGGGTGTTTATCTCCTTACATTTTAAGTATATGTGGTTGCAAATAGCACCAGGACTTAGATCTATTTCTTTCAACAGGAAAAATAAATAAAGTTTTGTTTCTGCTTGTGCCCTCAGCTGTTTAAGTGGATATTAAAGAACATGTAGAAAAAAGAGAAGAAATTTTACTACAGTTTGTCAGCATTATGATTCCCTTCCTGGGGTCCATTTTATGATTGTGTATTGAGAGAGCAGGTCACATTCACTGTGATGATGGAGAAGAGGAGAGGAGATAATACTGAATGTATAATTAAAAGTATGTGGACTCTGTGTGTGTGTGGGGGGGTGTATCATTGCCAAAGAAGAACTTTTATCAGCCAAAATAACTCTGTACTCTCTTTTTCCTCTTGATTTTACTAGTTCTTTAAGACTTAGCTCAATCATCACTGTTAGAAGGAGAACCTGCCCCTCCTCTGGTATTTTAAGTGTTGTGAACATTAAGAGGAACCCCTGTATATTTGTCATTCAGTTCTTTATCCCACATCCTACAAAATAAAAAAGGTATTCAGACTCTGAGTATGGAACAGCTGGTGAGAGAATTTTCTCCCTTTCTCCTTTTACATTTTCTTTTAATTTTCTAGGGTAGAGAGTGAGAGACATCTTTGGGATTTAGGTAAATATTTAGTATGTGTCAGATTTTTCATACCCCTTGAACCTTATTATTGGGGGTAGGGATCAATACCAATATAGATTATAAAATGTAAAAAATAAGAGGTGTCAAGCTTAATAGTCATAAGAAGTGTCAAAATATAATATTACCAACATAAGAAAGGTGAAAGAATTGCATAAACTGTATTCATAATTTTAAAATTAAGGGGGTTCATTTCAGGAATGTGACAAAGAATAACTGGAGGTCATCAAAATTCCCACTTCCAAACTAGAATGAATACTGAAAACACTTTTACGTTCTGCACTTCATTGTTTTACCAATGAATGTCATCCTTCCACAGCCATCACCATATCCTGAATTGTCATTGGGCACTTCATAGACCAAAGCCGTAACCTGAAGTTCCTGAAAACAGCATTTTGCACATTCTTCAGTGCTTTCCAAAAAAGCTTAGATCCCACTCCCAAAATAAAGTATAAGACATCAAGAATTTTTTCTCCATAAATTCACAATTTAGGTACACATGGATCATAAAATAAAATATATTAATTTCCACACCTCAAAACAATGATAGTTTAAAATTCTGTAGCTCAATCATGAACTGGAAATAATTATATGGTGTTTATTTAATAGACTTCAACATCTGTTTGGAAAACCCTCTGACAACTGAATTAAAAACAAAATAAATGGAAACAGTATAAGTTTCTTTACCAGAACTTGGTGCTCACCTGAGAACTCTTTAATTAGTCTTTTCAGTGCTTGCAGGAAAATTTATCCAAGTGGCTCAGGGGTTCTGTGTATTCTAACATCACAGAATAACAGCTGTAACCTCTTTAGGTTTCCAAAGTCTAGTTAACCTCAAGTGCTTCTGAAGAGAACACATTTTTTCTTCAGGAAACTCTAATATTATTTTGGATCCTTAAAGTCCACCACCCTGATTAGATTTCAGCAGGACAGTGGATTAGTATAAAGGACAAAAGGTCAAGACTATTTCTTGAACCAATTATCTCCTTTAGTAATCTCAACACATTTTAATCTTGTTTTAGCCCTGGTTTCTCTCTTTGTCTTTCATTGGCACTGGGGATGGGCCCAGGCCAAGCAGTCTACCACTGAATCACATTCCCACTCCCTCTGATTTCTAAAAATATAATCCCAAGAAAATTTATTTCTATTTTTGTATAGTACCACATTCTTCCAATCCTGTTTCCCTATTTGATAATATTTTAATATAATAATATTTTAACATAAATATTTTTCTTCATCAAAAATATTGCCCTTTCTTCATTATTACCTCGAATCTTTTATCATCTTCACTTTCATCCTGGCATTTAATTTTTTTTCACTCCTGGCCAATTTTTACCAGCCTTTAGAACTGAAAATTGAAATACCAATCACTATTGTAGAAAGTTTGATAAAAGTAAAAGTAGAGACTAAATGTCTGGTATCCTGATTGATTTGATTTTGAATTTAGGAATCAAGGAATATGAAATAAGCACTTAAAAGGAAAAAAATATCATTGAAAGCAATTTGTTTAAACTTGAATTGGTCAAAAGATGTTGCAATTCAAACAATGACAAGTTAAAAAAGACTATTTGTTCATATAATTTTTTATTAAGCACCAGAGATTGAACCCAGGGGAAATGAGCCTACTTAATCACTGAGCTTCATATAAGGACTTTACTTTCTTTTTTTTTTTGAGACAGTTTCTTGCTAAGTTTCTGAGGTTGGCCTCAAACATCAGATTTTCCCGCATCATTCTCCCAAGTCCCTGGGAGAGCAGACATGTGTCAACCACACCTAGCAGCTTCAACATGATTTCAAGATACATTAAATACACTCAAAATCTTTATATATAAATAATTTACCAAGTAATATTTAACTGATTATAACTAATAATTAATTGTTGTTTGGGAAAGACTAACTAAATGAAAAGTTTGAATAAATGGTTAGTTTTACAAAATAGTAACTAAAATCAAGTTAGAGGTGTGCATGCCTGTAATCCAAGTTATTCTGTGAGTTAGAGGCATAAAGATTCCAATTTGAAAGTCAGCCTATACAACCTTGTCTCAGAGTAACATAACAAGGGCAGGAAATGTATCTCAAAGGTAGAATGCTCCTGAGTTCAATACCAGTAGCACAGAAATAATGAAACAAACAAGAAACAGTTCAATATGATTTAATGTTGGAAGCATTTTAAAATTATGGATAGACATAGACATAGTCAAGAATGTGTAAAATAAAATATTTAGAAGACTAAATTCTTTAGATACTTCAATGGTAATAACTTGTTGGGAATCCTTTTAAAAACTTACCATTAAGATTATCTATATGTATTCACTACTGGAGATTAAACTGATGGGCAATTAACATCTCAACTATGTCCCCAGCCCTCTTTGTCCTTATTTTTTTTAAATAGTACTTGCTAAACTGCTGAGCCTTACCTCAAACATGTGATCTTCATGATACAGGCTTGCAGTAACTAGGGTTACAGGTGTGCATCACCATGCCTAGCTACAGAACATACTTTTAATTTCAGAAATTCTCTCCTCCAGATCTGTCAAAGAATGCATTAGTTACCTGTGAGTGAGCTGGGCTAGGCATGTGGTTTAGCAAAGTACTTGGGATGCACATGTAGCTATTACCAGTATGTCAATATGTTAATTGCTGAGGCTGGCTTTGAAGCCACCATTCTCTTGCTTCAGCCTCTCAAGCTGCTAGGATTACAGGCATGTGCCACTGTGCCAGGCAATATGTTAATGGCAAATGGTAAACTGCAATAAGTAAAACAAATTGGTGCAGGTTTACATTGTTCCATGAAATTAAATATTTCTGTAGAGGGCAAGAGTTAAAGTGATAATCTTTAAATGACTGACTGGTTTGTAGAGTTGTTGCCTGGCACAAATGAGGCCCTGGGTTAAATCTCTATATGAAAGAATACTATTTCATTTTAAATATCTGATTAATCTGAATTGTTAAATGTGGTCTCTTAAATAAATGAATCCCATGAAATCTAGATAGCATTACCATCACAATTGTTTCCCCCACCGACATTTATAAAAATAAAATGTCCAAATTCTTAGATTTGGGAGAACCCTTGCAAACATGCATTATGAGCTTTTCAACAGTAATGATTCTTCAATATTTCATAATCTAGAAAAAAATCTAATAATCTAGAGATTTCAATGTTGTTGGGATGCTAATTGTATTTTATAATACATGGTGTTAGAGATTTTTTCAAAAGGGCCAAATGCTTCATTATTACTTGATCAATTTAGAAAAATATATAGTAAAACCATAATAAAATATTTAAAACAAATAATATTTAGAATTTTTTGTTAATTCTTAATATTTCTGAATTCTAATAACTTTTCAGAAAAAGAAGTAATTTTCTTCATCAATCAATATTTTAGCCTTTATTTCACTTATTTTTGTGGTCTACATTACAATTGTCTGATCTGTGACTGTCTTCTACCATTTATTATTTGAGCATTTATTTACTTATTTATTTAGAAAGACCCTGTCTCATAAGGTAAAAAGGGTTGGTGTTGTAGGGCAGTGGATAAGCCTCCTTAGTTTCAAACACTGGTGTCAAAACAAAAAAGGTAAAAAATATTGTGGTCTAATATGAGAATATTACAGGCAGCAAAAATGTACATAACCTTTCAAGAGTAAAAAAGAAGAGATTATTTTGAAAGAAAGGGAATTAAATTAGCGTCAATATTTGACATAATATCTGTGGTTGCCAATTGAAAGCTGAGTAGTGTTTAAATTACTAAGAAAAAAACATAAAACCTGGAATCATAAATTTAACCAAATAACATTTAAATGTGAGGACACAGTTAATATATTACTCAAGTACACTTAGATTCAGAAGTTTGCTACAAAAAGATGTTTTAAAATTTTTGCAGCAAGGATCAAATAAAAACAAATTTAAAGTATGTACAAATGTGTGAAACAAAAATGATCAAATGCCTTAAAGTTTATTAACTATAATATTAAAGCAAAGTAATCAAATATATATTTACTGAAATGTACATTTTAAAAATACAAGCATAATTGTTCTTTGAAAATGGAAATAGACATGAAGCCATAATTTTATTGATTGATGTTACCACGAGGGAAATAATAATAAGAAGAAAGGCCAGGCAATGTGGTGCACCCCTGTATGCCTAGTGTTTCAGGAAGCTGAAGCAGGAGGTCTGGAAGATAGAAGTCAATGTCCGCCATTTAGCAAACTCTATCTCAAAAAGCGAGAGAGAGAGAGAGAGAGAGAGAGAGAGAGAGAGAGAGAGAGAGAGAGAAATGAGAAAGAAAGACAGACAGAAAGAAAGAAAGAAAGAAAGAAAGAAAGAAAGAAAGAAAGAAAGAAAGAAATGAGTGAGGATGTATTTCAAGGATAGAGAACTTCTGGATCTATTACCCAGTACCAAAAGTAAAAGAAAAAGAAATTGATACAAGAAAAATGAGCTTTAAAAATTAAACTGATAATAACTAGATTTAATATAAATAGATTAAATTGACCAGTGAACAAATAGATAATTTGATATCAGACCATAAAACTATAAATGGCAATTTGTTGCACAGAAGAGACACTAAAGCATTTTGAAAAACAAAATTCGAAAATAAAAGACTAGAAAATACAAAGAAAACATAAGATTTTTGGCTGAATGCCAGCTAAATCAGTCTGTGATAAAATATAGTTGGTCTTGGAAACCAGGTGCCAGGGATGCTGAGGCATAAGAAAGAAGAGTTTGAAATAAGCCTGGATAATTACTTGATACCCTGTCTTAAAATAAAATAAAATAAAATAATATAAAGCTAAGGATATATGTGTGAGCTATCTCTTGTCCAGTGAGGAGGTTCATGGAACATGGTACAAAAAAAGTGTGGCTGTGGAGTTGCTAATCAAGACCTTCAGAGACCCAAACAGGAAGAATATCTGATTTTATTGTGCAGTTACCATGTATATATACTCAGGCAGTAGCTAAGCAGATTACAGGCAGCCACCAATGCAATGTCTGCTAACTGTCCTTGTAGCAATCAATCAAGGAGAGGGCTGTGGAGCCAAGGCAGGGAAAGCAACAGATGACCTCACACCCAGGGCTGGGTCTACACGGAGAGCAGCCTGCTGCTCATGCACCTAGTATGAGGGAAGTGGATTGCCTTGCAGACATCCTTAACATATGCCATGTGTGCAATACTCCATGCACTTGTACCCACATCTTCACTTTCTGACTATGCTACCAGGACTTCAGCCAGTGTCCTTTATATGGTTACATAAGCATCTCAAAACAAAAAAATATTATCACTATTATGAACATTAGGGCCAGGGTAATAGCATAATAAGTATTAGATAAGTTGAGTCAGTTTTCCCTTTGATTAGTTTTTTTCTTTAGTTATGACATCCCTCTGCTTATTTTCATTGTTTTTTTTAAATTTCCTCTTCATGAAATATTTTTTGACTCAGGTACAGTGATATAGATCATGAGTGTGAAGGATATGTCACCTTTGGGTTCTGCATCTGGGATGCTAAGAAGGCCAGAATCAATAAATGAGATGGTAAACTGCAAAGCTTCCTTCACAGTAAAGGAAACAATAAATAACATGAAGAGAAAACCTACAGAATGGGAAAAGATTTTTACCACATGCACTTCAGACAACAGCATTCAATCTCCAGGATATATTAAGAACTCAAAAAATTAAAAACCCAAAAGAAAAAAAAAATCAAATAACCCAATAAATAAATGGGCAAAGGACTGAACATGCACTTCACATATGAAAAAAAAATTAATTGCCAAAAGATACATGAACATTGTCTAATTTTTTTAGTTCTTTGTATATTCTGGATATTAGGGCTCTGTTTGAAGTGTGAGGAGTAAAGATTTGTTCCCAGGACGTAGGCTCCCTATTCACCTCTCTTATTGTTTCTTTTGCTGAGAAAAAACTTTTTAGTTTTAGTAAGTCCCATTTGTTGATTCTAGTTATTAACTGTTGTGCTATGGGTGTCCTATTGAGGAATTTGGAGCCCGACCCCACAGTATGTAGATCATAGCCAACTTTTTCTTCTATCAGACGCCATGTCTCTGATTTGATATCAAGTTCCTTGATCCACTTTGAGTTAACTTTTGTGCATGGCGAGAGAAAGGGATTCAGTTTCATTTTGTTGCATATGGATTTCCAGTTTTCCCAACACCATTTGTTGAAGATGCTATCCTTCTTCCATTTCATGCTTTTAGCCCCTTTATCAAATATAAGATAGTTGTAGTTTTGTGGATTGGTTTCTGTGTCCTCTATTCTGTACCATTGGTCCACCTGCCTGTTTTGGTACCAGTACCATGCTGTTTTTGTTACTATTGCTCTGTAGTATAGTTTGAAGTCTGGTATAGCTATACCGCCTGATTCACATTTCCTGCTTAGAATTGTTTTTGCTATTCTGGGTCTTTTATTTTTCCATATGAATTTCATGATTGCTTTCTCTATTTCTACAAGAAATGCCGTTGGGATTTTGATTGGCGAATAACCCAATCAACAAATGGGCCAAGGACCTGAACAGAAATTTCTCAGAGGAGGACATACAATCAATCAACAAGTATATGAAAAAAAGCTCACCATCTCTAGCAGTCAGAGAAATGCAAATCAAAACCACCCTAAGATACCATCTCACTCCAGTAAGATTGGCAGCCATTAGGAAGTCAAACAGCAACAAGTGCTGGCGAGGATGTGGAGAAAAGGGTACTCTTGTACATTGCTGGTGGGAGTGCAAATTGGTGCGGCCAATTTGGAAAGCAGTATGGAGATTTCTTGGAAAGCTCGGAATGGAACCACCATTTGATCCAGCTATTCCACTACTCGGTCTATTCCCTAAAGACCTAAAAAGAGCACACTATAGGGACACTGCTACATCCATGTTCATAGCAGCACAATTCACAATAGCAAGACTGTGGAACCAACCTAGATGCCCTTCAATAGACGAATGGATAAAAAAAATGTGGCATTTATACACAATGGAATATTACTCTGCATTAAGAAATGACAAAATCATAGAATTTGGAGGGAAATGGATGGCATTAGAGCAGATTATGCTAAGTGAAGCTAGCCAATCCCTTAAAAACAAATGCCAAATGTCTTCTTTGATATAAGGAGAGTTACTAAGAACAGAGTAGGGAAGAAGAGCATGAGAAGAAGATTAACATTAAACAGGGATGAGAGGTGGGAGGGAAAGGGAGAGAGAAGGGAAATTGCATGTAAATGGAAGGAGACCCTCAGGGGTATACAAAATTACATACAAGAGGAAGTGAGGGGAAAGGAGGGAAAATATAAGGGGGAGAAATGAATTACAGTAGAGGGGGTAGAGAGAGAAGAGGGGAGGGGAGGGGGGAGGGGGGATAGTGGAGGATGGGAAAGGCAGCAGAATACAACAGACTCCAGAATGGCAATATGTAAATCAATGTGCAACTGATGTGATTCTGCAATCTGTATATGGGGTAAAAATTGGAGTTCATATCCCACTTGAATCAAAGTGTGAATTATGATATATCAAGAACTATGTAATGTTTTGAACAACCTACAATAAAAATTAATTAAAAAAAAAAAGATACATGAACAACTCTTTAACATCTCTACCAATTAGAAAAATGCAAATTAAAACTACAGAGATATTCTATCTCATTTGAATTAGAATGGCAATTATAAAGAATTCAAGTAACAATAAATGTTGGTGGGGAATGGGGTGAGAAAGGTACTCTCATACATTTTGGGTAGGACTGAAAATTAGAGCAGCCACTATCGAAAGCATAATGAAGATTCCTTAGAAAACTTGGAATGAAACCATCACTTGACATCATCAACAGATGAATGGATAAAGAAAATGTAATGTATATAGAGAATGGGATATTACTCATCCAAAGAGAAAAATTAAACAATGGTATTTGCCGGTAAATGGATGGAACTGGAGATATCATGCTAAGTGAAGTAAGCCGATCCCAAACACCAAAGGCTATGTGTTCTGACTTGTAGATGCTAACCCAAAACAAGGGAAGTTGGGCAAGAAAATAATACAAATCTACTGTATTGGACAAAGGAAAATAAAGGGATGAAAGGGGAGACAGAAACAGAAAAGACAGTAGAATTAACTGGACCTAACTAGCCTTAACTAAACTTGCATTTGAATGCATTATCAGGGTAAATTCACATCGTATTCCAAAAGAGCAGGATCACCTATAGGATAAGTTATACTCTACTAATGTATAATTTGCAAAATACATTCTACTGTCATATGTTAGTAAACAAGAACAACAACAAAGGCAGGTACCCAGAAAAGAGTGTCTCTGAAGAAAAATCATCCACTTAAGATGGCTTTGAAGAAAGAAATGAGTTCAAGGCTATGTTATCAGTATTATTAAACTCCATCACTTTTTGTATAGACGACATTTCACTGAGACTCAATGATGTGATTGAAATAAAAAGATTTATTGATCTCTCTCCCCAGGGAGGAAAGATCATGGAAAGAATCTAGGATATCATGGAAAGGGGTGTCAAGTGGCTGTATAACTTTCGTAGTTATGGGACCTTCTCAACATTTTGGAAGCCTATTACTTCTGTGGCCTATGTACCACTCATCCATACACATATATAGTCTCTTGCCATCTGGAGACTGTTAGCAGCTAAACCAGTGCAGCAGAGGAGCTGGCTCCTAATTGTAAATAAATTGTATGTAACCACGAAGAGATATTGGGTCCATAATCTTTATATTTTCCACATACTACAGTGGAAACTTGGACATTCCTCCTGATAAAGTTGAGTTCTATGTCCCTAGGGAAATGAATAGATGTCCTCAGAAATTAAGATGACTGAAGGTCTCTAGCAGCCTCATGTAAACCCAGCTCAGGCCCAAGAAGAAATGGGCAAATCAGGTCCTGCTGCCCAGTGCTGTGTTCTCCACACTCTCCTTGAAAATTCTCATTCTCACCGAGGTCTGCTTCAGTTTTCTCAAAATTTCTTCAATCTGACTGTTTGGCTCCATCACCCTGAGAGCACACAACATCAGACTCTCATCACTGGTGTCTAGATATTTCCACTCTCTTTTTCACTACTTTCTCTGGTTGTGAAGTTCCCCAAATATCAACTGTCTCATCAAGTTTACATTTGTTAAGATACAACTGCACAGTGTTACCCATGCTGGCCTCATAATCCTGGCCATGAGAGAACCTGCTGATGAAAACACATGTTTGTGCTATTTAGCCCAGCCTCACTAGCCTTCTTACCCAATGTCCTGCTCTTACCATGTTCCCACTCTGCTTGTGAAAACTGTATTCCTATATCCCCGTAAATAATTCAAACTCCCGATCTTGCATTTGAAGTCCTCTTTCCTGGCCCCACAAGGTTATCCAACATCACATTTCAACACTCCCATATGCCATCATTTCTTGTCAGGCTGTCCTCTCCCTGCCTCTCACTCTGCTTCACTTGTCTTCCAGCATTCAAGTCTTTGTCTACTGGTGCTGCTCCCTGCCTGTCTTGTACTGTGTGTTCCCAAATATCAGTTCATATATCATTAACCATCTGTCACTGATGACACTCAGTTAGATGCATGAGACATCCTCTTGACCTGAAGAGAAAAATATCTTAAACCAATATAGCTGTTTGTGAAAGCAATGGTGAAACTGAGAAAAAAAAAAAAGATTAGACCTAGAAGGATTGAAAATGGTCACTGACACAAGAATCTCTTCATGGACTCTTGGCAACTTGGACAGTTTCTTCACAAATGTCTTGTACAGCATGCTTAATACCAGTCACTCTGTTGTTACATAATTTTGATGGGAAGGAAAACTCCTTTTATATTTCCAACCCCTGACATCCTGGCCCATTTCCTTTCCTATTTAGTCTCATTATATCAAAAAACAAATCTCCTCCCCTTCAATCTATTTTTTTTCAGTTCCTTGAGGCTGAATTCCTCAATCATTGTGTACAATATCTATTTCCACTATATCAAAACCCCCAGTCCCTCCTTCAGTAGTATCTATTATGAAAAGTGATCAAATCTGTGAAGTCCCTTGGGAAAGTCTCACCTTCCCACAAGGATATTAAATTTAAACTACCTTGAACTCACACTGAAGGACTTTGGGGTAGATTTGAGGTGGTCATTATTCCATGTGGATTTGCTCTCTCTACAACTTCCATGAATGACTACAGAGCCAGGTCGACCCTCTAGGTAATCTGCAATAAATATTTTAAATTGGGTTAGAATTGTGTCATGTTTTCTGTTGCCTGCTTTTAGCAGGGAGGAACCCCGCTGACATTTTTTAAGGCTCACAATAGAAGATCCTCTGCAACTATTGGAGACATTTATCAAACTCTATAAGTATTGTTACATGCCATTAGTGGGCAAGTTAGGAAAGTCCTCAACAAAATATCAAGTTATAGCTTAGTTATATTCATACTGTTTCTGCAGGGCTTTCTGTGTACACAGAGGATGGGTCTGAGCAGAGATGTCAGCACCAGTACTATAGTTACAGCTGTGTCCTGTTCCCAATATTCACATTAGGGTCTCTGAACCCACACAGGATGAATATTTGTACAATTAGAATGTTCTTCTTCTTCATTTCGGATTCATGTATAAAGGTGAATGTGTCCATCTCTATTTGGAGAGAATGGATGAGGTACTGGCTCTTCCCATGGACAAAGTATACTGATTGGTTGATAGCTCAACAATCCATGTGAGAGGCCTTATGAACTCTGTGTTCCAAAGAAGCAATGTCTTCAGTGTCTCTGTTTCTGTGTGAAATTGTCTCAAAAACATTTGTAACATACAGAATTAGGAATGGGTGAACACCCAACCCAGCCTCGTCTTTGAAAGATCAGGCTGCACTGCAGTAAAAATACATTGGCTGAGGTGTCAGGCAGTCCTGGAGCCTGTGTTCCCACCACACACTAGTGCAGACTTTGGGGCAGTGACCTTCCTGAGTCTCAGTGGCCTCAGCACTATTGTAGAGACACCACAAACTATGTATAGTGTCTCTTGAGGATTTAATGGAGTGGTCTGTATAGAGAGATCACTTGGCAGTGGTCACAGTTCCCAACATGTATTTTATTTCTGTTTCTGAAATTCTGTGACACTGAGAATAAATTTTTTTCATCATTGCACTTCAGTGGAAATGGGAAAAAGAAAAAAAATGGTCACACCTGAAAAGGCACTGAATAAAGCAAGGGTTGGAAAATAAATTTTGACAGTTAATTTTACCATAAAACATTCTGATACAGTGAGACATCACAGACATCTGATATTCCTAAAAACTGATTTAATGACTAAAGACTCACAAGAATTTCAAAGGTTTACCTGAGGAAAAGTTGAACTCCACCTTGAGTGAAAGAAAACAATAATTATTTTTTCTCTACATTCTCTATAAATAGCTACTACCACTCAGGGCTATTGTTCAACAAGAGTGACATTCCTGGAAATTGTGGAGAGAAATGCTCTCTGCTGTCTGAATAAGTGGGTCAGTTCCCCATTGTGTACAATGGTCATTGACAATTTATATGAGAACATAGCTCTCAGACTGAACATATGATTCAACATATAATCTCTGATGGAAAGAATTATTAGTGCTCCCTTGGGTTGAAAACTACATCAATGTATGGTGGAACAGAAACAGGAGTGATTAATTGAAGAATAGCCTTTTCAGAGTAAGTCAAGAAACTGAGTCAGGACTCAAGAACAATAAGAGACTTCCATAATAATTTTATGAATATTCTATCTCATAAAGAAGAGAGGAAAGCATTAGAAAATAAATGCAATTTAAAAGGACACTGCAGAAGGGATGAATTAACCTTTTTAAAGACTGAGGTCTGAACAATCCCTCCTGCAACAAGTTGTAGTGATGTCTGTGAGGTGCTTCTAATCCTCTCCTCCTAACCACAGTATACCTGCAACTATGGCTGGCACATTGCAGACAAGAATAAAAAAAATAAAAAAAATAAAAAATAAAAAAAAATAAAAGAATAAAAAAACTGACCTGGCAAAAAAAATAACAAAGCTTCAGATGCATCTGACCTCTACACATGCTCAAAACCAAAATGGGTCTCCTGGCTCTGCAGGCATATGTCTCAGCCTAGACAGTGTAGTTCAGTGTAGAGAATTTGTGATTTACTGGGGAGACAAGTTTCATTCATCTGAATTAGGATAAAAGTACTCACTGATTCCATCCACAGCAGAGCTGACTTTAGGCTCATGTTTAGGCTCTTCATATAATTGGACACAGAGCTTCTGACAAGTTCTTGTCTGTCAGATGAATCAGGATGACCACAGTACAGAAAATATTTTTCAGCCAGCAGGAGGTCATTCTCCTCCTCTTCCTGTAGTTCACTGTTGAGACTGCTGAGACAGCTGAGGGAGGGAAGAACAAAAGATGAAATCATGGTGGTTTAGAAGTTACAGCTTCCCAGCTAGTCCTGATTCAAATTTGAAGGGTGCAGTCCCAAACAGGTGGCTCTCTTCAAAAATTATCCAGAAAATCATTTTCATCTCATGGACGTATTTTAGGTGCCTCAGTATAAACAAGAGACCAAGGGCCACCAGTGCCCAGTATAGTTGCCAGGTAACAAGTTGTTGAGGAAGGAGACTCAGCTCCACCCATAAGGTACAGTAACAGAAGGATCACACAATGAGAAGCATAGCAGGGGCCAACCTTGTGCATAAATCATTGTGAATTGTAGACACAAGTGTCTGATTAATATTCTCCTGAACTGAAGAGTCTCAGAGACATTTTCCCTTCTTTGCACATCCATATTATGACATGACATCATTTTTATTCTATCTACTTTTCTTGTTATGGAATACTTGTCCATGAGCTCAGGCTAACAGTACAGAAATGATTTTTGCGTCTCATCCTGAGTTTAACCTTTACAAAGGAAACATATGATTTATTTAAGTTACAGAAGTGCCCAAGGCTGCTCAGTTCTCTTTGAGCAGACTCCCTCTTACCATACCATAAAGAAAGCAGAGAACTTTGCTAAAGCGTTCCATCATCTTTGGTTGAATCAACAACTTCACTGCAATCAGCACTCCTATTATGCCTTTAAGAAACTTTGACTACATTTGACCTCATGCTCTGTATTTTTAGAATTCCTGCACCCATTTTTTTACCCATTTTTTCTAGCCCCTGTTCATTCATTGTTACCTGAAATAAAGTGAGTCTTCTTTATCATTGCCCTCATTGTCATGGTGTTCTGTAAACAAATTTAAAAATGTAGAGGTCATTAAATAACTCCATTTCACTCATTCCAATACAAACACCTCCCTCAGAAGAAGACATAATTTATGTATACATAATTCAGGGAGCAATTAAGGGACTTAACCTGAAATAACTCACATATTAAATTTAAAGAAATGGTATGGGATGCTATGCTGATGCATCATGCACAGTGTCTCTGACTGGGTGGATAATTATTATGGAATGCTCTTCATGTAATTTGACAAAGTCAAAATGCATTTTGGTCTCCTGACTGCACTACATCCCCAGGCCTATTTTGTATTTTATTTAGTGATAGCGTCTGAGTTGTTTACTGCCTTGTTTATTTCTGAGGCTGTATTTTTAAAAAAATTTAATTTTTTTAGTTTTAGGTGGACATACAATATCTTTATTTTTATTTTTATGTGGTGCTGATAATCAAACCCAGTGCCTCATGCATACTAGGCATGTGTGCTACAACTTGAGCCACATCCCAAGCCCCCTGAGGCTGGCTTTAAACTTGAGATCCTCCTACCTCAACCTCCTGAGCAGCTGGGATTATAGGCTTGTGCCTGTAATCAAAGGATCAAACATGAGCAAGAACACTATAGGAGAGATCATTTGTCCTAGGTTGTAAGCATAAGGTCATGCAGAGCCCTGATATGCACACACATCAATGGTGCCTGTGAGTACATTACAATCTCTACAACTTCCCCACTCTTGTTAGTACTAGCTTTACCATGCTAAATTTGTCACTGGACCCTCAGAAGTATGACTAATAGGAGTACATTTGTGTTTTAATGGGGTAGTGATGAGATGCATCTAGACAAAGGGAGATTTCATGCTTACCCAAGAGATCAACACTGAAGCAGGGCGGCTGGTGGATATCTGATGATTTAAAGTGACCAGGGAAAGTGTTACAGCCCTCATCCAATATGTCCTGCAGGATTTCTTTATCCTCCTGTGTGGCTTGTCTCAGACTGAAGTGATAAAGAGTACAATTAAACCAGAGTATTAAATATGATTCCCAGGTGGTCTAAACAGAAGCCTAAAGGAGTGGTCACAGAATTTTGAAGGGGGAACTCCTTTCAAAGAAAAGTAAAATGATCCTAGAATGTGGGCAGGTTACAGCTGTCTTCATGACAGGAAACAGGAGGAGAGGCTCAGTCTACTGACTAGAAAAGAGGTAAGGACAGAGACTCCACTCTCCCTGTGTGATACCACCATGACCCCACAGCATACATATAGAATGGATTTTCCCTGTGTGTGTGTGTGTGTGTGTGCATGTGTGTGCACGCACATGAACATTTGTATATGGGTATGCATATGTGTATTCCCCCTACCTAAGGTTATGACATTCCTGCCAAAAAGTCATATCAACCACAAAGAAACCAGATTTATATCTCATACTCAATGGGCCCATATAAGACATAAGGTGTAGATTCTGTGAAATAAAACGACATTTAGATAGTTTGATTACTTCTACTTGGATATGGACAGGAACCACAGAGAAAAGAAAAACACCTCATTAAAAGATTGACTTTTTCCACTGATGAGGAATGCAATCATACCAGAAGCTTGTGTTTCCTTTGCATGTGAATTGTGTGGATAGTTTGTACCTATTGGTTTGCTCATCTGGGGACCCTCCTCATATTTAATCCATCCTCTTCCAGGCTCTTAACACTCATTGTTGCCTGGGAGCCAGTAATTCCTGTTCTTATCCATTTTCCTCCTCTGCACCACTCCCTGAAATCAAATTCAGAAATGTGCAGTCAGTCAATTAGTAGTTTCTACATCACTCACTGCAAAGAAGGGGAAGACTGAACTAAATGGAGAGTTATTATTCCCAGATCTTTACCAACAAGGCTGTTATATGTCTGTGGATCTGATATGGTACATACAGGATCCTAATATAAAAGGTTTGAGCTGTTCCTCAGGATGAAAAGGCATTTCCATGCCTACAATAGAAATCAGTAACTGTGAATTAACCCTATTTCCACCATACACTACCTTGTAAATGAGAAGTTGTTGTAGTCTTTGTGTTTCATCATTCCCTTGTCAGTAAGCTGAAGGCAAATAACAATATCTTTACTTCTGGAAATGTGCTAATGATGGATTTCCTTTTGATGAAAGAAAAGAGGAGAATAAATTTTGGAGAAAATCTTTTTCTCAGAGAGGAAACAGACAATCACACCTCACTTTAGTGACCATAAACCTGTCTGCAACCTACAATATTTTTGATTGGCCAGGGTATACACGGTAGATTGATGTAAGATAAATTTTTCTTCCAGATTTTGGAAATTCAGTTTGTGTTCTTGTAATTCAGCTTGTAGTCCCCGTATGATTTCTTTAAGGTTCACCTCAAGTCCTCCTTCAAGGTTCATTTCAGCTCCTCCATCAGGGGAAGGGCTGAAGGATACTGCCATGGTGGTTTTTACACAGTAAACATAGAGCCAGGGCCTGCAAACAAGAAACCCAAACATGACCTGGGTTAAAAACAAGTGAACCTAAGAACTGGCTGCAGTGGCACACACCTATAATCCCAGAGGCTTGGAGTCAGCTTGAGCAATGGCAAGGTGCTAAGCCACTCAGTGAGACCCTGTCTCTTAATGAAATACAAAAAGGGCTGCATATGTGCCTCAGTTCTTGAGTGCTTCTGACCCAAATATTAAAACAAAATAACCCAAGTAGAATTCATCAGGACTAAGGGATAACAGCAGCTGTCATTATTAACTTATTGTTGAGAAATGAGTACTCAGTGCTCCACAACACTTAAAACTCCTTCACCTTCCAAACAAGGATTCTGATACCTGAATCTACAGCATCGACTCAAGGCAGAAATGAGGAGGTAGGGGTGACTGTGCTAGGTAATGGTCTAAGAGAATCAGAAGGTAGGAGATGTCATGGAATGTGGGGAGCCCCTGCCTTCCATTGGCCTCATGCTGACTGATCCCCTGTTTTTTTCAGAAGGTCATTACAGACATAGACCACCACTCATTGGGCAGTCTCAGTAATTGTGTACCCTCATGCCAATGTTACCAACTTCTCTTTTCTTTTTTTTTTCTTTTTTTTATTGGTTGTTCAAAACCCTACAAAGCTCTTGACATATCATATTTCATACATTAGCATACATTAGCTTCAAGTGAGTTATGAACTCCCTTTTTTACCCCAAGTACCGATTGCAGAATCACATGGGTTACACATCCACATTTTTACATAATACCATAATAGTAACTGTTGTATTCTGCTACCTTTCCTATCCTCTACTATCCCTCCTCCCCTCCCCTCCCATCTTCTCTCTCTACCCCTTCTACTATAATTCATTTCTCACCTTGTTTATTTTCCCATTCCACTTACAAACTCTTATATGTAATTTAGTATAACAATGAGGGTCTCCCTCTGTTTCCATGCAATTCTCCTTTTCTCTTCCTTTCCCTCCCACCTCATGTCTCTGTTTAATGTTAATCTTTTCTTCCTGCTCTTCCTCCCTGCTTTATTCTTAGTTGCTCTCATTATATCAAAGATGACATTTGGTATTTGTTTTTTAGGGATTGGCTAGCTTCACTAAGCATAATCTGCTCTAGTGCCATTCATTTCCCTGCAAATTCCAAGATTTTGTCATTTTTTAGTGCTGCGTAATACTCCATGGTGTATAGATGCCACATTTTTTTAATCCATTCATCCATTGAAGGGCATCTGGGTTGGTTCCACAATCTAGCTATTGTAAATTGTGCTGCTATGAACATCGGTGTGGCAGTATCCCTGTAATACGCTCTTTTAAGGTCTTCAGGGAATAGTCCGAGAAGGGCAATAGCTGGGTCAAATGGTGGTTCCATTCCCAGCTTTCCCAGGAATCTCCATACTGCTTTCCAAATTGGCCGCACCAATTTTCAGTCCCACTAGCAATGTACAAGAGTACCCTTTTCCCCACATCCTCGCCAGCACTTGTTGTTGTTTGATTTCATAATGGCTGCCAATCTTACTGGAGTGAGATGGTATCTTAGGGTGGTTTTGATTTGCATTTCTCTGATTGCTAGAGATGGTGAGCATTTTTTCATGTACTTGTTGATTGATTGTATGTCCTCCTCTGAGAAGTTTCTGTTCAGGTCCTTGGCCCATTTGTTGATTAGGTTATTTGTTATCTTATTGTCTAATTTTTTGAGTTCTTTGTATATTCTGGATATTAGGGCTCTATCTGATGTGTGAGGAGTAAATATTTGTTCCCATGATGTAAGCTCCCTATTTACTTCTCTTATTGTTTCTCTTGCTGAGAAAAAACTTTTTAGTTTAAGTAAGTCCCATTTGTTGATTCTTGCTATTAACTCTTGTGCTATGGGTGTCCTATTAAGGAATTTGGAGCCCGACCCCACTATATGTAGATCATAGCCAACTTTTTCTTCTATCAGACGCAGAGTCTCTGACTTGATATCAAGGTCTTTGATCCATTTTGAGTTAACTTTTGTGCATGGTGAGAGGAGGGGGTTCAGTTTCATTTTGTTGCATATGGATTTCCAGTTTTCCCAACACCATTTGTTGAAGATGCTATCCTTCCCCGATTGCATGTTTTTAGCCCCTTTATCAAATATAAGATAGTTGTAACTTTGTGGATTGGTCTCTGTGTCCTCTATTCTGTACCATTGGTCCACCCGCCTGTTTTGGTACCAGTACCATGCTGTCTTTGTTACTATTGCTCTGTAATATAGTTTGAAATCTGGTATCGCTATACCGCCTGATTCACACTTCCTGCTTAGAATTGCTTTTGCTATTCTGGGTCTTTTATTTTTTCATATGAATTTCATGATTGCTTTATCTATTTCTACAAGCAATGCCTTTGGGATTTTGATTGGCATTGCATTAAACCTATATAGAACTTTTGGTAATATCGCCATTTTGATGATGTTAGTTCTGCCTATCCATGAACAGGGTATATTTTTCCATCTTCTAAGATCTTCTTCTACTTCTCTCTTTAGGGTTCTGTAGTTTTCATTGTATAAATCTTTCACCTCTTTTGTTAGGTTGATTCCCAAGTATTTTATTTTTTTTGAGGATATTGTGAATGGAGTGGTTTTCCTCATTTCCATTTCAGAAGTTTTTTTGCTGATATACAGGAATGCCTTTGATTTATGCGTGTTGATTTTATATCCTGCTACTTTGCTGAATTCATTTATTAGTTCTAGTAGTTTTTGTAGACCCTTTTGGGTCTTCTAGGTATAAAATCATGTCATCCACAAATAATGATAATTTAAGTTCTTCTTTTCCAATTTTTATGCCTTTAATTTCTTTCGTCTGTCTAATTGCTCTGGCCAGTGTTTCGAGAACTATATTGAATAGAAGTGGTGATAGAGGGCATCCCTGTCTTGTTCCAGATTTTAGAGGGAATGCCTTCAATTTTTCTCCATTCAGAATGATGCTAGCCTGAGGCTTAGCATAGATAGCTTTTACAATGTCAAGGTAATTTCCTGTTATCCCTTGTTTTTCTAATGTTTTGAACATAAAGGGATGCTGTATTTTGTCGAATGCTTTTTCTGCGTCTATCGAGATGATCATATGTTTCTTATCTTTAAGTCTATTGATGTGGTGAATAACATTTATTGATTTCCGTATATTGAACCATCCTTGCATCCCAGGGATGAATCCTACTTGATCATGGTGCACAATTTTTTTGATGTGCCTTTGTATCCGATTCGCCAGAATTTTATTGAGGATTTTTGCATCTAGGTTCATCAGGGATATTGGTCTGTAGTTTTCTTTCTTTGAGGTGTCTTTGTCTGGTTTCAGAATCAATGTGATGTTGGCCTCATAGAATGAATTTGGAAGAGCTCCCTCTTTTTCTATTTCCTGAAATAACTTGAAAAGTATTGGTATTAATTCTTCTTTAAAAGTTTTGTAAAACTCTGCTGTATACCCATCCGGTCCTGGGCTTTTCTTGGTGGGTAGTCTCTTGATTGCTTCTTCAATTTCCTCCATTGATATTGGTCTGTTCAAATTGTGTGTATCCTCCTGACTCAGTCTGGGCAAATCATATGTCTTAAGAAATTTATCGATGTCTTCACTATCTTCTATTTTATTGGAATATAGGTTTTCAAAATAATTTCTAATTGTCTTCTGTATTTCTGTAGCATCTGTTGTGATATTGCCTTTTTCATCCCGTATGTTAGTAATTTGAGTTCTCTCTCTTCTTCTCTTCGTTAGCATGGCTAAGGGTCTATCAATCTTGTTTATTTTTTCGAAGAACCAACTTTTAGTTTTGTTGATTTTTTCGTTATACTCCATTTTTATTGTGACATACTTTCTCTCACTTAAACATAGGTTATTATGTCAGACTCTGAAGAAATTCCTCACTTATTACAAAAGTTTCTATTGGCTCAGGCAATAGGAACATGAAAAAAAGAATAGAAACATGGAGAGGAGACTTGCTAAGTATTTTTGAACCCTCAACTCTGGGACACTCATTGGAAGAGATTTTCCAGATCCCTCTTACTAAGTTCAAAGCAGATAACATCCAGTGCTGATTCTGCTCTTCATGGCAATCTTCCCTTCACCAGGTCAGGCTACTGGTGTCTGCTATCAATGTTCTCATCTACTGAGAACCATGGCTGAATCTGAAACAGATATGTTAAAGTCTTTTCAGTAAGAATTGGATACCCTTCCTACCATGCTGCAGTGAGATGACTCCAGTGCTTTACCTATAGGAGCTCAGCAAATGCATTCATTGGGCTGTAATGTAAGTTCTTTAGACACATGGAGATTTTACATTTTATACACATACTAGGTTAAAGTGAGGAGCAAAGCAGGAGAGTTAGTTTATTCTGCTTCTATCAACACAAGAGTCATCGATTGTCATCCACTTTAATGCCAGAATGCCAGGCTTTTAACGCCACCTTCTTTCCTTTGAACTGCAAACCTGAAAATTACTTCAATTCTTCCCCACATTTGAAATAAAGTTTTAGTTAAAAACAAGAGTTGAACTTTGAGGAATTACCAATATTAGTTTGTTTTTAAGTGGATAGACAATGCCACGTTCTAGGGAACACATCACAATAATTTTATCAAGGATGAACTGGTGTGTCTTACTTAACTTGCCTCTTTCTTTCTCCAGCTGGCCAGATCATACTCGGTATCTATTGATGCCATCACAATCATCTTCAGTCCTTAAGAGTATAGATTTCTATGAGCCAAACTGGAAAGCAGGTGTTGGTCTGAGAAGTCATCCATCATTATGCTGGGACCTATTGGAAAAAAAAAGTAGGTTGATCAACTTGACAACCAACATTTTTTGATACAGCACTGGCTATACTCACCAATTAGCCCACTATCAATTCTTTCACTTGCTGTTCACCAGAGTGACAGTTCTGTACAAGCTAAGATAATATTTTACCCATCTCTGTGTTCATAATTTCCAGTGAAGACCAAGCACCGAGTCACTGGCAGGGTACACTCAAATGAATGCATAAAAGTGGTGGCATACCACTGTTATAAGAATGAATTCCCTTTACAGTGTCATCTAAAGCCTTCTAGTTAGTGTCCTCTTCAATGAGTGAACAAGTGCAACATACAGAGTCCTGCACATAATTCTGTAGATGTGAAGAAAAGAAAACTGTCCTAAAAACAATTTGTTTCCCAGCTATATTCCACATTGCACTCTAGGGTTTGTAATCAGGGCTCATGTCAGGTTTAATTTTTTTAATATTTTTAATTTGTATAAAAGATAAAGGTTGACTTAAGAAAAGGCTAATGCATTCACTTATGCCTGTTCTAAAAGACAGGTGTTAGACAAGCATCCATGTACCAGTGAATTACAATGACCATGCCTCCCAGAAGAAAGAGGCAGTAGAGCTGAGGGAGCTGGGAAGAGAAGGGAAAACAGCCTACAAAGTGTGTGATTTCAGGGACAGCATCATGTATTTAAACGATAATTTTCATAATATTTGGACACTGATGTTGGCTCTGCTTCAGTATGGTGGTTACAGAGAAGAGCAGAACAGCAGCTTTGGGGACAGAAAAGAGTTCAGAGTGAAAACCACAGGAGTGGGTAAACCTTATGCATAACCAAAGTTGTATTTCACACTCTCCTATCAAGTGAATATAACAGCTTCCTGCATGTGGAAAGTCCCAGAGAACTTTGCGTTCTAGGTCTCTTCCTACACAATATTTTGATATGATGTTATTTGTGGAGCTGCTGTTTTTGCTATGGCAGAACTGTCCATGGTCTTGGGATAACACTGCAGAAAGGAGTTATTCATGTCATTCTCATTTTAGTTCTTTCAAAGGAACAAGTGAATTTTTAAGGGAAAAAGTCCCCAAGACTCCTTAAATAAATGAGAAAAATGCTCAACAGAAAGCAGGCAATACAGACTGGTTTAGCAAAGTAAACCAGTCACACCAGCAGATGGTTTTTACCCTTGCAGCTGTTCTGGCCTGTTTGTGTGCTCATTTTTGTCTGATAATTACCCTCCACTGAAGATTCCCAGGGGGCCAGTGATTCAAGTGATGCTTTTTCTTCATCATGATGTTCTTCACTATTTCCTACAACAAAATTTATATATTTGGCAATTTTACCTCATCTGTTAAAAACACAGTGGCCTATCACAGCACAGAGAAATTATTGGTATGAATTTAGAAAAAATATCACTCATTTCTTTAATGAAATGGCCTGTTGAGGTATTCTTATACATGAAACTATGTGACCTACAGAAAATGGATCTCATTAGCAGCATTCTAGTTGTTTAACTGGGCAGAGGAAAAAATGTCTTTTTCTCTCTACATGAACAGAAACTGGAGACAACTGGTGAACGTTGGGAAGCTCCAGCTGTACCTACCTCCTGTTTCACGGTTGCTTCCCAGGCAGTGATTTACCTCCCAATATGGCTTTCATAGAAAATATATTCATTCCTTTTTAGGGACCCTGTCCCATGACACTCCTTACATCTGGGAACTACACAGGACCCTCCTTGCCTGCTTCTATCACTTGACCAAGGAAAATTCTCTCCATGTCACCTCTTAAGTATTCCAGTGTACCCTACATCCCACCCTCAGATTGTACTACTTCAACTTCCTAAAACAAACCCTGGGGGTGACTTTAGAAAGTACACTCATAACATTATCTACTTGAATGCTACAACTCTCATGCAATGTGCATTTTAAGCAATATTTTTGAGAAGAGAAAACATAAATTAGAAAGGATAAATCACGCTTGGCCCACAATTAAATCAGCCTGCAAATACCTTAAACGTTTTTTTTTCCCCCTTGGGCCATGCTGTTTTCACAATTTGCACCTGTGACACTCTCCTTCCTGAAAGTATGCTAGGTAGTTGCTGCCTGCCATCTAAAAGGCACATGCCTGGTTCAGGTAGGAAAAATGTTGGGATAGTATGACCTCTACCTAGTGGATGAATCTACTTCCTCCCACTGAGGCAGTCCTCATCATTCAAGATTATGAACAAAATGCAGATACCAGGAGAGCAGGCACAATATCACTTGCCTAATGGAATATCTCACAAAGTAGGCACCTTGGAGCAGCTTCCTGTGAGCTGGGCCTCTGAGCACATTACAAAGTGCTCTGCCAGCTTGTGCTCTTCAGCCCATTACTCTCGATGGCCCTCAGAGGCATACTGGGTCAGGAGGTCCTTGATATGCTTATTGAAGAAGAAAGAAGCATCTTCCTCTTCCTGCAGCTTCTGCCTTCAGTGGGCCAATTCTGGTGCCTGGACTTCAATCAAGAATTAAAATCCCTAAGGTAGGATACAAGGGAAAATTTATAACTAGAACTCAATGAATGATGGGATAGTTGGATTTGGAAAGAGATTTCTATGACAATATCACTTTGATGCCTTCAAACCAATATTCTGGTACTTTTTGAGCAATTGTTCATACATTCTTTTATTTGCCAGTTTACCTTCTGCAGACTAGTAAACACCAAACATTGGTACTTCATGTACTTTCTTGGTACTTTTATTTTGATACTATTAAAAGACACGTTTGTAAATGTGTGTCTATTTATACCCTTAATCATATATATGTTTATGTATACACATGTATATGTACATATGTATAGATAAAAATATTTGTAAGTACAGATGTATATCTAAGTGCATTCCTTGCTTTGAAATCCCTACTACAAAAGATGAAGTATGTGGAAGGTCTGAATTTAACCTTGCCTTTAAACCCTACATGAGAAGGTGGATGGGATCTGGATACAGGAAATCCCGAGACTGATTCATTCAGAGTAACTCTACAAGTACCAACAGGAAAACATACAAACTTATGTGAGCAATGACATTGTTGTTTCGGTGAATGGAATTGGTAAATATTAGCAGCTTGTGTGTACATAGTCACATTTCTCTCTGTACTTTCACCTGGGTTGAGCGTGGAGACATAGAGCTGTGCCAGCCTGCTCCCATCAGCAAGTTGCTCTCAGAGGACCTTCCCCAGGGACTGTCAGAGTCTTCTTGGTAGGAAGTCTTTGAGATGCTGACTGAGGGAGAATTAGGCATCTTTCCCTTCCTGTGACTGCTGGGGTTAACTGTGTGACAGCTCTCAAGCCTGAGCATGACTTAGAACAAAGAATTTTCTGATGCAGGTGCAAGGGAATGCATCAGAATACATGCAGTATTGAAATGTGATAAGGATTTGAGAGAGGTGTTTCTGAAGGTATCATGGGGAGTCCTTCAGTGCAATTCTGACCATTTAATGCCAAAGTCCATGAGCATTTATAGTTTACTTGAACTCTATTTCAGTAAGTTCAATTAATAAATTTTTGCATTTAATATAAATAAGTTCTTGCATTTAATATAGAAATATTGAAGAAAAAAGTGACATCCTTTAAAAACACATTTTGAAAATGTGTGCAATAGGTGCATAAATACAGCAGACCAATTTTTCCCTGGATCTGGAAGGAAGATGATATACAATCAACATATCACATTAGTTAGCTTAGCACCCCTCAATGATCAGAATTATCTGGAAGCATTTGGCTCTTGTCTTTCATCCTTACAATGTCATTTATATTCTGTCAATAAAACCAGACTGGACCAGCCACATTATACCACTCCTGCTTAACACCTTGCAAAAACAAGCATATAAATGTTCTCTGGATACACTGGGATATCCTGAGAAGAATACTAAAGGAGAACTTAAAAGTAGGTACCCTGAACTTATGATAAAAAACAGCCTTGTTTTAGAGACCAAGTGACTAGGCAGTACTGTTATGATAAATTATTGACCCAGATCCTGTCTCTGAACTCCTGAAAAAAAGTTAAGCATGCACTTTTTTTCCCCTCAGAGATTCTGGTAAAAGTGCCTAGCTGCCTTCTAAAACACATGTTCCCTCTGCAGACAAACTTTGCTTCATGTTGGTTAAGATTAGAAAAGACACTGAAAGTAGATTTAGATGGAATAAGCAAACTCTCAAAAGGGAAAGAGTTATTGGTGTCCATTGACACAGGATCCTTGGCCATTCATGGATTTTGCTGGTGACAGTGTGAAGCCTTCCCTTTAGGGAAAATTTCATATATAGGCAATAAGAATTTGGGACTGGAGCTTAGAGCCAAGAAAACATAGTACAATCTCTAAAACAAAGAGCAATTTTCTCTTCCTTCTTGGATAACCACAAATGCTCAAACAACACTTTTGAGAATCAACATTTAACAGTACAAGTAGAGGAGAGATAAAAGGACCCACTGAAAAAGAGTTTTTTGGATAGATGCATGTTGAAGAACTGAAAGAGTTTCTTTGGATACATTAATTCTCCTCACCCCTGCCCACAATGTTCCATAACTTGCATTTGCCAGAGAGTGCCAGGTGGGGCTAAAAGTAGGAAGAGTTAAATCTATCTGACCCACCAAATGCCTGTAATTCAGAGATGAACCTAGTGTTTGACTCAAACCAATGAGTAACTGTGGGACTTGTCTGAAGGGATATCGATCTACCCATGTAGATGGCTGAAATTGAAGAATAGAGAGGGTACCTGGGAAGACACCAAGAGCCACCTCTTTCTTTTTAATTTTTTTAAATAATTGTATATGAACAGTTTTATTTGTTTATTTTTTAAGCTTTTATTTGTTTATTTTTTTTATGCAGTGCTAAGGATTAGACCCCGTGTCTCACACCTGTTCGGCAAGCACACTTCCACTGAGCTAGAGCCCCATTGCACCACCTTTTTCATGTAAGGGGTGTACTCACTCACCAAATCCAGAATAAACCACATGTTCCTCAGAGAGGGAGGCTGGACTCTTGCTTGGGAGGCCAGCAGAGTGAGATAAGTCATGACAGCTGCAATGAGCCCAAAGTACCTCATTCAATGAGTTCATCAGCACTTCATTTATATCCTCCTCCACTTGCAGCTCCACTTTTAGACCTGGTATGTAAGGAGAGCAGAATGCTAAAATTTGAAAGATTGGACTTTACAACTACTCAGCTGGTCTTGATTAAAACCTTCAAAAAGCAAGCTTTAGAAAGCAGAGTGGTTATCCCTCCAAGTGAAGGATCAAATCAAACCTCTTTGATCATACAGCATGAATTTCTTGGGATTGTAAGAAGGAGGGTGGACTGTGAGAGACGGTATCAGGTGCTCAGTTCACTGGTAAGGTAACATTGCTGTGGAGGAAAAAGACTCATCTTTCCCTTTGTGGTTTAGGCATGTCATACCATGATGAAAGCAATACGAGATGGTACAACCCCAGTATCTTTTGCTCCATGTTCCTTGATTGTTCTGATAAATTATAGTTCCTGAGGCATTATTGATTCCAGAAGATGTTGGGCATTCAGCCCTTGTCTTTTAATATTTTGATTTTTATATGACTTTGGTGTGGTTTGGTCACATTTCTTGCTATGGAATTTAACAAAGCCAACAAACTCAGGCCAAACCCACAGAAAATGATGTGTGTCTCCTAACTACCTTGCATAGGAGAGAACAGTGGTTCACTGTGAGTGAAGAAAACTTGACTTTAACACTATGGGAATGACTGTCTCTAGTTTGTTAAGGTAAAAACTGATGAAAGGAAGAAACCAAGAAAAGAAACACCAGGAGAAAACAATGGATCCCCTTCCGGGTTATCAGAATGGATGGAATAAATACATTCTGCACTTTTGATCTTCCTTGGGACTTGCAATCTCAAGATGTCACCATTATACTCATTATCCATGATATTTACATTTACCTGGAGTCCACTGGCTCTTTTGCTTCAGATTGCCTTGAGTTTCTGCAAATATATTCAGACACAAAGAATCACAAAAAAAAAAAAAAAAACTTATGCCCTGTTACCAACCCTGTACCAATTAATTCACAGAGTAAGTGTATTCTTTATGTGATGAAAGAAAATTCTGAGGAGTACACTCAAGTAACGCTTGGGGTGTACCTTTGAGAAAAGGAAAGGTGTCCTTTCCTTAATCACTGGTCAGATATCTCTTGTTTTGTCAATTAATAGCATCATACTGTATTTTCTGAATCTGGTGATCAGTTGAAACTATTCATTACCCCAATGATCAATACAAACTTGAAGACTGGCTTCTAGAACACTTTTTTCAAAACTCAGATCTAAATCCAGAAGGTGGTGCTTCTTGGTAGATTTGAAATTATTTACAGGGTCTCAAATCATGCATGGGATCTATAGACCTTCCTTGAGGAAAGATCTTTTGTGCTACTGAGCAAACAGAATAATTTCTATTAAAGGGAGTGGAGTGTGCCAGGGTCCAGTCCAGGCCTTCAGGAATAATTCTAACACATTCATGGGTGACCAAAGAAAATATCTCCCATGATGCAATCAAGAGTACTAACTTATTTGTAAACTCACCTATCCTCAAAGTAGACTTACTGTTCAGGATCAAAAATTAGCAAGAATATTATAGGAGAGATCAACTGTTACAGCTCGGAGGAAAGAGACCATGCAGATCTCTGCTCCACACATGCATCAGTGATGCCTGAGAGGCTGTTGCAGTCTCCACAATCACACCACTCTGGTTATTCCTGTGTTCACTATCCTGAATTTTCACTGAACCCTATCAGAAATATGACTGATATCAGTATAATTCTTTTTTAAAGGACTACTACCAAGCTGTATTTAGAGAAGAGATTTCATATTCACCCAACAGGTAAACACTGGAGCAGGGATGTTGTGGATATCAGGCAGTTCACAATAAATGGAGGATATCTTATGGGCCTCATAAATGAGTCCTTGAGGGCTTCTTCCACTTCTTCCTTTTCCTCTTATCCATCTTTTTTAACCTGGTGTGATGAAGTGTATGATTAAACCAAGAAAGTTTGATGCAAGAGTTCCAGGTGGTTCTCAAAGAGCCCTAATGGAGTGGTCATAGAATGTCAGGGAAGCTACCTTCTAAGACAAAGAAACTTGTCCACCTAGGATAATGGCAGAGCGCTACTGCTTTTATGGCAGGACATAAAAAAGATGAACTGACTAAAAAATGACCTGAGGATAATGGATTCTCAATGCTCCCTGTTTAATACAAGTATGACCCACAGCACCCACAGAGAACACAAGAGTGGCTCCAACTTTTCTATAAATTGCAATTATTTTTTTCATACTTCAAAAGTCAATGCCCTTGAGACACTGTAGAATCCAAGAGGTTTTTGTGCATTCTAGGATTCATTATCTATGTATTGTGAATAGATAACATTCTTTTTCTGATTCCTTGATATGAAATCTCTGCCCATATGCTACAGCCAACCATGCATAAACCAGATATACATCTCATTCTCAATTTATCCATACAAGAGTGTAGATATAGATTCTGAGTTTAAAAACTTTAGTGAAGCTGATTATTTCTACCCTCATGAAGCCCAGTATAGAATAGATCCAAAAAGAAATGCTTCTCAAATAAATGCATGAATTTAGTGTGTGACTTTAAAACTGAAGAGGATAACTTGGGGTCTAGCCATAAAAAACTTAGTGAAACTAATAAGAGCAGGAAAAAATACATCAAATTTTTGGAAATTGGCTCTTAAGTTAGAAGTAATCATGCAGTAACCTTCTTCCATTGATCACTCAATCAATGTTCCTATCTTTATACATATGTGAGTATATACATACACACACAAATACATTATATTTTATATGATATTGTGTGCTTGATTTTCAAACATGAATTAAAGTCAAATTCTGTCTTATAAATTTTGGTGTTAAAAATGGAAGAGCACTCTTTATTTGTCATTTGAAAGAACAAACAGATCTTAAATAATATTAGTTTACACATTATCCTTTACTTACAGTCTTCCAACACCACAGTAAACTATTAGGTAGTAACCAAGACATCTCTTTTGCACTTTCCTAATATTTCAACCATTATCTGTAAGAAAGACATTACACTGAACATAGCTACAAAAGGAAGTTATATAAGTGTATTTTTGATTAATTACATTAAAATGAGATTTAGTTATGTATACAGTTATTCAAAACATTTGTTTTATAATTTCTTCATTTTATATATGGTTGTCCTTGATGTGTACAGAATAGTTCTTGGAATTTTAGTAATGTGTACTGATGCTCAAATCCCTTAAATCAAATGATATAGTATTTCCATAATAATATATACACACACTTCCTGTTACTTTCAGTCATCTATTGATTCTGCATAAAACTAATAAAATGTAAATGGTATCTAAATTGTTTAAATACTATATTGTTTATGCAATGACAAATAAGCCTGTGCAACTGCAGTCATGAGAGGCCCAACTAAATACATAGTAAATGGTCTGCAGTTGATTAACGCCATAAATGTGAGAACTGCATATTCACAGGACTCAAGTTGTTTTAAATCCATTTTATGTATTTGCATTTGTTTTCATAGAAAAAGAAATTCTTTAGTTTAAGATTTGGGGGAAGTCTTACTATTTAATTGTTTTATTTCCAATGAAAATATAAACCCAATTGCTTGTAAAGTGGAATTTTTTAATAATCCTCATTTTAAAATCAAAAGACACTGATGATTTTACACTGAAATTTCTTCATGTTATTAACTTGGTTTGTTATCCCTATATGCATCCATGAAAAAATCCATAAAATATCTTCATGTAGGTTAGTTATCAGCTAGATTAACTTTTCATTATTTCTAATGTTTTCAAGGTGAATTATATAGGAATGTGTATGACTTAGTATGAATTTCCTATATTTGATTTCTGGCAGTTTTATGATCTCTCATATTTTTTTGAAAAACTCATATACTACACAATATTCACACCAAACTAGAATGCACTGAATGTAAAGATTATTGGTTTTTGAAGAAATGAAAATTCAGTTTGTCAACAAAACTTTTTTCCATGTGTGAACATATATTTTATCTATGAATGTAAACAGCATTACTTTTATTAAAACATGCCTCAAACTAATTAATCTGTTTTAATGCTCCACACAAATCTTATCAAAGCCCTTGTTTAACACTATCTTCTTTCCTTGGTAAAGTGACTAGATTGATTGGATTCAGTGTTCAAATAATCAACTAACATTAGGAAACATCAAATTTTTAGAGTATTGTGAAAATAAGTGTGAACTGTATCCATTCTTGTATTTTTTTCTTTTTTTGGTCTTGTCTTGACAATGTGTCTTTGTATATTATTTAATGACATTAGCAATTATGTTACATCTAGAAAGAAATAGTCTGGGCTTAAGCCACTTCATGAAGGTTAAGAAGACAATTTTGATATAACAACTTGAATAAAATGGGTACTAAGATAATTTAAAAAATGGTGTAGGCAGATCTCGGTAAACTTATAGAATATTCTTGAACTATTTGCAATTATAGTATGTACAACCAATTTACATGGCATAAAATTCAGGTGATAATAAACAGTAGGTAGTGTGATTGCTCACCAAGGGAGAAACAGGAATAATGTTCTGCTTCATAATTAAAAACTGACTGCAACATAAAATATTTTGAGACTCATAATACTACTTCTGTTGTGAAAATAGAATGGAACTATTTTATTGGGAGAGATGGCTCTGCACTGGCTCTGATCTGTCTTTCATCTTTCATTCACTGTTGTATTGAGATTTACAAGATATCTGGGCAGGATTAGTTCAATGGTTGTCAGGAGGAGAGTCGAAGTAAACTACCTGAATCACAGAGAACACAATCCTATGACCCTGACAATTTTATCTTGGTGCTGGAATCAACTCAGAGAAGAAACTTTAAATAAATTTATCAAATACTTGATATTCTGTTTTCAGTCCTTTATTAAATTATTTCAGCTCCTCTAACAATTTTATCTTTTTTTATAAAAACTACCAAATTCTGAAAGTCAAATTATTCTTCAGTAAAAATTATTGTAAATTTCCATTACATTTAGAAAAGAAAAAATGTAGCTACCTGGAAATGCTTTCAGATTCTGTACATTATTCTAATAGATTTTTTCATCTTTTACATTCTAAGATTTATGTCAGAAATTTGCCTAAATTGAGAAAAAAGTTTACTTCGAATATTCAATCAATATAATGTTCACTATTCATCAGTGACATAGATTGTACATCCATGAACTTGAAAGACCGAAAGCTCTTGAGAAAGCTTTAACCTGTGATAACTTTAGATGCTTTAGAAATGAGGTCACGTTCAGTCATAATTTAAGAATTTCTAGTTGAAACCACTACTGGGAAGCAAGAATAGTGAAAGAACAAAGAAAAAACAGAATCAGAAAGTGGGAATTAAAATTTCTTTATATGACCATTCCAATTGTATCTCCTAATTCAAAGGTGGTTTAAAAAATTAATGGCAAAGATTTACTGGGTGTGGAATGAAGTCTTAAATTTCATAGTTCAACTTGAACATCCTGGACTTGACTCAAATTATTCCTTCCCATCTAAGTCTTTCTGAAGTAAAGGTTTTAATAAATAAAAACATTGAGTTACTGCTGAGACTGATATATACTAATCTGTGCAGAAGTACACAATTTGTTCCTTTAGATGATGCAAAATTGATTTAGGGAATAATAAAACTTAGCAACACAGGAAACCCTGGATAGAAAGCAAAAGCAAATGTAGAGATGCGAGGTTTAGGGTCAACTTTTTCTTCTATTAGATGCAGAGTCTCTGGTTTTATTCCTAGGTTCTTGATCCATTTTGAGTTGAATTTTGCACATGGCGAGAGATAGGAATTTAATTACATTTTGTTATATATGAATTTCGAGTTTTCCCAGCACCATTTGTTGAAGAGGCTATCTTTTCTCCAATGCATGTTTTTGGCAACTTTATCAAATATAAAAATTGTAATTTTGTGGGTTAGTTTCTGTGTCCTCTATTCTGCAGCATTGGCCTACCAGCCTATGTTGGTGCCAATACAATTTTTTTTGAACAATTGCTCTGCAGTATAGTTTAAGGCCTAGCATAGTGATGCCACCTGCTTCACTCTTCCTGCTAAGGATTGCTTTAGCTATTCTGAGTCTCTTAATTTTCCAGATAAATTTCATGACTCTATTTAATGTTTCTATGAGGAATGTCATTGGGGTTTTGATTGGAATTGCAATGAATCTTTATAGTGCTTTTGGTCATATGGTAATGTTGATAATATTAATTCTGTCTATCAAAGAGCAAGATAGATCTTTCTATCTTCTAAATATTTAATACATTTCTTTGGTTTCTGTAATTTTTATAATATGAATCTTTTTCCTCTTTATTAAGTTGATTCCCAAGTATTTTATATTTTCAGAGGCCATTGCAAATGGAGTGCCCCTAACTAAATTCAATCTCCAGTAACTCCTCCCCCAAAAAGTAATAAAATATTTAACTTGCATTTGGGCACAAAGTGTGATTATGGCTGATTTAAACATATGTTTTAGACACTGTTCTGAGAATAGAACTAAGAGGATCCAAGAGGAATGAGAGCACATGAGAAATGTATTTTATTAGTGGAGCATTTTAACTTGGTGCTGCTGAAAGCAAAGAGATCTGGTGTTAGCATTTTTTCAGGAACTAAATTAAGAAACTGAATTCTTTGCTCTGGATGTTTCTCTTTATTCATTGCATTATTCTTGAAAAAGGTAATGATGAGTTGAGTGGTATAAGGAATGGAACTCTAGAAATTTAGCTATTCTTCATTTAAAAGTTAGTCAGATTTTAATTGACCATACATTTGTAATAATTACTTTATAAAAAAATCAGAAATAGCTAAATGCATATCAAAAGGACTGGCTAGTTGATAACCATCAGGGTACCGGCAATAAGTGGAGATTGTACTGAAACCGGTTTGAATGTGGCTTTGAAATAAAAATTTCAGCATAGAAAATACAAAAAATTCAGAATATCGAGGTAAATAAACAAAATGGAGACATTAAGAAAAACAAAGAGAAAAATGGAATACTAACAAATGAAAACCATTATTTTTTAAGATATAAAAAAATGAACAAGAACAAGGTATATAAAAACATATTCCTGGGGCTCACGATGTGGCTCAAGCAGTAGTGCGCTCACCTCACATGCGCAGGGTGCTGGGTTCGATCCTCAGCACCACAGAAAAATAAAATAAAGATGTTGTGTCCACTGAAAACTGAAAAATATATATTAAAACAATTCTCTCTCTCTCTCTCTCTCTCTCTCTCTATATATATATATATATATATATATATATATATATATATATATATATATATATATATATATCTTCCTCTCTCTCTCTCTAAAAACATTCCTGCAATGATTACTTTTTGGTTTATAATCACAACCACTTATATAAAGTATCTTTTGAATTTTTTCTCAAAATCAATTTCTTAGTCTTAATTCACATTTTTATGAACTCCATGCCTTCAGAAATGTTTTTTTAGTACGTTACAAAATTTTATATTGATCACATTATTCTGTAATACTCGTCAAACTTAATATCTCAATATTTTTGTTTGTTTCCTATGGCCCTTTGGCTTTACATATGTGAACACAACAGAGGTAACATGAGCATTAAAGCATATAATCATATACTAATAAGGGCTACAAAGGATCAAAGGATGGAAAGTTGAATCACAACATATGCAATGAAAGCGATGGGGCAGAAGGAAACTTTATTTCAATAGGCTAGTCAAGAACAGCCTCTTTTTAGAGGTAAATGTTGAGCACAGCATACAGTAAATCAGGTAGAAAACAAACAAACAAACAAAAAACAGTGAGGAACTAGCAAGTTAAAAGCCACTGAAGTAGAAAGACTCTGGAAGGCTTGAGGTGATTCTCCCTATAGTCCACTGATGAAGATGGAGCCTGCATGAGCTGGGCTGCAATGAAGACTTAGAAGGTGACTAGATTTGAGAGATATTGGCAAATAACAGGTTATGTTTGAAGTGCAGGGGGAAGGAAAGAATCCGGAATGAAAATGAAAATTTTATTAGAACAGTGAAGTAATAGGGATTCCAAATATAATGAGAGAGAAGTTTGGCATAAAACAGGGTGGGGGTGTAGAAAATTGAGAATTTTCATCTGAGATGGCTGTTAGATATCAAGAGTAGATGTTGTATAATCATCAGTTTGAAATGTGAATCTGGATAGCAAGAGATATTTGGGACTCATTGATATATATTTATTGTATTTTTCCATATGTGGAAAACCATCTAAGGATTATCTAATTTCTAATTCTTACCTGTATATTACTTATGAAATGTTTTTTCCCATCTTGGAATTTGACTTCAGACTATATTATTCTCTCTGAAAAAAATACAATATTATTCTTTGGACATTAGGCATATATCTGATTATTGTACATGATTGAACACTTGTGATATATAAGATTTCTAAATATATTGATATGAATGAGTTACAACATGCCTTTTCCAGTTCTACAAAGTTTGCTTCCTTTTACTATATTCTACTTCTTCCTTTTCAAAAATAAAAACTAGAGATAAAAAACTAATTAGCTACTCTGAGCAAATATTATAATATGCAAAGTTATTTTACTTAGTCTATTGTTTCCTGGAAAATACACACTATTTTAAGAAAAATAATGTTACATGTAAGGTAAATTTATTATTTACCTGTTCTGCTAAGAATGATAGAAGTAACACATATTTCAAAGGAGCCTTGATCTCAAGTTTGTAAATTTGCACAGAAAATATGATACCTACATACAAAACAATGAGAGCAAGAAAACAACATAGCTATAAATACTCAAGCACCCTAATTGGTTAAAAAAATGATATTATGGTGTTGCTGGGTTTTCAGAGAGAAAACCATATGTAGATGTGTGCAGAGAAAACCTACTGGGCAATCTGAAAGTGAGCATGGCTTACCCAGAAGTTGACCTGGGATGATCCAGGCTTTTCCCCAGCCAGTGCATCTCTCACATGCTGCTCACTCATATACTGTACAAATGCATAACCTCTAAACTGAGCATTCAACTATTTTCCCATACTTTGAAAAAAAGGCTTTAATGTCAAACTTCTTTACAATGACTCTGTTTAATATGCCAATGAAAGCACTGAAATTGATGGACGTGAGGTCATTACTGTTGGTGATGCTGCTAGCCTGTTTGTTGCCAGTCATGGTTGGCTCATCTAGTTTTAATCCTTAAACAAAAAAACAAAATTTCACAGTCATAAATTAAACAAGTAGCTACTAAGGTATCACTGGCTTTATTAGCTTTTCAATATTATACTTAGGAAAGCTCAAATCCCAAACTTAGTAATATAAAAGAAATACATTGCATGGCTCAATGTAATAAAAATGCTCAACATATAAGCTTGCATAAATACCTGATTCACTTATCCAAAATTTATTTTTAAATAATGACCAAATGTTTATTTTTTCTTTGTTCAGCTAGTCCATTCTTTGATTACTTATGCTATATTTAATTGACTTTAAATTATTTTCATAGATAGAAAATGATAAAACTCTGTGATACCTTTTTTTTGCAATTTCCAATAATTATTAAATGCAGAAAATGGAGAATAGTATACAAAGCAAGGTGTACAGCATTATCTAATTTCTAATTCTTACATCTTGACAATTCACTTGAAAAATTACCCAAGCTTTATGTTTTACTTTGATAAATAAATTAATATAGGATTTTTTCTTCTTGTTTCCTACTATAGGATACATTGCTATGTAGGAAAAATAGACATAAATAGAGAATAAGAAAGAATGGAGGAAAAGAGGAAGAGATGAAAATTTCATTAGTTGGAAATTACATGTGGAAATTGTCATCTATTTTATTTACTTTTTTCTTCCAAAGTAGTAATAATACTTCCATTGTTGTGCATATTTACCAGCTAAAAAAAATATACCCTTACAACTTGCAGATAAGCAGTACAGTCTTTCAAAGCTTGAGAAAACATAGCCAGTTTTTCTTCTACATTTGCTGTCATGTAATTAATATTATTAAGACGTGGTCAAACATAAAGATGGTGAAATGAGATGGACATCATTAGTCTAAGTAAATGTATAAAGAAATTAATGACTCTACTTTCTATACAATCAGAGAAATGAAAAATGTACTCTATATGTGGAGTATGAATTATAATGCACTCTGCTCTCATATAAACAAAATTTAAAAATATTTTTTAAAAAGAATGTGACAGTAAAAAAGAAAGAATGAAAGAAAAGGAAATACTACTATAAAGTCTGGCTTTACTTAAGGCTCTTTGTTTTCAAGTAGAAATTTGTATGACATAATCCTACCTGAAAGGGTCAATGGTGCCAATTACTTATTACTGTCTTCCTTCAACTTGAATGTTTACAAAGAGTTTCCTCTTTCTATAAATTTAGGGGCTAAAGAAATATTCAAATATATACAAACAGGTAACTATAAGAGTCATTATGGGCAAGGAGAAATTCTCTACTACAATCTTCTACTGTAATTTGCCTAGGCTTTTCCTTCAAGGAGAACACAATTTTGCCAGCATTTTTTCTTCTACCACAACTTTTAGTCTCATTTCAGAGCCACTTCAGTTTACAACATAGATACCTTTACTTTACATCCACATTGGTTTACTAATAAACAAAAGATGCCTTGTATCCTAAGAAATGTGGCAGGTATTGCTCTTTATCAGGATGCCAAAGCAAAGTTAGCCCATGTTTGCTAAAAGAATTTCAGGTGTAAACTGCCTTTTTGTGTGAACAAAAAACAAATTCCAAAACAGATAAAATCTGCTTAAATATGAAAAAAAGGAATATAACCTCCAATTACTCCTTGAGAAAATGCATTTTTATTTCTCCATTTTCTATAACAGGTATACAATCATGTATATTTCAATATCAAAACCCTATTATCAGAAACCAACAGTTAATGCCATTAAAGGCTGTGGAAGCAAAAAAAAGGTATTAAAATTAGAAGAAATAACAAGTTCAGTTAAAAAGTTTAACAGGAAAAAGCATAATTTTGAGAATAAGAAATTCAATTAGAATTAATTCAGTATATTTTATTTAATTAGACCAATAGCATATGTCAATTACAAAAAAAATGTAGTCAGTGTTCATAATAATCAGCAAATTAATAGACTTGGTAACTGTTGAAATTTTATTTTCAACCTCATTATTTTGTTCCTTTAATAAGAAGTCTCTATGTTGCCTGAGGACTACTAATATTTTAAAGATTGTTTTATGAGCTTGGGAGAAGGCTTAATTGTGTTTAGTCAAACTCAATTATACTTCTATTTCAAAGTACTCTAGCACTTAAAGATTTAGTTTCAAGGTCTTAAAAACTTATTTAATTCCTATATTTATTAAGCACATATATTCTGCCAGACATCTTCTACAGTACTTACTGATTTAAAGAAATCCTTACAGTAAAATGAAATATTGACAAACACACACTCTGACATTGATGATCAATGTTGAAGATTGGCGAATTTATATACTTAATCAGCAACAAATGCATATTTATATGGGGATTCTTAAAATATCACAGTTACCAAATTAATAAGTACATTTGATCTTTAACAACCATTTTCAATGAAATTTCTAAATTAAGCATTAAGGTAGATGAAGTCTTAAAATCATGTAAATTGGATATGCCTGAAAAACTTACCCAGTATACATTTAAAACAGGAACTTCCAAATCAAAAGCAAACAACATAAAAATGTTTTGAATAAAACTGTCCATTATTACTTTTGTGGTTATTAAAGGTTTATGTCAAACTAGACCCATCGACATTACATTTGTCTATAATGAAGGTCAATTTACTAAACAAAATATTAAGCCATTTACATAAAAATTAAAAGTAAGACACCGTTAGAAACAAAGAGTTGTATTGTTTCAATTTAGTTACATTTAACTGGCTTCTTCATAAACTTATCAAGGTAGGACTAAAGAAAGAAAAGGTCATATATTCTTAAAAAATTGGAGTTTCAGCTATTGTAATCATCAGTAAAAATGATCCAAGAATCAACTGAAAGTAGAACCACAACAAAAATTAAAGTATGTGTATATAACAATGTTAGCTGTGTCACATAGTGTTAGGTTCCATTTCTTACCAGTAGAGGTTAAAGTCAGTAAGATAATCCATGGATATCAAATCACTTTCTTTTTGCTGATATTTGATAATTTTTTTTAAATAGCAGAGTCTCTAGAGTTCTCACTTTAAATGTCAACATGGGATCTTTGACAAGATCCTTTGACCATATGAGCATGATCCCCTGGTGAACTCTCATCTGTAGACTGTGTAATTGTAATAAATGACTACTAAGTACCTTAAAGTCTACATGCATCTAATCTCTCTGACAAAGACTCACTTTCCAGTTTCTTTCATCATTGATGAGAATGAATGATTTTTTTGTGATGTCGTATGTTACTATTACTTCAACATTCTCTGAAAATCAAGCCTCAAGTCTGTTACTATTCTACTAATACTTGATTATTAGTTTACTGGTTGACTTGTACATCTGTATTACATGAATTTTCAATGAGTTGAGGAAGGACTTCCACTTTCAGTCATGATAAAATAACAGGGACTAAACTAACCCACCTGACTAAAACAACTAGGAAATAGGCAAACACAGATGAAGCAACTGTTTTTCAGACATTAAATCACAAGCAGTACAAAGCCAAGAAATCTGAGAGAATACAAAGTAAGTCCTAGGGCAGCCCCAGATTTATGCCTAGAAAGCATATTTTAGATCACAGAGAAATAAAGAGGGGCAAGAGGAGGTTTTGCAGATACAGACAGTGACCTGAGTTGAGGCGCTAAAGACCAGAGCTCAGAGTGTCTAAGAAGGCAGGACTTTGAGAGGCTTTTTATGTGTGTGTGCTATTGAGGATTGAACACAGGGCCTTGTGCATGTTAGGTAAGCACTCTATTAACAGAGCTACATACTCAGCCCTATGAGGCAGTTTTCATGAGATAAAAGAGCTATAGAGAAAAAAAACTCCAGAAATCTGCCTCAAGGTGTACCTTGAATCAATGCTGATCTCTATAACATGCACACAACGGGGAAAACTGCATGTCTCTCCTTAAAAAGATATTGGAAAGCTGTGAACTATTTATCAGATGATACACAGTGGGTCTATCAGCCAAAGTGAAGAGTCCAAACTTATTTCTGAGAACATCAAACATCAAATTTAGACATCAGAAGAAGTGGACCTTAGTTACTGTGGATAAATGATAGCTAGCCCAATCTTAGTAAAACATAAAAACCAGATGATCAAATGAAAGATATCAAAATGACTATCAGAGAAAAGCATAATATTTCTTTTTAAAAATAACAACAGGAAACACCATCTACAGCATCTGATCAAAACCTCCTAGTCATCTGAGGCATTTGAAAATATGTCCACTACCAAGAGAGAAATGAAAGATACACAAATAAATCAAATGGAAGTTTTAAAGAGGAAAATTTAAATATATAAATGTTTTTTTTTTTAAATCACTGGATAGATAACACGGGTAATATAGCTTTTCATTTAAGAAAATATGAAGCTGTACCAATAGAGAATAACCAAAATGTAAATGAAAAGCAAACAGCCTCACGGATCAGTGAAGAGTATCAAGCTATTTAAAATGCCTCTAGAGTCCGAGAGAAGCTAACAGAAAAATATCCAGAAACAGAACGCAAAATACTTCTAACAATGACAAAAATTATATTGCTAAAATCTCAATGAATAAATACAAGCAGAATAAATACACATAAAACCATATGAGACAGATCAGAATCAAATTATTTAAAAGTAGTGATAAAGAGAAAAATTGGGGCTGTTAGGCATTAGAAAAATGACAGAAAACATTCTGACAGAAAACTGGGAAATAAGAGTCAAATGCTGCAACTACAAAACAAATGACAAGGGAAATATTAATATTTTTCAGTAAATTAAAAATAAATTTATTTTTGATTCAGAAGTTTGGATGAGTTAAATTGTCCATATGAAAGCTACCATAACAGACAAGCTGTAAACTACTGTTGCCCCAAGGAATTTTCTGTGATGATATGAATATTATATATCTGTACTATGAAAAAAGTACTTAAAAATCATGCAAAATTTTTGAAATGCAGCTACTATTTAACTAAGGAAGTGATTTTTAAATTTTATTTAATTAAAATAAGATCATTTTCTAAGGGCTTGCTCTATCCAAAAAGGTTAAAAGGTTTTCAGCTCCCTAAAATACAGTGATTCAGAAATAAATCTGTTTATGTCTAAAAGAGAATAGATATATTTTTTGTTCTCAAGACTTAGCAAAGAAATAATTGTGTTAGTTATTTTTAAGAAGAGCAATAACTAAGTTTAAGTAGCTGCCATATGAGAACTAATATAAAAGATTAAGGTTTTTATTCTGAAAATATCAGCAGAGATTGTGAATCCTCTGTAAAATCATACAGAATGTGTTTAGAATGAAAAGACCTTTTCATTTGTATTCAATGGAGATTTTTATCCTTGAATTCCAATAGGATATGTAAATTATGAATTAAAGGCTGTTCTAGAGTGTACTTTAGAGAAAATATTTTGTGGAGCATATAAATTAACAGTAAATTCCACCCTTACCCCGGATTTGGTGTTCCTGAATTTCCAATGTAAATATTAGAGGAACTCAGATTCAATAAAGAGAAAACAACAGAAAAAAAAATAGAGTAAGCAGAAAAAATAAAAATACCAGATGTTCCAGAGTATCAGCCAAAATTATTATTACATATCATATTCAAGAACTCTGAATAATAATTAAAGGGAAACAGAAATATATATATTATATTCTGTAAGCAGTGTTCAAATAAAGACCATAATATTAGTTAAAACATAGCAAGATGTAAAAGATGCAAGAAATAAAGTCTAAAGTTATAATCTCTGAGAGAGTATGCACATGAGAGAGTGAGATGACGTCCAGCTGAGAAGATCACAGAAAGCTTCTTAAAACAGGTAATATTTGAATAACTTACTGAAAGATGTAGGAATTCAACAGACATACAGTAGTTTTCCAAATATTTTTTTAATTCACCTCCATGTCACAGAATAATTTTCTCAAACAAAAAAAGGAAAACAGAAGACAAACTAATCTATCTAATTCTTTTTTTGTTGGAAAAAGTAAGTCAAAAAATGCCATAAAAAATGTGAATTTATTCTTCAAAAAGCATCCATAATTTAGAAAAATATAACTTATATCCAACACATCAGTGAAAACTTTTCAATGGATTTTAAGAAAAACTACATGTAAAAATTTTTAAAAATCCATTTGTAGAGCTATTTTTTGAAAAAATGTGATTTTTTATGTGTAATGATGAAATCACCACAGTATATTTGTTATTATTCCTCTTATTTACAATTATGATGAAGATTGAAGTCCTGAGCACTAAAGTGCTTTCTGAAATAAATCAAATGTAAGCTTTTAATAGTAAAAATTTGGGGAATATATAAATTTGAAAAATTTGAAGGGTCATATATACTCATGAAACAAAAAATGTGATCCCGGCTTGAAGACATTTTGCAATTAAAATTGTATTTCTTCATCCTTTTTTAATACTTACAAACTAAGTTATAATTTAGAAACAAAAATTTTATCACCATCTAAAAACCAAGTATCATTACTTATTATTTGAACATTCATTTTATTATGTTGTTAAATAACTTACTACACATATTTTAAATTTATTCATACTAATAAAGTTAAATCATCATATTCTTTGTGTGCTTGATGCACATTTGTCTTATTTCCAATTTGCTTAGGTCCCAAAAGTACCTTGAGATGAACTCTTAAAATTTATTAATGACAAGTCCCAGCATTGAAATTCTTTGGTTAAGGGATCCAACATGGCGGCAGGTGTGGAGAGATCAAGTCTCTGACTTCTTCAGCTGCACGGGCATAGGGAGTCTTAAACCATCTAAATGCTGTTTGCTCAGAATCACTAGGCAATGCTGAGCTGACGTGGATCTGGGGGGAACAGTCTGTGCCTCTCACATCACACGGAGCCCAGATATGTTGAATTCAAGCTTCCCTTCATCTGCGTTTCGCAGACAAACTGCTGTGATTCAGCGCTAAACGATCCTGCTGAAACAACTGGTCAGCCCTTCTGAACCTGTGGAGGTTAATACCAACTGAGCCTTCATAGACAGTGGCCACAGGATTGACAGGGGCTTGGGAGAGCCAGTCAAGACCCACCCGTTGCATTGGTCACCCGGCAAAGGGAACGAACTGTCGCCATTTGCATGGGATACCACCATGGCAGAGAACTGATGTCACCAGAATGCAGTGGAGGAGATAACTTCATTGAAACAGGGGGCGACAGGTTTGCAACCCCCTAGCCTTCCCTCTCCACACATCAGGGATAACTTAAGGGCTACTCCCAGCTCTCCCGTGAGCATGACAGTCAGACCAAGGGAATCAGGAGTGGCGCAGGACCTGTGGCTACTGCTCCCACCAATGCTGACAACTGAGGTCTCTTGTACCATCTACCAGGGGCGTGACTACCAGAGGGCAAGCAAAATACACTGATGGTTCTCAGCCCCAAGCTCCACAAATTTAGGGTCTGAGGGAATGGCAAACAGGGAGAGTGTTCCCAGTCATTCAAGAAAATAGGGCTCCCGGGAGCAGCAGACCTGGTGTGTAACCAGTATTGTGGTGAGCATCACCGGTGAATGGGACCTGGCTTGAGGAAAAGTGGGGAAGTGACTAGACACAAAAAAAAGACCCTAGGAACTCAGGATTGGAGACCCATCCAGTTTGGAAGGAGGAGCTGCTGCACAGTGATGGGTTCCTGCTTATGGAGAGGAGAAGCTTGGCCTGGTGGGCACATCTCCACCTACTGGAAGAGAAGTTAATCAAACTCTAAGAGTGCACTTATTATTTTTTTTATTTGTTTTTTTTTATTTTCATTTTTTATTTTTTAATTTTTAAATATATTTTATTATTTTTTTCATTTATTATTTTTATTTTTTGATTATTTTAAATTTTTTTTCCATTTTTATTTTCTATTTTTTCTTTTGTCTTTTCATTTCTTTTCAATTTCCTTATTCCCCCTTCCTTGAATTCTACCTGTTTATTCTTATTCTCTTTAGTGACTTCTTCCCTTCCCTTATACTACCTTTACTCCCAAGCATCAAATAAATTTATAGGAGTAAAGAGTAACTCAGCAGTCAAACAGAACAAGAAGTAACATGAGCAGCATGAAAAAACAAGGAATAAAAGGAGTACAAACAATGCAGGAAGGCCTAAATATTCAGGAGGACCTAGAGGCATCAGAAAAATGGTCAAATAAAGAACTCAAGAAATATCTTAGACAGGTGGAATGGAATCTTAAAGAGGATATGAGACAGCAAAATCAAGCAATGAAAGAACACATTGAAAATGAATTACATAAACAGATAAAAGAAGCAAATAAGAATCTTTATCAGGAGATAGAGATTATAAAAAAATCAAACAATAATTCTAGAAATGAAGGAAACTATAAACCAAATTAAAACTCAAATGAGAGTATCACTAACAGAGTGGAGCAAGTAGAAGCCAGAACATCAGATAATGAAGACAAAATATATTATCTTGAAAATACTCTAGCCAACTCAGAAAGGCTGGTAAAAAATCACGAGAAAAAAATCCAAGATATATGTGATAACATAAAAAAAACAAACTTAAGATTCATCGGGATAGAGGAAGGTATAGAGGTTCAAACAAAGGTAATGAGCAACCTACTGAATGAAATAATTATAGAAAACTTTACAGAAATAAATAAAAGGATATGGATGTACAAATTGTAGATGCATACAGGACACCAAGCATACAAAATCACAGTAAACCAATGCCAAGACACATTGTTATTAAGATATCCAATATACAGAACAAAGTGAAATTCCTTGATTAAACAGGATGGGGAATATTAGTTATCAATGCTCAACTATGTTCCTGTATGATTGAACATTTTCCAACTACCACCAGCAGGGTAGAAACTACCTCTTTGAAAAGCATGCTCAAAGCAGATTTGTTACCAGCCAGCTCTTCCCTAAGAGAAATTTCAGATTAATTAGGTTGCGAAGGATAAATGGATGGATCATAACAGATGCTTTGATTTGTAATGGTGAATAAAGTTCAAGAGTTAGGTTAGGCTGGTTCCAGTAATGGAAAAGGAACAACTCCTTTGCACCTTTGGAAAAATAAAGTAGGGCTTAGAGCTTCTCAGGTATATATTCAGTCATTATTATTTAGAAATGCAAAAAAAAGTTATTTGGATTTTGTTAGTTCAAAGTATGATTTGTTTAAACTGCAGATTACCTTTTCAATAAGTTAGTGTTACAATAGTATGTGTTAATGATTACTGAACAATTCAATACCTGATTACAAAGAAAGAAAAACACAACTGTGTAAAAGGTAAAAATAATTGAAAAAACAAAAATAAACAATATAATCAACAATTTATACTGAATAGAAATATATGGAATATTTCATCAATCAATGAGTAAATATACTTTCTTAACAACAATAAAATTCAAAGAGATAAAACCACGTTATAGTGTCAATCAGAAGTATTCACTTCAAAGGGATTAAAGAACATTTATATTCTCTGTAATATAATATAATATAAGTATATAATGTAACATACTTCTAGGAAGTTTAGTGTATGTGATAGACTTGAACACTTTCTCTTCTGAAAATGGAATTTTCAGTATCAAATCAGCTGTCAAAGCTGCTGATACTAAATATATCTATATGATCACTTTGCATTGCTTAACATGACCTAGTCAGAAAATTGTTTTGAGTTATATAAAGAAGTCAAACCAATAATCATGAGACACTCTTACTTGACTGGGGAGAATGGGTCAATCAGGGTCAGTACCCACTTTTGATGAAAGGGTCTTGGAAAATGAACTAGTAAAAAATAAGCTTCCTCTGAATCATTGAAGATTTTGGGATTGGCACTATACCTACACTATCAGGGATTGTGCATTAAGATGAGACACAACTCTAGGGCACTGACTACTCTTCGAACCATTATTTGTCTGAGAACCATAAACCATGAGACACCATTATATTTGTTTGTGACTGTCAACACCATCCAGTAGAAATGACAACCTGTTGAAAAACCCCTTTCCTGGCCTAATAATAGGTAAACAGCAGAAGTGTGGAAGCAGTAATCAATGGTATATTCATTCTTTGTTCATATCACATTTTTTAAATGCCTGTTGTAGAAAATGCTTGAAATGGTTCTAAGTAGGAGATTATGAATTTCCAAAGACTATCTATAAGTCATTAAAACTATCTTTAAAAAGTTGTACAACAATTTATATTTAATAACCAGGGAGCACTTATGTCACCTGCCATTGAGCTAAGTACTTATTAAATATTCATTTGCTGACACTAGTTTCTTCTTTTCTCCCCACTTATTTCCTCTGGGATCTGGAGTATTTCTAGTAGAGTGTTCCAAGTTTCTTAACGAAGGTAACAATCATTATAATACACAAGAACTATACATCAAGTGGCCTTGTCACCACAATAACTTATGTCACCTTGAGGGGAATAGTCACAAGCTTCCAGGACACACTTTATGATTTATATTGAAAACAAATGCCTGATAAAGTATCTACCGAATGCCCAGAGATTGTTCTTCTAATTTGCCTAATAAATTATAAAGTCCACCAAATATTAGACATCTGAAATCATATAAAATAAAGAAGAAATCGTGGAAGTTTGTATTCAATTTTTCTGAGTCACCTGATAATAAATACTGTGACATAGTTCACCTTAAAAAAGGTCAATAAGAAAAATATGGAGAATCAAGGCAGACACATGATATTCATTTCTAAGTGTATATTATTAGTAAGAGAATTACCCTTGTGTACACAATGAAATTATTTGTGCTTTATTCACTATATTTATTCACTGAATGAAACATCTTTCTCTTTTCAAAACTCTTAGGTCAGTTATAACTAAAATTCTGAAGGTAAACTTTACTATGTCCGCAGCAGAAATTCACTCTTAGTTAACTGGTCCATTCCATTCCTGTTCTCCTTTTCAAAATGGAATTAAATTTAGACCACTAAGTGATTTCATGTAGGCTACTAAATGGCCCACAGAGACAAATAACTGTCAATCATAATTGATGTAGCTTTGGCAGACTGGTTCTGGAGTGAAAGGTCTTAAATCCCACAACCAGTGCTCTGAAATTTTCTGTACTCCCCTAATATATAAATGAATGTCCCACTAGAGGGTCTGTGGTGAATTTCCTTCAGCAAACTGAAATATCTGAGGTTGCATTAAGTGGCAAAGAAAAATGGTACAGTGAAAATTCCTTTTGTATGTATACATCAGATAAAGTCATCTTTACAAATTTCTTAAATTCAACTGCTATGAATGTAGATGTGGTGTCATATAAAATACCATCTAGCAATGCAGGTGATAACTGACATAGAACATAATTTCTCAGTGGAAAAGATCCTATCCTTGTGGATGCACTAGTCCATTATGATATAAAGACTTTCCATATTTTCCCTCGCCTTAGCTAGTACATAAGGTAGAATCTGTAAAACATTGGAAAATTCTAAGAAATGAAGAAATAAAAAAATTGTATATGCCCACCTCTGAATAAGAACTACAGTATTTGCTTAGCCAAGTTGAAGAAATGATAAAATCTTACTCTAGAAATAATAGCAAGGTGAGTGACAATAGGTATGAGATAATTAAGCCATTTAAGTGTCTTCATTCACTGGACATTTGAAGTCCCCACCCAGACTTTGCAATCATTGTAACATTAGCATATCTAGTATAACATAGAAGATATTCCAACTTGGAGAGAAAAATCTACCTTAATTTTTAAAAGGGATATACATCAAGATTATGCAAACAAGAATTTTAATTCCAGCTATTCCTTTTACTTGATGAGTAACTTTGGACAGTGATGTAGCCTCTCTGATTCTGTTTTCTATGTATAATTTAGAAATGGCAAAAGGAACTGATGATATTACTTTGACAGGTATAAATGAGATGTAGTATAACATTATGCACAGTATTTGGCATAAAGGAAGTGATTAAAACTCTTAGCTTAGTTATTATTTAGAATATATACACAAGTTAGAAATTAATGCCCTAGATTGTTCTTCTTCATCAAAAATGATGTTTACCCACTTTCAGAGATACTGAGTTGATTCAAATATAATTTACATTTCTCCATTGAAAATTTCCACATTCTCAGGCAGTTATCTGTTACTCTGATGACTTTTATGAAACTAGATTTAGATAATAATTCTCAGGGCTTTACATCTGTATCTTTCTTTTTTTTTTATTTATTTATTTATTTATTTATTTATTTATTTATTTATTTATTTATTTATTATTTTATTTTATTTTTCTCATCTTTCATACATTTGATTCAAGTGAGTTATGTACTTCCATTTTTACCCCAAATACAAATTGCAGAATCACATCAGTTACATTTTCACAGTGTTTACATAATGCCATATTAGTGACTGTTGTATTCTTGTGCCTTTCCTATCCCCTACTATCCCCCCTCCCCTCCCCTCCCATCTTCCTCTCTACCTCATCTGTTGTTGTTCAGTTCTCTCCCTCCCCCCCTTTCCCCTCACAACCTCATATATGTGATTTCGTATAACGATGAGGGTTTCCTTCCGTTTCCATGCAATTTCCCTTCTCTCTCCCTTTTCCTCCCATCACTCATCTCAGTTTAATGTTAATCTTTTCCTGATACTCTTTCCCCCTGCTCAGTTCTTAGTTGCTCTCCTTAAATCAAAGAAGACATTTGGCATTTGTTTTTTAAGGATTGGCTAGCTTCACTTAGCATAATCAGCTCTAATGCTATCCATTTCTCTGCAAATTCCATGATTTTGTCATTTTTTAGTGCTGCATAATACTCCATTGTGTATAGATGCCACATTTTTTTATCCATTCATCTATTGAAGGGCATCTAGGTTGTTCCCACAGTCTTGCTATTGTGAATTGTGCTGCAATGATCATTGATGTGGCAGTATCACTATAGTATGGTCTTTTAAGGTGCTCAGGGAATAGTCCGAGGAGGGTGATAGCTGGGTCAGATGGTTGTTCCATTCCCAGATTTCCCAGGAATCTCCATTCTGCTTTCCATATTGGCCACACCAATTTGCAGTTCCACCAGCAATGTACAAGTGTACCCATTTCCCCACATCCTCGCCAGCACTTGTTGTTGTTTGACTTCCTAATAGCTGCCAATCTTACAGGAGTGAGATGGTATCTTAGGGTGGTTTTGATTTGCATTTCTCTGACTGCTAGAGATGGTGAACATTTTTTCATGTACTTATTGATTGATTGTATGTCCTCTTCTGAGAAGTGTCTGTTCAGGTCCTTGGCCCATTTGTTGATTGGGTTATTTGTTATCTTATTGTTTAATTTTTTGAGTCCTTTGTATATTCTGGAAATTAGGGTTCTATCTGAAGTGTGAAAAGTAACGATTTGTTCCCAGGATGTAGGCTCCCTATTTACTTCTCTTTTTGTTTCTCTTGCTGAGAAAAAAAATTTTTAGTTTAAGTAAGTCCCATTTGTTTATTCTTGTTATTAACTCTTGGGCTATGGGCGTCCTATTAAGGAATTTGGACCTGACCCCACAATATGTAGATCGGAGCCAACTTTTTCTTCTATTAGGTGCAGGGTCTCTGATTTGATATCAAGCTCCTTGGTCCATTTTGAGTTAACTTTTGTGCATGGCGACAGAAAGGGATTCAGTTTCATTTTGTTGCATATGGATTTCCAGTTTTCTTAGCACCATTTGTTGAAGATGCTATCCTTCCTCCATTGCATGTTTTTAGCCCCTTTATCAAATATAAGAAAGTTGTAATTTTGTGGATTCGTTTCTGTGTCCTCTATTCTGTACCATTGATCCACCTGCCTTTTTTGGTACCAGTACTACGCTGTTTTTGTTACTATTGCTTTGTAGTACAGTTTGAACTCTGGTATCGCTATACCTCCAGATTCACAATTCCTGCTTAGAATTGCTTTTGCTATTCTGGGTCTTTTGTTATTCCATATGAATTTCATGATTGCTTTATCTATTTGTACAAGAAATGCCATTGAGATTTTGATTGGCATCGCATTAAACCTGTAGAGAAGTTTGGGTAATATCGCCATTTTGATGATGTTAGTTCTGCCTATCCATGAACAGGGTACATTATTCCATCTTCCAAGATCTTCTTCTATCTCTCTCTTTAGGGTTCTGTAGTTTTCATTGTATAAATCTTTCACCTCTTTTGTTAGGTTGATTCCCAGGTATTTTATTTATTTATTTTTTTTTTTGAGGATATTGTGAATGGAGTGGTTTTCCTCATTTCCATTTCAGAAGTTTTGTTGCTGATATACAGGAATGCCTTTGATTTTTGCGTGTTGATATTATATCCTGCCACTTTGCTGAATTCATTTATTAACTCTAGCAGTTTCTTTGTAGACCCTTTTGGGTCTGTTAAGTATATTATCATGTCATCCGCAAATAGCGATAATTTAATTTCTTCTTTTCCTATTTTTATGCCTTTAATTTCTTTTGTCTGTCTAATTGCTCTGGCTGGTATTTCAAGAACAATATTGAATAGAAGTGGTGAGAGAAGGAATCCCTGTCTTGTTCTAGATTTTAGAGGGAATGCCTTCAGTTTTTTTCCATTGAGAATGATGCTCGCCTGAGGCTTAGCATATATAGCTTTTACAATATTGAGGTAAGTTCCTGTTATGCCTAGTTTTTCTAGTGTTTTGAACATAAAGGGATGCTGTACTTGTCAAATGCTTTTTCTGCATCTATCGAGATGATCATATGGTTCTTATCTTTAAGCCTATTGATGTGGTGAATAACATTTATTGATTTCCGTATATTTAACCAGCCTTGCATCCCAGGGATGAATACTACTTGATCATGGTGCACAATTTTTTTTGATATGTTTTTGTATGCGATTCGCCAAAATTTTATTGAAAATTTTTGCATCTAAGTTCATTAGAAATATTGGTCTGTAGTTTTCTTTCTTTGAAATGTCTTTTTCTGGTTTTGGGATCAGGGTAACGTTGGCCTCATAGAATGAATTTGGAAGAGCTCCTTCTTTTTCTATTTTGTGAAATAGCTTGAAAAGTATTGGTATTAATTCTTCTTTGAAGGTTTTGTAAAACTCTGCTGTATACCCATCCGGTCCAGGGCTTTTTTTAGTTGGTAGTCTTTAATGGCCTCTTCAATTTCTTCTTTTGTTATTGGTCTGTTTAAATTGTGTGTGTCTTCCTGACTCAATCTGGGCAGATCATATGACTTAAGAAATTTATCGATATCTTCACTATCTTCTATTTTACTGGAATATAGGGTTTCAAAATACTTTTTAATTATCTTCTGTAATTCTGTAGTGTCTGTTGTGATATTGCCTTTTTCATCCCATATGTTAGTAATTTGCGTTCTCTCTCTTCTTCTCTTCGTTAGCATGGCTAAGGGTCTGTCGATCATATTTTTTTTTTCAAACAGCCAACTTTTAGTTATATCAATTTTTTCAATTATTTTTGTTGTTGTTTCAATTTCGTTGATTTCCACTCTGATTTTAATTATTTCTTGTCTTCCGCTACATTTGCTGTTGTTTTGCTCTTCCTCTTCTAAGGTTTTAAGATGTAGTGTGAGTTCATTTATTTGTTGTTTTTTTTTTTTCTGTTTTTGAGGAATGAACTCCAGGAAATGAATTTCCCTCTTAAAACTGCTTTCATCGTGTCCCATAGTTTCTGGTATGTTGTGTCTGTATTGTCATTTATCTCTAGGAATTTTTTGATTTCCTCCTTTATATCTTTTATAACCCATTGATCATTCAGTAACATATTGTTCATTTTCCAGGTGATGCAGGATTTTTCCTTCCTTCTTTTATCATTGATTTCCAGTTTCATTCCATTATTGTCAGATATGGTGCATGGTATTATCTGCACACCTTTATATTTACTGAGAGTCGCCCTATGGCATATTACATGGTCTATCTTTGAGTAGGATCCATGTGCTGCTGATAAGAATGTGTATCCACTTAATGATGATTGATATATTCTATATATGTCGGTTAAGTCTAGGTTATTGATTGTGTTATTAAGTTTTATAGTTTCTTTGTTCAGCTTTTGTGTAAAGGTTCTGTCCAATGGCGAGAGCGGTATGTTGAAGTCCCCCATAATTATTGTGTTGTGGTTTATTTGACTCTTGAACTTGAGGAGAGTTTGTTTTATGAACGTTGCAGCACCATTGTTTGGTGCATATAAATTGATAATTGTTATGTCTTGATGGTGGATGGTTCCTTTTAACAGTATATAGTGTCCTTCTTTATCCCTTTTGATTACCTTAGGTTTGAAGTTGACTTTATTGGATATGAGTATGGCCACTCCTGCTTGCTTCCGATGGCCATGTGAGTGGTATGATTCTTCCCAACCTTTCACCTTCAGACTGTGTATGTCTTTTCCTATCATATGAGTCTCCTGAAGGCAGCATATGGTTGGATTTGTTTTTTTTTTTTTTAATCCAGGTTACTAGCCTATGTCTCTTCATTGGTGAATTTAAGCCATTAATATTTAAGGTTACAATTGAAATATGGTTTGTACTTCCAGTCATGTTTATTTATTTATTTATTTTAGATTGGCTGGTTTTCCCTCTTTGGTTTTTTTTCTCCCCCTTTACTGAGATACCTCCCACTGTTAGTTATGGGCGCTATTTTTCAATTCCTCTTCTTGTAATATTTTGCTCAAAATGCTTTGCAATGCTGGTTTTCTGGCTGCAAATTCTTTTAGCTTTTGTTTATCGTGAAGTATTTTAATTTCATTGTCAAATCTGAAGCTTAGTTTTGCTGGATACATTATCCTTGGTTGGAATCCATTATTTTTCAGTGTTTGAAATACGTTGTTCCAGGATCTTCTCGCTTTCAAAGTCTGTGATGAAAAATCAGTCATTAACCTAATTGGTTTACCCCTAAATGTAATCTGCCTCCTTTCTCTCGTAGCTTTTAGTATTCTCTCTTTGTTCTGCTTGTTAGCTATCTTCATAATTATGTGTCTTGGAGTTGGTCTATTAAGGTTTTTGATTTTTGGGGTCCTGTAGGCTTCCAGGATTTGGCAATCCATTCCATATTTCATCTCTGGGAAGTTTTCTAGTATTATTTCGTTTAATAAGCTATCCATTAGTTTGGACTGAAACTCTGTGCCTTCTTCTATCCCAATGACTCTCAAATTTGGTCTTTTGATGAGATCCCATATCTCCTGGATAGATTGCTCATGAGATTTAAGCATCTTTTCTCTGTTGACTATATTCTTTTCAAGTTGATAAACTTTGTCTTCATTATCTGATGTTCTGACTTCTACTTGATCTGGTCTGTTTGTAATATTCTCATTAGTGCTTTTAATCTGATTTATGGTTTCTTGCATTTCTAGGATTACAGCTTGATTATTTTTTTAACACCTCTATCTCCTGGTAAAGCTCATTCTTTGTGGATTGAATTTGTGTGGTTAGTTCCTTTCCAAAATACAATTTCAATGCTTGGATTTTCTGTCTCATGTCTTCTCTAATATTCTGTTCCATATGAGTTAGGTATGCCTTGATTTCTTTTCCTGTCCATGTTTCTGATTCTTCTAGGTCCTCCTGTATGTTTAGGTTGTCCTGCATTGTTTGTAACCCTTTTTTCCCTTGTTTTTTCATATTGTTCACGTTGCTTTCCAGCTCTGTTGGGCTGCTTTGTAACTGCTTTCTCTTATACATTTGTTTTGGCTTTGTATATCTCTGTTGTCTCTCTTTTGTGGTGGGAGATTATGCCTAGAAATGTTGGGCTTTGTTGTACTTTAATGCTGATTCATTCAATTCATATAAGGCTTCTAGGTTCTGTATGCATATAGTGATTTATTGTTTGTTCTTAGGACTATATGTTTAGGTTAGGTGCTCTGGTGGTACGATGGTTAGTATGTCTTGGCTACTTTAGAAGAATGCTCCACTGAAGGTGAATAATACCTGGAAATTGAATCAGGGTGTTGGTAGTAGCTAGGTATTTAGGAGTCTTATAGACAGCCTCGAGACATTCACCTATTTGCATTTAGACAATTACACGAAATGGAAGATGTAATGCTTGGGATGAAAGTTGGGGGGTAGGGGAATGAAGGTGCTGTTAAAAAGAAAAAAGGATAGAGAGAGAGATAGATTAGAGGGGAATGAAAAGAACAATAAAACTTGAAATGGGATAAAAAGAGAGGAGGAAAAGGGGAGAAAGGAACAGGAGAGAAGAAGGAGAGAAAAAAATATTGACAACAGCAACAACAACAACAAAAACAAAAATTAAAGTCTTAGAGATCCACCTTCTTCTATTCCAGTAGGTGGGGTTGTGCCCTCCAAACAGAGCTTCTGCCCTCTACCTGCTGAGAGCTATCTCTGTAAGGCATCTCCTGGGAGTCTCTCAGACTTGTCAGTCCAGAGCTATTTAACTTCTCCAGCCCTTAACCCCCTTCCTCCTGTCAGCCTGCCAGCCAGGTCCTGTTCCCCAGAAGTGATTCCCCAGAGATCTAGTTACACTTGCAGCCCCACCGCAAGTCACTTTTAAGCCGCAGTGCTGTGATAAACTGGCGGTTAAGACCTTGAGAGTCACCGCTGGTGATATGGAGGGGCTGGGGGTCGGGGATCCCCTCTGCTTCCCTATGGACACGACCCCTGAGAAGTCAATGAAGTTTCCTGGCTGCTTGAATCAGAATGGGGAGTCACACACCTGCTAAAGTGGATTCTGCTGGAAAGGAATTCTGCCGGCCGAACTCCGTTGATGTCACCTCTCTGCTATGGCGGGGCCCAGGCTCCTTGCCGGAGTGTCTGAAGGGAGGGGTGGGACTGGTCCCGCCCGGTTGGCCTCAGCTCCTGGCTTGTGAAGGCTTGGCTAAAGACTTCTTCTTGCCAAGCTCCATCTCAGAGTCTAGCAGGACCCAGTCACTTTGGCTGCGGGCAGGCGGACGGATCTGCAGCTTCGCACGCGGTGCGCGGACTGTGGCTGGTGGATCTGGAACTCCGTGTCTCGTGGCAGGGTTTTGCTCGTCCGGGTCACACAGATGCTTCAAAAAAATCTTAGTAGCTCCCGGCCGGTCTCTCTTCAGTGGAATTTTGCTAGGAGATTCTCCGTTGGTAGAATCCAAGCGTTATCCTTGCGACTTTATGACCCGGTCACTGGGGTTGTATTGAAAGCACAGCCTCTCTGCCTGCCTCCATGTTGGATCTCTCATCTGTATCTTTCTAAAAGTGTTAGCAGAGTTCTTTGGAGATGTGGCACACAACCTCCAATAATATTTTGTCTGAGGTCATTGCAATACTGAAGTTTTCAAATTGATCTCAACAGAAATTTTTGTAAATCAACATTATCAGAGGATGTTTTAATTCATAAATATATATCACAGCACTGGTTGATATTGACCTTGTGCTCATGAGCAGTTAGGACTCAGATATATCACTTTGGTGTTATGGTCTTGCCCTTGGAAAACACTGACATATACATAGGAAGGACATGATGTTACAGAAGCTTTGATGTTTGGGCTTATACATATATTCTAGGGATGACTTTCATATTCTCTGTGAATCTTTGATTTTACACACAAGGCCTTTTATACACGTTCCAGGGGCCAGGGTGCTTATACAGCTCAGTCTAAGCTTCATCTGGGGTGTATATTTTATGTGCTCAGGCAACAGTTTTGGTCACAGTTATTTTTAAACAATTCATATATTTTTCTCCAAATTTGATATACTAATAATGAAATCAGTGTGTGTAGATGGGTGACATTTGAGAAGAGCAGACTCCAGAGATGGGCCAACACACTGCAGACTGCATTTATCAGTGGTATACCAGGTGTAATCCTACTAGCTCCTATTAGCATCCAAGTGGATAGCACAGATAGATATTAATAGTCACCTGGCCAATTGCACTCACACACTCATAAAGATGGTTTATGGATATTAAATATCTGCACTAAACCAAAATAGAATATCCAGAACGTATTTGTGTCTCTCAGAATGAGAGGAGACCTATATGGACACTCAGGAGAGATCCCCCATTTGCACAGGAATGTCTTATATGTACTTGAAAACCAGGGACATTTACCCCAGTGAAGTAGAGAAAGGTTTCGAGTCTCCTACTTGCTGTTGGAGTCTTCTTTCTTTATATTTAAGAGACTAATAACTTTTCCTTGACTTTCTGACATCAATTTTGCTTTAATTCAGTTTTTTCTGGAGAGTTTCAAAATGAACTTTACATATAAATCATTCTCAGAGCATATTATTTAAAATGCTGAAAAAGGTAATGCTGAGATAGATCATGCAGCTTCAAAACAGAAGCAATAAAATAGCTCCTCCAGACTAAGGCTACACTTAGGAAATTTAAATATCTGGTAAATGAACTCTACAAAATTTGCAAATAAGGATACACTGATAATACATTTGAATTATTCAAAATATAAATAAGCATGTGGATAGATTTCTAGCATTCTTTTTAGTTCTCACTGATATTATGAAGCAAATCAGTAGATACCTCTATATCAACACTGCCGCCGAACCTCCACCCCTACCAATCAAGCAGATAGCAATACATTTTTCCTTTCAGATTTTTGAAATAATTTGATAACAGCATCATGCATTGGCAAATCCATCACTTTCAATGATAATATAATGAATTTTGTTAGGAGTCAAACTCCTGACAAGAAGCAGTCAGATTCTGCTGGAGGAGAAAATCTTTCTTGTAGGTTTACCTTGGTAAGAGGCTTTGTCCTACCATATGGGTAGGAAATAGATTTTTTCCCCTTGTTGTGTCACTTCAAAATTTATTTCTTCTTATAGACTGTATATGGAGAATTTATCTTGTCCTTTTTTGCAGAGTGATTGTTTCCCTTTCTGGCATGATTAACAATCCAAATCAAATAGAAGGATCTATCTACATTAAGTAGGCTGGGTAAAACATTATGGCAGATATTATCATATTTACAGAAAGAAGAGAAGTACAATTTTGAGAAGCACAGATGCACAGTAAATAATTTGAACTAAATAATTGATAATGGTATGCTTTTAAATCTCTCATAATCTTTAAGAACAGCGTTAAAAGGAATATAAACTCAATAACAAATTAAGGGATATGCAATTGTTACATCAAATGGAATTCAGTATTTTACAACAGACTATAAAAACCTTCTTTTAGGGCTGGAGTTGTACATCAGTGTTAGAGCACTTGCCTTGCAAGTGTGAGGCACTGGGTTTGATCCTAGCACCACATAAAAATAAAATACAGGCATTGAGTCCATATATTACTAAAAATTAAAAACAAACAAACAAACAAACATGGTAACAGTACTATACACAATAGATTCAAACAGGAATGTAAAACTATGGACAGAGGGTGGTTTCCATTGTATGAGGAAAAAAAAACAGTTTTTTACTAAAGTATGTTTAGACATAATAGATATCACTATGTATCTATTGTTTAGTTGATAGCTGTGGCTTTTTCAGTAAGACAAAACTTAATATCATTTAAGATCATAAACACAAACACTAATTACCTCAATTTTCCCCAAAATTTATACATAAAAACATAAGTATTGGAAATATATAAGTAGGTTTTATGGGCATGAAAATCCAGAAGCCAAATTATTTTTAAAGAAAGAGTACTAATACTCTCTTACCTACTCCATATTCAGCAAGCATTATTTATAGTATAATATGTCTGATACTTATAGTATAGTATGTCTGATTATCCCCAAGGTTCTGTAAAATATTTACATATAACGGGTACTTTTAGGAAACCATCACTAGAACGACAAGGACTCCCTAGAGAACTTTCTCATCTATAATAACACCTCCACATGCAAAACCATGTCATAGATGTAGTCCACACCAGCACGCCACAATCTAAACACAATACAAAGCCTACTCAGAATCTGTGCTAAAGTCATGTAATGCCTATTATTAGATTGAGACAAAACTGGTGCTACACTGGTTTTAAAGTGTGCATCCCTCCAAAATGCCTATGTTGGAACTTATGCTCCAATGTGACATCATTAAGAAGTGGGAGCTTTCAGAGGTGATTAAGTCACAAAGAAAGAACACTCATAAACAGGATTAGTGACTTTAGAAAAGCCCTAGAAGGAACCAGCTCTACCCTTCCAGATCTCCATCTTGTCAATGCTGCCATCTTGGAAGCAGAACCAGGTCCTTACCAGACACCAAACCTGCCAGCACCTTGACTTGGACTTCCCAGACTCAAGAAATAAATTTCTGTTCTTTATAAATTACTTGATCTTAGATATTTTGTTTTATAAGCAGAAATGGACCAAGACAGACACCTATTGTTAAATTTTAAACACAGTACAGGTAAAACAAAATGTAGCATTCAAAGACCTTAACACATCGATATATCTTGTGATGTATTCTGTTATCAACATTCAGATCCATCTTAAAAGTATCTTGGATAGATTTTCTCAAGAGAAAGTGGTGCTTATTTCTTTTGGGAACACTAAAAGTTTGCTTTCAAACTGTTGAAAACTTTAGGTGAATCATACTTTATTTTTCTCCCAAAGAAAGCAAAAACATATTTAGATTTTTCTTGCAATTACACAAGAAACAAATGAATTTGAAATATAAGGATTTTGTAAAATACCAAAAAAGAAAAAAATAAAATTGAATAATTTTACTCTCATTACTTCTACAGAAACTTTATAAATACTTGGGGAAAATATATATAATAGTTTCTTTTATCTTTCTTTATTTCTTTCATTTTTTGTTGTTGTTGTCTTTAAATCTAGGAGGTATAATTTACACTGAAGTACATCTCCAGCCCTTTATTATTCTAAATATCAATTCAATCTTCATTTTTCTTCTTTTTTTGGAATAGAACTTAGGGACAATTAATTATTGTGCTACATACCTAACATTTTAAAAAATATATTTCTTTATTTAAATTTTTAAGAAATCTAAATTTCTTAGGTCCTCACTAAATTGCAGATGTTGGCTTCAAACTTTTGGTTTTCCTGCCTCAGCCTCCTGAGTGGCTGGTAATACAGGCATGGACCAACAATCCTGCTTGGATTTTCTTAGTATATATCAATTTTTTATACTTTACTGAGGAGAAGACGGTGCTAGAAAGTTTGATTTAGAACTGGAAATAAAGCCTTTGGGTCAAGAATTTTAGGTCCTGAGAGTGTAGCACATTATAATGAAAATGAGAAACATACAGAATTTTAAAAGCCACAAAAGAAAGAAATCAGATTATATATAGGGGAAAATCATTTAGGATACTGGCAGATTTTTCAACACAGACACTGAAAGCTAGAAGATCCTGAAATAACATATTTCAAGTTCTGGAACATAATGGGTGCCAACCAAGAATATTGTATCCAGCAAAATTAAGCTTTCCTCTTGAAGATGAGATAAAAACCTTCCATGATAAACAAAAGTTGAAAGAATTTATATCTAGAAAACCAGCATTAAAAAACAGCCTTGACAAAATATTTCATGAAGAGGAAATGAATAAAAACAAAGAAAATCAGCAGAGGGATATCATAACTACAGAAAAAACTAATCAAAGAGGAAAACTGAGTCAACTTAACTAATACTTATGATGCTATTACCCTGGCCCTAATGTTCATAATAGTGATAATATTTTCTTGTTTTGAGATGCTTATATAACCATATAAAAAACACTGGCTGAAGTTGTGGCAGCATAGTCAGAAAGTGAAGATGTGGGTACAAGTGCATGGAATATTGAATACATGGCATATGTTAAGGGTGTCTGCATGGCAATCCACTCACCTCATACTAGGTGCATGAGCAGCAGGATGCTCTCCCTGTAAACCCAGCCCTGGGTGTGAGGCCATCTGTTGCTGTTCCTGCCTTTGCTCCACAGCACTCTCCTTGACTGGTTCCTACAAGGACAGTTAGCAGACATTGCATTGGTGGCTGCCTGTAATCTGCTTAGCTACTGCCTGAGTATATATACATGGTAACTGCACAATAAAATCAGACCTTCTTTCTGTTTGGTCTATGAAGGTCTTGATTAGCAACTCCACAGCCACACTCTCCTCTACCCTGTTCTATGGACCTCCTCACTGGACAAGAGATAGCTCGCACATATATCCTTAGCTTTTTAAAATTATATTTAAGATAGGATTTCAAGTAACTTCCAAGGATTATTTCAAACTTTACTTTCTTATGCCTCATCATCCCTAGCACCTGTTTTTTATGACCAATTATATTGTATCCCAGAATGTTTTACCTGGCAGCCAGCCAAAAATCTTAAGTTTTTCATTGTATTTTTTTTTTGTTTTTTATTTTCAAATTTTTCTTATCAAAATGCTTTAGTGTTTCTTCTATGCAACAAATTGCCATTTATAGTTTTATGGTCTAATATCAAATTATCTATTTGTTTACTGGTCAATTTAATCTATTTCTATTAAATCTAGTTATTATCAGTTTAATTTTTAAAGCTCATTTTTCTTTTTTTTATTTATTTATTTTTTCATCTTCCATACAGTTGATTCAAATGAGTTATGCATTTCCATTTTTACCCCAAATACAGATTGCAGAATCACATCAGTTACACATTCACAATGTTTACATGATACCATATTAGTGACTGTTGTATTCTGCTGACTTTCCTATCCCCTACTATCCCCCCTCCCCTCCCCTCTCATCTCATTTTTCTTGTATCAATATCTTTTTCTTTTTCTTTTGGCACTGGTGTATGGATCCAGGAGTTCTCTATCCTTGAAATACATCCTCAGTCATTTCTTTTTCTTTCTTTCTTTTCTCTCTCTCTCTCTCTCTCTCTCTCTCTCTCTCTCTCTCTCTCTCCCTCTCTCTCTCTCTCTCTCTCTCTCTCTTTCTCTCTTGCTCGCTTTTTGAGATAGATCTTGCTAAATGGCTGACATTAGCTTCAATCTTCCAGACCTCCTGCTTCATCCTCCTGAATCACTAGGCATACAGGCGTGCACCACATTGCCTGATCTTTCTTATTATTATTATTTCCATTGTGGTAACATCAATCAATAAAATTATGCCTTCACGTCGATTTCCATTTTCAAAGAACAATTATGCTTGTATTTATAAAATGTACATTTTAGTAAATATATATCTATTAGTGTTCTTTGCTTTAATATTAAAGCTAATAATCTTTAAGGCATTTGATCACTTTGTTTCACGCATTTGTACATACTTTAATTTTGTTTTTATTTGATCATTCCTAAAAAAAAAATTAAAACATCTTTTTTTTATTGCAAACTTCTGAATCTAGTATACTTGAGATTATATTAACTGTTTCCTCACATTTAAATCTTATTTGGTTAATTTTATGATTCCAGGTTTTATGTTTTGTCTTAGTAATTTAAACACCACTTGGCTTTCCATTGGCAGCTACGGATATTATGTCAAAGTTTGATGCTAATCAAATTCTCATTTTTTCAAAATAATCTCTTTTTTACTTTTAAAGGTTATGTACATTTTTGCTGCCTTGAATTTCTTATATTAGATACCAATATTTTTACCTTTTCTGTTTTGACACCAGGAATTGAAACTGAGAAGGCTTATTCACTGCCTCACAACAACAACCCTTTTTGCCTTATGAGACAGGGACTTGCTAAATAAATAAGTAAATAAATGCTCAAATAATAAATTGTAGAAGATAGTCACAGATCAGATAATTGTAATGTAGATCACAAAAAAAGGCAAAGAATGACAAAAATATTGATTGGTGAAGAAAAGTACTTCTTTTCCTGAGAAGTTACTAGAATTCAGAAATATTAAGAATTAACAAAATTATTTCTAAAATTTATGTGTTTTAAATATTTTATTATGATATTAGTATATTTTTTTCTCTAAATTTCTCAAGTAATAATGAAGCTTTTGGCTCTTTTGAAAAAATCTCTAAGACTATGTATTATAAAATACAATTAGCATCTAATAACATTGAAATCTCTAGATTTTTAGAGTTTTTCTAGATTATGAAATATTGAAGAACCATTATTGTTGAAAAGCTCATAACGCATGTTTTCAAGGGTTCTCCAAAATCTAAGAATTTGGACATTTTATTTTTATAAATGTGGGTCGGGGAAGAATTTTTGATGGTAATGGTATCTAGATTTCATCAGATTCCTTTCTTTAACAAACCATAATTAACAATTCAGAATAATCAAATATTTAAAATTAAATAACAGTCTTTAAAATATTTTTAAAAGGTTTCTTTTCTTTTTATTTTTTCTTTCTTTCTTCTTTTTTTGGCAGTTATAGGGATTTAAACCAGGGCCTCATTTGTGCCAGGCAACAACTCCACAAACCAGTCACTCATTTAAAGATTATCACTTTACCTCCTGCCCTTTACAGAAATATTTAATTTAATGAAACAATAGCAAGACTGTGGAACCAACCTAGATGCTCTTCAATAGACGAATGGATTAAAAATATGTGGCATTTATACACAATGGAGTATCACTCTGCATTAAAAAATGACAAAATCAAGGAATTTGCAGGGAAATGGATGGCATTAGAGCAGATAATGCTAAGTGAAGCTATCCAATCCCTAAAAACAAATGCCAAATGTCTTCTTTGATATAAGGAGAGTAAATAAGAACAGAGTAGGAAGGAAGAGCATGAGAAGAAGATTAACATTAAACAGGGACGGGAGGTGGGAGGGAAAGGGAGAGAGAAGGGAAATTGCATGGAAATGGAAGGAGACCCTCAGGGTTATACAGGGTTATACAAAATTACATAGCAGAGGAAGTGAGGGGAAAGGAAAAAAAAACAAGGGGGAGAAATGAATTACAGTAGATGGGGTAGAGAGAGAAGATGGAAGGGGGACGGGGATAGTAGAGGATAGAAAAGGCAGCAGAATACAACAGACATTATTATGGCAATATGTAAATCAGTGGATGTGTAACTGATGTGATTCTGCAATCTGTATACGGGGTAAAAATGGGAGTTCATAACCCACTTGAATCAAAGTGTGAAATATGATATGTCAAGAACTATGTAATGTTTTGAAAAACCAACAATAAAAATGTTTAAAAAATGAAAAAAATAATTTTATGAAACAATGCAAACCTGCACTAATTTGTTTTACTTATTGCACTTTTCAATTTGCAATTAACATATTGCCTGGCACAGTGACACATGCCTGTAATCCTAGCAACTTGAGAGGCTGAGGCAAGAGGATGGTGAATTCAAAGCCATCTTCAGCAATTAACATATTGACATACTGGTAATACCTACATGTGCATCCGAAGTACTTTGCTAAACCACACACCTAGCCCAGCTCACACACAAGTAACTAATGCATTCTTTGACAGATCTGAAGAAGGGAATTTCTGAAATAAAAAAAGTATGGGCTGGAGCTAGGAATGGTGATGCACACCTATAACCCCAGTTACTGCAAGCCTGTACCATGAAGATGACATGTTTGAGGTGAGGCTCAGCAGTTGATCAAGTACTATTAAAAAATAATAACAAGGAGGGCTGGCACATAGTTTAGGTGTGAATTGCCCCTGGGTTTAATCTCCAGTAAGGAATATATATATATATATATATATATATATATATATATATATATATATATATATATAATCTTAATGGTAAGTTTTTAAAAAGATTCCCAACAAGTTATTTCCATTGAAATATCTAAAGGGTTTAGTCTTCTAAATATTTTACTTTACGCATTTTTTCTATGTCTATGTCTATCCATCATTTCAAAATGCTTCCAAAATTAAACCATATTTAACTATTTCTTGTTTGTTTCATTTTGTTTTGCTACAGGGGATTGAACTCAGGAGCAATCTTTCTTTGAGATACATTTCCTGCCCTGCTGACTTTCAATTTGGAATCTTTTTGCCTCTACCTCCCAGAAAAAGTTGGATTACAGGCATGCACCCCCTCTAACATAATTTTAGTTACTATTTTGTAAAGCTAACCATTTATTCAAACATTTCATTTACTTAGTCTTTCCCAAACAACGATTCATTATTAGTTATAATCAGTTAATTACTACTTGGTAAATTATTTATATATAAAAATTTTAAGTGGATGAAATGTATCTTTAAAAACATGTTGAAGCTGCGAGATGTGGATGACATATGTCTGTACTACCAGGGATTTGAGAGAATGATGCAGGAGAATCTCAGGTTTGAGGTCAACCTCAAAAACATAGTGAGACAGTGTCTCAAAAAAAAAAGATAAAGAAAGAAAAAGAAAAAAGAAAAAGAAAAGTTCTTTGATGAAGCTCAGTGATTAAATAGGAAAAGTGGCCCTGGGTTCAATCTCTGGTGCTTAAAAAAAAATCATATGAACAAATAGTCATTTTCCACATGTCATTGTTTGAACTGCAACATCTTTTGACCAAATTAAGTTTACATAAATTCCTTTCAACAAGATTTTTTTTAAGTGCCTATTTCATATTCCTAGATTCCTAAATTCAAAACCAAATCAATCAGGATACCAGACATTTAACCTCTACTTTTACTTTTGTCAAACTATCTACAATAGTCATTGGTATTTTAATTTTCAGTTTTAAAGGCTGGTAGAAATTGGCCAGGAGTGAAAGAAATTAAATGGCCAGGGTGAAATTGAAGATGATAAAAGTTTCTAGGTAATAATGAAGAAAGGGTATAAGTTTTTGAGGAAGAAAAATATTTAGGCTAACATATTATATTAAAATACTATCAAATAAAGAAACAGGATTGGAAGAATATGTATTACTATACAAAAATAGAAATAAATTTTCTTGGGAGTATATTTATAGAAATCAGAGGGAGTGGGAATGTGATTCAGTGGTAGACTGCTTGGCCTGGGCCCATCCCCAGTGCCAAAGAGAGACAAAGAGAGAAACCAGCACTAAGACAAGATTAAAATGTATTGAAGAGATTAGTAAAGGAGATAATTGGTTCAAGAAATGGTCTTGACCTTTTGTCCTTTATGCTAATCCACTGTCCTGCTGAAATCTAATCAGGGTAGTGGACTTTAAGGATCCCAAATACAATTACAGTTCACTGAAGAAAAAATGTGTTCTCTTCAGAGGCACTTGAGGTTAACTAGACTTTGGAAACCTAAAGAGGTTACACCTGTTATTCTGAGAGCTCAGAAGACACAGAACCCCTGAGCCACTTGGATGAATTTTCCTGCAAGCACTGAAAAGACCAATTAAACAGTTTTCAGGTGAGTACCAAGTTTTGGGTAAATAAACTTAAACTTTTTCCTTTTATTTTATATTTAAATAAAAATAGATGCTGAAGTCTATTAAATAAAAGCCATATAATTATTTCTAGTTCATGATTGAGCTACAGAATTTTAAACTATCATTGTTTTGAGATGTAGAAATTAATATATTTTATTTTATGATCCATGTGTACCTAAATTGTGAATTTATGGAGAAAAAAATTCTTGATGTCTTATACCTTTATTTTGGGAGACGGATCTAAGTTTAATTGTAAAACATTGAAGAATGTGGTAAATGCTGTTTTCAGGAACTTCAGGTTATGGCTTTGGTCTATGAAGTTTCAAATGGCAATCCAGGATATGGTGACGGCTGTGGAAGGATGACATTCATCGGTTAAATAAGGAGGTGCAGAACGTGAGAGGGTATTCAGTATTCATTCTAGTTTAGAAGTGAAAATTTTGATGACCTCAAGTCATTTAATGTAAAAGCACAGTGTGTTGAATAACACCAGTTGCCATTTAAAAATGGGGTTTTCATATTTCCAAATGTGGATAATTTTTTTATATCATAAGTCTATTATGATTGTTGGTGCCTTGCTCTTACACATTTCTTTCCAAATGGTAATTTTACACATCTATTTTTGAATACAAACACTCAGAATATATTCTATACTATTTTTATTTTTAATAAACATCACTTTAAATAGCTGGAGGCTTAAAAGAAATGTTGTTATTTTTTTTTTTTTTTGCAATGATTTCAGAGTAAGTTGTGACCATAAATACAATATAGAGGGTTATTTTTATTTGTTATTTTTACTTTATTTGGTTAATTGTTACTTTTAACTCAGCCATTCTCTCTTCTATGATTATGTTTGTTTGTTTTTCTAAAGATATTGTTGAAGTAGGTATTACACTAGAAAAGACAAAATTTGTAAGAGAACAGTAGCTACCAGATATACCATGTTTCTAAGTTCTCTTAGGTAATAGGTGTTCTGGAGTGATTATAGAAGGGGCAAAACTTTCACTGAGATTTCAATTTAAGAAAGAGAAAGCCAAATAAAATTGTGAGTGTTATAATTCTCATGAAAATGGGCTATCTTGATAGGAGTTTTTCTAGGACATATTTGTTTCCATCTACAAAGTCCTGAAGCATCTGTCAGTCAATGACTTCAGGTTCACCTTCCACCCATAGACCACAGTTGGAAGCATGTCTGGAGAGTTCATTGGAGTATCTTGTTTCAGTTTCAGTTTCTTATCTTTAGCATTAGTGATATATCTTTGGGCTGCACATAGAAAGTGGCTTCTCACTTAGGCCACTACAGAATGAAAATCCTTTCCCTTTTAGTCAGTTCTCTACATTTAGTCGTTTTACTCTGTCTTCAGAGTCTTTATGTTATCTGAAGATTTTTGAATGATTAGACCAACATTTTATTTTTGAGTTCCATTAAAGGGATCTCTGCTAAGAATTGGCAGAAGCAGCCAAGGTTGAAGAGGCAGAGATTTTAAATATTGCAAGTGAAGGAGAAGTGGACCCAGTTGTGCCCACTGAGCACAACAAACATGACTGGACCAAGGTCCAGTCTGAGAAAGAAAAGAAGGTCCCCAAACAAATAAACATAAAATACATTGAATATTTTCAGAAAGAGAAATGGGAGTTTGCAGAAAAATGAGTTCAATTCAAAAAAAAATCTCTCTGATTTAGCCCAGGAATCTAAGACATCTGATGTCTACAAGAGGTGCCAAACCAAGGGCCCAAACAGAAAAGATATGGTAAGCCTAAGAACATGACCAGGACAGGAGGTCCATAATCCAAATAGGTAAGAATAGACCAGAGGTTCTCATAAGCTTGGAGTCTGCAACAAGGCCTTGGAGAGAAGCAGGGACTGAAGTCTACATGGTGGGATTCCCTGGAGATTTCTCAGATGTCATTATCTATCAACCATAATCCCTCACCAAGATCAAAACAGAACAATGAGGAAAAGTTTGAAGAGGAACAAAGAAATGACTATTTAAATGCAAGCAGTGGAGATAAAGAAGCAGATGGTGTATTTTGAGTGTTTAAATTGTTCTTAACTTTAATAATTATTTTCAGAAAATAATGGTGATATTTCCAATTGCTGCACTGCTGCTGTCTTTTTACTACTAATTTTTTTTCTTGAATATCCAGAACAATGTTGAGCAAAAACACTGATATGACTTTATTCTGATTTTCAAGATAACTATTACTGAATTTTTCATTATGAAAATCATGCCTATATACAACTTTAAATAAATTATGACATATAAAGGACATGTCTAAAGTTTTATTATTAATTAGTTTGAATATATAGTGTTTACTAACTTCTCAAATACCATTTCTGAGAGAGTGACTTTTCTTTATGTACAAGGCAAGGATTTCCAAATACAAAACAAAACAAAAGAAACTACAGACAGAGAGATTGCTTAATTATGAGGACCTAGTTCACAGAGTCATGAGGTTGAGAAGTCACCTGATCTTCTCTAGGCAAGCTAGAAGCTCTGAAAAGTTGTTACTATTGTTCAGTCCAATCTGAAGTTCTGAAAACCAATAGAGCTAGTAGTATAAATCACAATCCAAGTTGGAGAGATATAGATGTCTTAGCTCAGGCAGTTTGACAGGAAATGATAAAACCTTCCATCATTTGCTTATTGGTCTCTGTATTTCCTCAGTGATGTGGATGATGTTCACTCATTTGGGGTAGGGAAACTCCTCTACTAACTCCATTGATTCAAGTTGAAACATAAACTGTCACACTTAGTATTATTAGTAAAGAAATTGAGTTTTCACAAGCTTACTGTTAGCTCTTTGTCACATTCCAGAAATGAACCTCCTTAATTTTAAAATTATGAGTACAGTTTATGCAATTCTTTCACCTTTCTTTTGTTGGTAATATTATATTTTGACATTTCTTATGAATATTAAGCTTGACACCTCTTATTTTTTTACATTTTATAATCTAGATTGGTATTGATCCCCACTCCCAGTAATAAGATTCAAGGGGTATGAAAAATCTGACACATACTAAATATTTACCTAAATCCCAAAGATGTCTCTCACTCTCTACCCTAGAAAATTAAAAGAAAATGTAAAAGGAGAAAGGGAGAAAATTCTCTCACCAGCTGTTCCATACTCAGAGTCTGAATACCTCTTTTACTTTGAAGGAAGTGTGATAAATAACTGAATGACAAATATACATGGGTTCCCCTTGGTGCTCTATGTGCACAACACTTTAAATACCAAAGGAGGGGCAAGTTCTCCTTCTTCCGGTAATGATTGAGCTAAGTCTAAAGGAACTGGTAAATTCAAGAAGATAAAGAAAATACAGAGTTATCTTGGCTCATATAATTTATTCATTGGCAATGATACCACACAGATACACACACACACACACACACACACACACACACACACACTCCACATCCTTTCAATTCTACATTCAGTTTTATCTCCTCTCCTCTTCTCCATCATCACAGTGAATGTGACCTGCTCTCTCAATACACAATCATAAAATAGACAATAGACCACAGGAAGGGAATCCTAAGGCTGACAAACTGCAGTAAAATTTCTTCTCCCTTTTCTAAATGTTCTTTAATATCCACTTAAACAGCAGAGGGCACAAGCAGAAACAAAACTTTATTTAATTTTCACATTGAAAGAAATGAGGATTCTGAATGTTACGTGCATTACAGACCAATTTTCCCATTATCTCTTCTTTTGCATGCACACTGTGGTTCCTACATCAATTTAAAATGGTCATAAAGTTAGGTAGAAGATTGATCTAACTCCTGGTGTGATTTTCAGCCACATATACTTAAAATGTAAGGTGATAAACACCCCTAACACATTAAACACACTAATTTAAACAAAACATCTCAAGATATATACACATGGTAGAGGTAAAGGCTTTAATACAGCATAGCAGCCCACTCCATGTGTTTAAGAGATTGAATAAAAATCATTGCTCTCTCAAATATTGTACTGCTTAGTTTTAACAAAAATCAAGTTTTTACATTGTTTTCTGATTTACAATAAAATGTACTAACTTAAAAATATCCATACTTAAGCTATCATTTGTAATTTTTTTTGCCTATGTGCAAACCGAAAACTGTGTGTTTTTAATCCCTAGAAATATTATGTAGTATGTATATTCTAACTGTATGTGTTAGGAATAAATGAAACCATATTTTGTTGACTCATAGTGCATGCATTAAATGAAAAAAAATGTCTACTAAAATGCATTTTTTTTCATTGAGAAAAATAAACATATGGGTCTATGCAAAGTAAACAATTACTTTTGTAGATTTCATTGTAGGACAGTCCATCACAAACATATTTGCCATTTTCCCCCAGAACTGCTTAACTTTCAAATTATAGCATTCAAGTGTCAAGAATTTAAAAAAAAATTTAAGTGTGATTTTATTATTTCAACATTTGTTTTTCATTTGACATGATCTTCAAGCAAGCCCTGAGTACTTAAAGCTGTGACTAGTCATTGGGAGCTCAGATACCAATTATCTTCAAAACCTGTTGTGGAAGAGTTTGCTGTTAACACAGACAGCATGTGAGGTGGCTGTTCACACACAACAATTACATTTGTCAGATGGTTCACAGCTTTCTCAAATCTGCCTTGAGCTAGGGACTCTTAACCAAGCTGTAATTCTTCAAGGAAGACTTTCTGAACAGCTTCAGCATCTTTAAGATGCTGTGACTTGGAAAACGCACTCTCCTGGGTAAACATCTGCTTTTCTCTTTGTTCCCCAAATGTGCTCTTGAAGTTGGTGTTGCTCCACATCTTGCAATTGAAGTAAATGCTATAGCAAATGATGATCCCCACATACCCTTGTGGTCACTGCACTACTTGTTCTGACCTCTTCCTCAGGTGCAGAGGGTGCCACTGCCCTCCCTGCAGAGTGGTTGGTGGCTATGTGAAGAGAGAGTGAAATTTTAATAAATTTTCTTTATGGTAAAGTTTATGTACTGATTGCTTTTCACTCATTCAGGCTTTGCTCTGCTTTAAATACTATAACATGTAGTTTACTGATATGCATTCTTAGTCTCCTTTGCTGCTTTTTCTTTCATTCAGTTGTGTGTATTTTCTTAGTCCTTAACTCACTGTATCTGTTGCTTTGATGTATCATTATTACATTAAGTCCAAATTATTATCAACATGTGTTTTGCCATTGAACATTTAACTTAGTTATATTGTTTAAATATTGGACATTATTATTATAATAATCATCATTATAATTAAAATAAAATTGAAGGAGACATAGAGACAAGATGCAGAGGCAGAAAAGGGGAAAAAAGTGTGGCTGACTCTTCAAGCAGCTCTGTTTATTTATATCAAATTTTACATAGTTCATTAGTACAATGACTACATCATGATATAACATTTCTTTAATCCCAAGGGCTAGACAACTGAGGTCAAGTGCATGCTAATTAAAACACAGAGCCCTTTTCTACAAGGACAACAGCACAGAAACTAGATAGTATGTCTGTGTTACTTATCTTACCAGCTTCAAAGATAAACTGTTTTGCTTCAGATTGGCTTTAATTCTTTCCTGTCCTTTATAGAGTGATGCAGTTATTGATTTTTTTTATTTTAACCTAAAAAAATCTTTGATCCCACACTACACTGGATATTTCTCCAGGCCTCACATTCTAGATCACACTTCCCAAGGCCTCCAGCAAAGGCAGTAATTTAGTTTGGCTTTGCCTGACCCATCTGAAGAATACAGGGAGAAAGGTCCAAGAATTCCTAGCTCAGGGAACTTTGTGGGCAACTTAATTTATAATTTACATTATAATTTTCTTAAATATCTTTATTTAATTTTTATTTTATTTGGTGTTAATGATTGAACCCAGTGCCTCACACATGAGAGACAAGTGCTCAACCACTAAGCTACATTTCCAGCCCCTATTTTTTTTGACACACTTTAAGTTGCTCAGGCTGGCCTTCAACTTTACATCCTCCTGTCTTCATCTTCTGAGTGGCTGAATTACTGGTATACACCACTGTGATAGCTCCAATTTGCTTATTATTACATTAAGTAAAGAAAAATGGAAAAAATGCAAAATAATTTTGTTATTTACTGAATTTGAGAAATAGTGTTTTAAAAAAGAATAAATCATATTCCCAAACTTGATTGTTTAATTTGGGTACCTTCTTTTTCTTGTTTATTTCACACCAAGATTCTGCTGTGGTATATAAGGGTTTTAGAAGAAACAAGAATTCTTACCTGATCTTTTAGTCTTCTAATGTGTGTGTGTGTGTGTGTGTGTGTGTGTGTGTGTGTGTGTTTGTGTGTGTGTGTGTGTGTGTGTGTGTGTGTATATACACACACACATATACATACAATTCATGGTCTGGTAAATTTTTCATCATTGCTTTTTAGAAATGATCTTCAATTCTAAAAGTAAAGCTGAACTCAGGCGACTCATTATTGGTAAAACTAAGTGCTTTCTAGCACTAAATCAAATTTTCTTACACCATCCTCTCTTCAGTAAAGTAAAAAAAAAATGATATTTATTAAGAAAATCTGAGTAGGCATTATGGCAAATGCCTGTATTCCCAGCCACTCATGATGCTGATGCAGGAGAACCACAAGTTTGAAGCCAGCCTCTGCAATTTAGTGAGGACTTAAGAAATTTGGCTATATCAGAAAAAAAAGAAAATACATAAATAAAAAATCCTGGGGAGGTAGCTCAGTGCTAAATTGTTCCTGTTTTCAATTCCTAGTATCAAAAAATACAAAATAAAAATAAATAAAAATATTAAATTGAATTTTTACAAAAAAAAATAATAATGGGCTGGGGAGGTAGTTCAGTGGTAAGGCAACACTGGGTTCAAAAAAAAAGAGAAAGGGAGAGAGAGAGAGAGAGAGAGAGAGATATTAAAATATATTTGCCAAAAGTATTTATAAAGGTGCTGTAGGGTTATTGAGGGTGTTGAGAATGAGATGATATAATTTTATTAGTTTCCGGGGTTAATTGTTTTTTAGTTTCTTTGTTGTTGTTTTTGGTATTTTACAAAATCCTGATAACTCATGTCTGGTTCTTTTGAAAATGCAGGTAAAAAAATGCAGGTAAAATCTAAATATGTTTCTACCTCTTTGGGAGAAAACAATGCATGTTTCACTTTATTTTTTAAAAGCTTTTAAAGTTACTTTTTATTTTGTCTGGAGAAATACGGACCATCTTTCCCTGAGAAAATCTACCCAAGATCCTTCCAAGATGGATCTGAAAGCTGATTACAGAGTGAGAGAAAAGTTTCAGGTTTGTTTCACTTTCTTTTGAACACTTCACTGGTATCTACTGCCACCACAAAAATGAGAGAATAATATTGGATTGTTATGTGACAATGTTCTTGTCAAACCTTTACCTGCATTATTATTATTACTATTTTTCCTCCTGCTATATCTTACAACCAGAGACCCTGAAATCAAGATTGTTTAGAAGTCATGGATGGTTGGAAGGTAGAAGCTGACAATCGACAATAATTTGATTTGGCAACTTCAATTTTTCAAGTCCTCTGCACATTTCCATACAAAACAGCGCCTAATTTTCTTCCACAGTTCTAACTATGAACAGCAGTCCAGAAGTACTGCTCTCCTGCAGGGAGCTCTTCTGGGATCTCCCACCAGAATCTTACTGCCCATGGGCTCCACTTGGCTCTCAGAGCTATGACTGTGGAACCATGTCAATTTTTGGATGAAGTGCACCATATAACTGGTTTATAAGAAGGACGTGATTTCTTCCCCCATAATCTGCACACTGTCCTCCTTTCTCTACTCTTTTCTGTGTATTTGAAAATTCTGATTCCTTTCCCGAATTAGATGGAATATCTTTCTATGTATTTGAAAATTTTTCATATCCTTTGCTCATTTTAATTAACTTGTTGGTGTGTATGAACTCTTTAAATGTTAAAGGATCTCAACCTGTAATAAACTGTATTGTGTTCTAGTTTGTGATTATATATAAGGAAATTATTTTTATATACATGCAAAAAAATGGTAAATGTATTTAAAATAAAAGACTTTCTGGACTTTCATGGTGGAGCATACCTGTAATCTCAGTGGCTAGTTTGGCTTAAGCATGAGAATTATTAGGTCAAAGCCATCCCCAGGAATGACAATGCACTAAGCAACTCTAAATAAAATATAATGTAAGGCTGGGAATTTGACACAGTGTCCAAGTGCCACTGAGTTTAGTCCTGGGACCACCTTTCCTAAAAAGAAAGAAAGAAAGAAAGAAAGAAAGAAAGAAAGAAAGAGAGAGAGAGAGAGAGAGAGAAAGAAAGAAAGAAAGAAAGAGAGAGAGAGAGAAAGAAAGAAAGAAAGAAAGAAAGAAAGAAAGAAAGAAAGAAAGAAAGAAAGAAAGAAAGAAAGAAGAAAGAAAAGAAGAGAGGCTATACACAACTTAACAGACCAATATCAAGTGAAGAAACAGAAGAAGCCATCAAAAGATTACCAACCAAGAACAGCCCAGGACTGGACTGATATACAGCAGAGTTTTTGCCACATTCTTTACATTTGTAGGGCTTCTATCCAGCGTGAATTCTTCTTTGGTAAATAAGGTTTAATTTTTGACTAAAAACTTTGCCATATTCTTCATATTTGTAGGGCTTTTTCAGTGTGAATTCTGCTTTGCTTAATAAAAAAAGTTTATCACATTCTGCCCATTGGTAGGGAATCTCTCCAGTGTGGGTTCTTCTGTGGTAAATAAGACTTTTTTTCGTATTACTAAAGGCTTTGCCATATTGTTCATATTTGTAGGGCTTCCCTCCAGTATAATTTCTTTGGTGCTAAACAAGGCCTGATTATTTTATATGATTTCTGGTGTTTACTCTCACCTGTATCTTTCCATATTTTCTTTTGTTGTAAATAGTCAAGAAAACAATTTATATATTTTTCACTTATCACTTTGTGAAATATATGTTCTATGCCCTTTTCTGTTAAATATTCTTGGGTATGACTAGGAGTCATGACCAGGAATGCCAAGTTTCTATAGTTCTCTAAAATCACATTTCTATATAATTTTTTTCTGATCAAGCTAAAGGCATTCCAACTCCTCTTCAGTCAAATCAATGGCTACATCCCTGAATGATAACAATTCCATTTCTTTGTTTTGGGGGTTTTGTAGGTTTGCCCCTGATATTTTTCAGCACCTGTGTGGCACAGAAACCTGGGGCTTGTGTTCTAGGAGAAGAAGCATAGTAAAAGAGTCAACAATCTCTATTGCATTATTAAGCTTCATTTTCCTTTTCTGAGGGCAGAAAAAAATGCTTTTTAAACAAAAATTTTAAATTAAAACTTCAGTGACTTTGAAGTTTTTTTCTCTTCTCAGAAAAATCTTTATATTTTAATAATTGTAATTTTCATTCATCATTTTTTATCTTTTATTATTAAAAATTCTTTTTAAACTTAATTTGGGGAGATTGTCACTGGACCACATAGCCAATGAGCCACATCACATTCTTTTTAAATTTTTTATTTAGAGATAGGAGCTCACTATGTTACATAAGACCTTACTAAATCCTAATGCTGCTCTTGAACTTGTAAACCTTCTGCCTCATCCTCGTGAGTTGCTGTTTATTACAGGCATTTGCAACAGCATCCAGAATTTTTTAATCTTCTTTACACCAGGCATGGTAGTACACACCTGTAATTCCAGTGACTTGGAAGTCTGACATAGAGGGATTATAAATTCAAGTTCAGCCTTGACAACTTAGTGAGATCTGTTCTCAAAATTTTAAAATAAATAAATAAAAACTTAAAAAATGGCTGGGTATTTGCTCAGTCTGAGAAAGCATGCCTACCATTTGTGAGACCTTATTTTAAGTCTTAATACAAAAAACAAAAACTTATTTTTCAGAACAATAAATATTTTATTATTAAATATGTTGTTCTCCAAAAGAGTATGAGTAAATAATATTATTCAAAATCTTTACATAATGGTGTATATTATCATGAATGGTAATTCTTTTCATTCCACCACACATGATGTGGAATTGAATTTTGCTCTTAAACACTTAGAACATATTTATTTATTTTTCTTATTTATTTTTCTGTATGTTGCAAGAGTCCTTATCTTGTGTCTTATCAAGAAAAGTCATAAATTTGTGACTGTACATATGTTAACTGCATCTTTTTTCTTGCAAAATGAATTAATGCACCTGTGTGTAGCCCAATGGGTGAATCCAGAACTCAGTTCAGGGCCAATCACAAGACTAATTGACAGGCTCTAATGCTTCTGAGGTAAGGGTAAGTCCATTAGCAGTATTCTTATAATCTATTATTTGTTGTTAGGACCATGTGGGTACTGTTTTCTTTTTAAAAATTATTTTTAATAAATAATTTTCAGAATAAGAATTAAAATCTTTGATACACCTCTATAGTCAGACTTACAGCATAAAAAAGTGAAAGATAAAAACTTAAAAATAACCCAGGTTCATATTTATGTAGGTATATATAAAATAAGTGATGTAAAAATTGAAATGTTGAATAAATGGATCTAAACTCAGATTTAATCTTATTTATTCAATTTTACAAACAAAATGATGCAGTTGCTTAATATTTTCTATATTGAAAACAAAACAAACAAACAAAAAAAAACCGAATACTGTCATTTTAACCAGGGGCCGCCAACATATTGGGCAAGCACCCCACCACTGAGCCAAATGTGCAAAGCCCAGTTTTTTCAAAACAAGTTCTCAATAATTTGTGCAAGTTGGCCTTGAACCGCTTGTCTCAGTCTTTCAAATACCTGAGATGACAGGCATGGACCACCTTACTCCTGTATAAATATTAATTTATTGTTGAGAGAAGCTTTCAGAGCTAAGTAGTTTACTAGGACTTTATGTTGTTTTTACTAAGGGTATATTTAATTTATATAACATAAATTTTTGAATTGATGTATAAAAACTAAGAGAAGAAACCAGCTTTAACACCAAGAAGAAATAATAAAAAACATCAATTTTGGTTTGCTCAATATAAAAAGCTATATGTTAAATCTCAAAAATGCAGGGCAGTGCAGAGAATGCACAAGAATCAGGGATAGTGAGGACTTTTGCATAAATAAATTTTAAATTACTCTTTCTAGAATATATAAATTGTTTTATACAGTTGTATAGAGAAGCTGAAAAGAGAGGAAATGTCCACATCATTCAAATTAATAACATCATTTTTTAGAAATGGGAATTTTATTTTGATACTAATATTTTTGATGCCTGAAAAGAGTTAAGGGCATAATTTCTGCAGCTATTTTGAAATAAAATTAAATTCAAATATATTGATCTTATATTTGACTCAGGATTTAAATTTTCACATTTTCAACAATTTTCCATATCTGTGGCAAATAAATAATGGAATCAATAAATAACAAATAAATAAAAAAAATATTTGTTCTGCAGATTAACTCTTTATGCCCACAATTGTATTAGATGTTACAGCCAAAAATCATCATTGCTGCTATAACTTCACAGTTTCCAGTAATGTCAGTTCTTCACAGAATGACTTTTCTTAGAACTTTAACTTCTTATTCTGTTTACATACCGGTCTACATTTTTTTTTTCTTACTCTGTGTCTGAAAGATTCAACTGCCACATCTTCCTGTATTGAGAGTTGAGAAGTGTGAATGTTGGATGTGATCTTCAAGGGGCCTCCTGGATCACTCCAACATCAGAATGCTTTCTGCCTAGGGTATTTAGACTTTTACCATGGGCAGATATTACTGGGAGAGGGAAGTGGGAGACTCTTGGAACTGGGCTTTTGGAGTCTGTAATGATTATTGGAAAGAGAACAAAGATGACAAGGAGGTGAAGGGCTCTTCCTCTTTGCATGTGTTAAGGAGGGGTCCCATTACACTCTGTTTACCAACTCCCCAATGTATTTCAATAAGTACTAAGGCCATTGGCTGAATAAGAGTATTCCTAGATTGTGAAGGTAGAACTGTGATCTCTACTAATGTTTCTCAAAGTTTTTTGATATACAATATTTCTTACTATTCTTTCTCTCCCCATATCAAAGCTTTTTTCTTCTGCAGTCACTTCTGACCAGACATATATAAGGACTGTGCCACTAATACTATGGAAAATCCAATATCTATAGAAGCCCTCTCCCTTGGGTCTTATGAAACATGTCAAACAGAATATATATTTTTAACTTTAGGTTACCTCAAATTTTGTAAAAACCTACTTAATCTGTTATTAATTGTGGTGGTAATATTAAAATCACATAAAGTTTTAAAATTTATGCATTTTTAATTAATTTATTTTGGGAATATAATCACCTATGATACATGAAGTAGGACATATTTTCTGGTTTTATTTCTGAAATGTAACAAAATGAAGGAATAGATAATTTTTGATTAAATAAAGGTAAAATACAATGTAAGAGAGGATGTGTCTCTTTCTTTTCTGTGTTGGTCCATTTTCTGTTCTTTTAATATAATACCTGAATCTGGGTAAATTATAAAGAAAAGATTCATTGATCTCACAGTTCTGAAGACAGGTAAGTTCTAGGTTATGATGCCTGAATTTTTGGTGAGGGTTTCATGCTGAATCTGCTCATAGCAGAGAAGCAGTAGGAGAAATTGTCCAGTGAAAAAAGTCTGAACACATGTGTGACACCCTTCATAACAACCCACCTTCTCAAAAATGACTCATTTTCCAAGGGCCCAAAATTTACTCCTTCATTTAGGCTCAGTCCAAGGAGATAGGCACTAATTCTTTTTAATGACTTAAAGACCTCATCTCAAAATACTACTGCTCTATGGAATAATATTTCAACTTGCGTTTTGTTGGGGAAAATCCACATTTAAACCATAGTACTATATAGCCACTCTGTGTATAATTCAGAGTCTGAGAGGTTGTATCTACTTGATTTCTTCTTTGGGGAAGAAATTTAGCAAATGTGAACATTTGAGGTCCCTGGAAATGAGGTGTTTTCCTCATCTATCACTCTGATAATCTGGGAAAGAAATAGGGCATCCTTGACAGCCTAATGCCTTTGTAGCAGAGGAAATCTCAGGGCAGTGACTTCTATACATTTTTCATTATAGCCCAGGATTCTTGTATTATAAACCAAAACTCATGCTTTCATACCATACCATCCAATATGTTATTTTTTGAAGTCTCATTGTTTTTACATCCTAAAAGCATAATTAGTTATCTATTGGACAAAATCAACTTTGATACCAATCTGTGTAAAAGGGAGGTTCCAGGAAAGTCTGCCAAAGCTAGAAAGAATCAAGAGAGGCTTCAGGGTGACTAATTTTCACTGCCACACAGGATGGGGTGTGAAGAATGTGGCCATCTTTGCTCTTGCAGTTCATGCTGTGTATGTGGCATTAGTTAAGAAGCAGCTCCAAGGAAGAGTCCTGGGTCTCTTTTGGGAAGGCATTAGATTGGTGTGACAAAAATAAAAACAAAACTATTTTTCTTTCTTTTCTTTCTTTCTTTCTTTCTTTCTTTCTTTCTTTCTTTCTTTCTTTCTTATCTTTCTTTCTCTCTTTTTTTAAACAGAAATGGAACGCCGGGACACTTTACCACTGAACCATATCTTCAGCCCTTATAAATATTTTAATCAGAGATAGAGTCTTTATGTATTGCTTAGGGCCTCACTAAATTGTGTAGGCTGGTTTTGGACTTCTGATACTCTTGCCTCAGCCTCAGGAAGTGGGATTATAGGTGTGGGCCACCTCAGCTGGTGAGGAAAACAAAATTTCTAAACTAAATCCATCTCCATATGGGAGAATAAAACTAAAGCAAAAGTCAGAAAAAAAAAATATCTATAAATGCTCAAAAACACATACTAAAATAATCACATATGATGTCACCCTCTTTTTGTTCTTTTTTTTAAAATTAATTTTCATTGTTGGTTGTTCAAAACATTACATAGTACTTGATATATCATATTTCACACTTTGCTTCAAGTGGGATATGAACTCCATTTTTACCCCGTATACAGATTGCAGAATCACATCAGTTGCACATCCGTGGATTTACATATTGCCATACTATTGTCTGTTGTATTCTGCTGCCTTTTCTATCCTCTACTATCCGCCGTCCCTCCATTCTCTGCCATCTTCTCTCTCTACCCCCTCTACTGTAATTTATTTCTCCCCCTTATATTTTTCCCCTTTCCCCTCACTTCCTCTTGTATGTAATTTTGTATACTCCTGAGGGTCTCCATGCATTTCCATGCAATTTCCCTTCTCTCTCCCTTTCGCTCCCACCTATCATCCCTGTTTAATGTTAATCTACTTCTCATGCTCTTCGTCCCTACTCTGTTCTTAGTTACTCTCCTTATATCAAAGAAGACTGTGGCATTTGTTTTTAAGGGATTGGCTAGCTTCACTTAGCATAATCTACTCTAATGCCATCCATTTACCTGCAAATTTTATGATTTTTTTCATTTTTAATGCAGAGTAATACTCCATTGTGTATTAATGCCACATTTGTTTTATCCATTCGTCTATTGAAGGGCATCTAGGTTGATTCCACAGTCTTGCTATTGTGATCATGGATGTAGCAGTGTCGATATAGTATGCTCTTTTTAGGTCTTTAGGGAATAGATGAGTAGGGGAATAACTGGGTCAAATGGTGGTTCCATTCCCAGTTTCCAAGAAATCTCCATACTGCTTTCCAAATTGGCCGCACCAATTTGCAGTCCCACCAGCAATGTACAAGTAAACCCTTTTCGCTACATCGTCGCCAGCACTTGTTGTTGTTTGACTTCCTAATGGCTGCCAATCTTACGGGAATGAGATGGTATCTTAGGGTGGTTTTGATTTGCATTTCTCTGACTGCTAGAGATGGTAAGCATTTTTTCATGTACTTTTTTATGGATTGTATGTCCTCCTCTGAGAAATGTCTGTTCAGGTCCTTGGCCCATTTGCTGATTGGGTTATTTGATATCTTATTGTCTAAATATTTTAGTTCTTTGTATATTTTGGATATTAGGGCTCTGTCTGAAGTGTGAGGAGTAAAGATTTGTTCCCAGGATGTAGGCTCCCTATTTACGTCTCTTATTGTTTCTTTTGCTGAGAAAAAAACTTTTTAGTTTGAGTAAGTCCCATTTCTGATTCTTGTTTTTAACTCTTGTGCTCTGGGTGTCCTATTGAGGAATTTGGAGCCCGACCCCACAGTATGTAGATCAAAGCCAAATTTTTCTTCTATCAGACGCCATGTCTCTGATTTGATGTCAAGTTACTTGATCCCCTTTGAGTTAACTTTTGTGCATGGCGAGAGAAAGGGATTCAGTTTCATTTTGTTGCATATGGATTTCCAGTTTTCCCAGCACCATTTGTTGAAGATGCTATCCTTCCACCATTGCATGCTTTTAGCCCCTTTATCAAATATAAGATAGTTGTAATTTTGTGGATTGGTTTCTGTGTCCTCTATTCTGTACCATTGGTCCACCCACCTGTTTTGGTACCAGTACCATGCTGTTTTTGTTATTATTGCTCTGTAGTATAGTTTGAAGTCTGGTATAGCTATACCACCTTATTCACACTTCCTGCTTAGCAATGTTTTTGATATTCTAGGTCTTTTATTTTTCCATATGAATTTCATGATTGCTTTCTCTATTTCCACAAGGAATGCCATTGGGATTTTGATTGGCATTGCATTAAACCAATAGAGAACTTTTGGTAATATGACCATTTTGATGATGTTAGTTCTACCTATCCATGAACAGGGTATATTTTTCCATCTTCTAAGATCTTCTTCTATTTCTCTCTTTAGAGTTCTGTAGTTTTCATTGTATAAGTCTTTCACCTCTTTTGTTAGGTTGATTCCCAAGTATTTTATTTTTGAGGATATTGTGAATGGAGTTGTTGTCCTCATTTCCATTTCAGAGGACTTTTTGCTGATATACAGGAATGCCTTTGATTTATGCATGTTGATTTTATATCCTGCCACTTTGCTGAATTCATTTATTAGCTCTAATAGTTTCTTTGTAGGCACTTTTGGGTCTGCTAGGTATAGAATCATGTCACCTGAAAATAGTGATAATTTGAGTTCTTCTTTTCCTATTTTTATGCCTTTAATTTCTTTTGTCTGTCTAATTGCTCTGGCTGGTATTTGAAGAACTGTATTGAATAGAAGTGGTGAGAGAAGGAATCCCTGTCTTGTTCTCGATTTTGGAGGGAATGCCTTCAGTTTTTTTCCATTGAGAATGATGCTCCCCTGAGGTTTAGCATATATAGCTTTTACAATATTGAGGTAAGATCCTGTTATGCCTAGTTTTTCTAGTGTTTTGAACATAAAGGGATGCTGTACTTTGTGAAATGCTTTTTCTGCATCTATCGAGATGATCATATGTTTCTTATTTTTAAGCCTATTGATGTGGTGAATAACATTTATTGATTTCTGTATATTGAACCAGCCTTGCATCCCCGGGATAAATCCTACCTGATCATGGTGCACAATTTTTTTGATATGTTTTTGTATCCGATTCGCTGGAATTTTATTGAGGATTTTTGCATCTAGGTTCATTAGAGATGTTGGTCTGTAGTTTTCTTTCTTTGAAGTGTCTTTGTCTGGTTTAGGAATCAGGGTGATGTTGGCCTCGTAGAATGAATTTGGAAGTTCTGTCTCTTTTTCTATTTCCTGAAATAGCTTGAAAAGTATTGGTATTAGTTCCTCTTTAAAGGTTTTGTAAAACTCTGCTGTATACCCATCCGGTCCTGGGCTTTTTCTTAGTCGGTAGTCTTTTGATGGTTTCTTCTAATTCCTCAATTGATATTGGTCTGTTTAGGTTGTCAATATCCTCCTGACTCAATCTGGGCAGATCAAATGACTTAAGAAACTTATCTATGCCTTCACTATCTTCAATTTTATTGGAGTATAAGGATTCAAAATAATTTCTGATAATCTTCTGTATTTCTAAAGTGTTTGTTGTGATATTGCCTTTTTCAACCCGTATGCTAGTTATTTGAGTACTCTCTCTTCTTCTCTTTCTTAGCGTGGCTAAGGGTCTGTCGATTTTATTTATTTTTTCAAAGAACCAACTTTTAGTTTTGTTAATTTTTTCAATTGTTTCTTTTGTTTCGATTTCATTAATTTCAGCTCCGATTTTAATTATTTCTTGCCTTCTACTTCTTTTGCTGTTGTTTTTCTCTTCTTTTTCTAAGATTTTGTGATGAAGTATTAGATAGTTTACTTGTTGATTTTTTTTCTTTTTTTAAGGAATGAACTCCAAGCAATGAATTTTCCTCTTAGAACTGCTTTCAATGTGTCCCATAGATTCTGATATGTTGTGTCTGTGTTTTCATTTATCTCTAAGAATTTTTTAATTTCCTCCTTGATGTCTTCTATAACTCATTGATCATTCAGTAACCAATTGTTCATTCTCCAAGTGATGCATGATTTTTTCCTTACATCTTTTATCCTTGATTTTCAATTTCATTCCATTATGATCAGATAAGATGCATGGTATTATCTCTACTCCTTTATATTGTCTAAGAGTTGCCCTGTGACATAATATATGATCTATTTTTGAGAAGGATCCATGTGCTTCTGAGAAAAAAGTGTAACTGCTTGATGTTGGGTGGTATATTCTATATATGTCAATTAAGTCTAGGTTATTAATTATGCTTTTGAGTTCTATAGTTTCCTTATTCAACTTTTGTTTGGAAGATCTGTCCAGAGGTGAGAGAGGTTTGTTGAAGTCTCCCATGATTATTGTATGGTGGTCTATTAGACTCTTGAACTTGAGAAGAGTTTGTTTGATGAACATAGCTGCACCATTGTTTGGGACATATATATTTATGATTGTAATCTCTTGTTTGTGTATGGTTCCTTTGAGCAGTATGTAGTGTCCTTCTTTATCTCTTTTGATTAAATTTGGCTTGAAATCTATTTTATTTGATATGAGTATGAACACTCCTGCTTGTTTCCGACGTCCATATGAGTGATATGATTTTTCCCAACCTTTCACCTTCAGTCTATGTATGTCTTTTACTATCAAATGCGTCTCCTGAAGGCAGCATATTGTTGGGTCTTGTTTTGTGATCCATTCTACTAGCCTGTGTCTCTTAATTGGTGACTTTAAGCCATTTACATTTAGGGTTATTGTTGAGATATGGGTTGTTCTTCCAGCCATATTTGTTTATTGATGTTACTAAACATAGTTTGTTTTCCTCTTTGATTATCCCCCCCCCCACTTTACTGTACTACCTCCTGCTGTTGGTTTTCATTGATATTTTCCATTTCTTCTTCGTGTAATTTTTTGCCAAGGATGCTTTGAAGAGATGGTTTTCTAGCTGCAAATTCTTTTAACTTTTGTTTTTCATGGAAAGTTTTAATTTCATCTTCCATGCTGAAACTTAATTTCGCTGGATACACAATTCTTGGTTGGAACCCATTTTCTTTCAGTGTTTGAAATATGTTATTCTAGGATCTTCTAGCTTTCCGAGTCTGTGTTGAAAGATCATCTGTTATCCTGATTGGTTTACCCCTAAATGTGATCTGCTTCCTTTCTTTTGTAGCTTTTAAAATTCTCTCCTTATTCTGTATGTTGGGCATCTTCATTATAATGTATCTAGGTGTGGATCTCTTATGATTTTGCACATTCGGCATCCTGTAGGCTTCTAGGATTTGGGATTGTGTCTCATTCTTCAAGTCTGGGAAGTTTTTTCCTATTATTTCATTGAATGGATTACTCATTCCTTTGGTTTGGACCTCTATACCTTCATGTATCCCAATGATTCTTAAGTTTGGTCTCTTTATGTTTTCCCATATTTCTTGGATGTTCTGCTCATGGTTTCTTAACAGTCTTGCTGAGCTGTCTATGTTCTTCTCCAGTTGAAATACTTTGTCTTCATTGTCTGATGTTCTGTCATCTAAGTGTTCTACTCTGCTGGTAGTATTCTCAATTGAGTTTTTAAGTTGGTTTATTGCTTCCTGCATTTCTAGGATTTCTGTTTGTTTGTTTTTTAAAATCTCTATCTCCCTGTATAATTGATCTTTTGCTTCTTGGATTCGTTTATGTAATTCATTGTCCAAGTGATCAAAGTGGTCTTTCATTGTCTGATTTTGCTGTCTAATGTCTTCCTTGAGACTCCAGATCATCTGAAGCATGTATATCCTGAATTCTTTATCTGACATTCCACCTACTGCAGATATTACCTCTTCTAAAGTTATGTTGTCCTGCATTGCTTATGGTCATTTCTTTCCTTGTCTTTTCATACTTATCGCGTTTCTTTCTGCTTGGTGAAATTGTTGTGTTATTGATTTTTCCCCCTATATATTTATATTGCTCTTGTATAGTTGCAAAGTCTCCCTCACAGGCTTTGGCGGTGGTTCTGCCCCTCCTCCAATTGGGGCAATGTGCCTACCACGCAGGCAGGCCACTGGTCCTGTTCTTTCGGTGGGCCTGTTCTTTCGGTTGCCACAGGTTTGCCTACCTTGCAGGTGCGGGCAGCAGCTCTGACCTTCTGCAGGCCGCTGTGCCTGTTCTTCTGGTGGTTCGCAGGTCCGCCTACCTTACAGGCGCGAGCAGTGGCTCTGTTCCTCTGCTGGCCGCAAGGCCTGTTCTGTCTGTCAGTTGCAGGTCTGTCTAGGTTGCAGGCGCTGGTGGTGGTTCTACCCCTCAGCCAATCAGGGCGATGGCGGGCCATTGGTCCTGTTCTGCTGGTGGGTCGCAGGTCTGCCTACATTGCAGACGCAGGGGGCAGCTCTGCCACTCCGCGTGTTGCTGGGCCTGATCTGCTGGTGGGTCGCAGGTCTGCCTACCTTGCAGGCGTTCAGCGGCTCTGCTCCTCTCCCAACCGGGGCGATGTGTCTGGTGGGCCGGTGGGCCTGTTCTGTTGGTGGTCACAGTTCTGCCTACCTTGCAGGCGCGTGGGGCAGCTGTGCCCCCCCGCAGGATTCTGGGCCTGACCTGCTGGTGGGTCGCAGGTCCGCTACCTTGCAGGCACGCAGTGGTGGTTCTGCCCCTCTGTGGGTTACTGTGCCTGTTTGCTGGTGGGTCGCAGGTCCACCTACCATGCAGGTGCCTCGCGGCTCTGCCCCTCCCCCAACTGGGATGATATGTCTGGCGGGAAACTGGGCCTGTTCTGTCGGTGGTCACAGTTCCGCCTACCTTGCAGGCGCTTGGGGCTGCTGTGCCCCTCCGCGGGTTGCTGGTCCTCACCTTCCGGTGGGTGGCAAGTCCACCGACCTTGCAGGCACGGGGGTGGGGGGTGTGGCTCTGCCGCTCCGCGGGTTCCTTGCCTGATCTCCTGGGCCTGATCTGCTGGTGGGTCGCAGGTACCACTACCTTGAAGGCACGGTGGCTCTGCCCCTCCCCCAAACGGTGCGCTGTGTCTGGCGGGCAACTGGGCCTGTTCTGTTGGTGGTCACAGTTCCGCCTACCTTGCAGGCACGTGGGGCAGCTATGCCCCTCCGCCGGTTGCTGGGCCTGACCTGTTCGGTGGGTGGCAGGTCCCTCTTTCTGTTCTTAAAGGTGAAAAATAAAAGATCACAACGGAAAATCTTTAAATATATTCTGAATTTGGGGATTCAATTTTTTTAAGTCAGTAACTGTGGGCAAGACTCTAAATGTTTGTTTATGAAAATTAGAGAAGGGATTACATCAAAATTTTCTATGTGAAAACTAATTACACACACATCCAAACCACTCACACTAATCTAATGGCCATGCTAATCTAATCACCTACACTAATTATGTAACACTGATTGGAAACACCCTGAATGCAATCAAGGAAGAAGTGGGTGTGGTCTTCAGGGACTCAATAAAATTGCACTCCAGGAGACCAGCTCATTCTTCTCCAGAGTAGAGTTTGAAGCTCACCTGGCTGAATGACAACAAAATCGACCACCTCCACACCTTGAGTGCCTGATCCTGAAGCTTAATTCATATTTTCAATCCTGCAGCAAGAACTGCTAAAACCATAGAGTAATTCTCAAGGTACGTATACAATTGCCACATGAACTGTAGCTACTACTTTCCCAAACAAAATCAAATGTAATTTCATAGTTTAAACTTTTTTTCTTTTCTTTTTATTTCTATGGATTGATTGATTGATTGATAGAGTGTACTTGAGACTGAATTCAAAGGCACTGGACCACTGAGCCACATCCCCATTTCTATTTTGGATTCTATTTAGAGACAGGGTCTCACTGAATTGCTTAGAGTCTTGCTTTTGCTGAGGCTGGTGAGGAACTTGCACTGCTTCTGTCTCAGGTGTGTGCTACCATGCCCAGTGCTCCTATATACTTAATAAGCACTCTGAAAATAGTTCTCAGATAATGTACAATTTTTTACCTGTAGATCCAAAAATATTTTTAGGAATATTTTATCACTTCCATTCTTAGAAATTCAACTATAGTAGAAATGAGAACCCAGATTTTTAGCTAAATAAAAACTGTAAAGAATTCTTTGTTTTCTAGTGCAGATTAAAATAATCACATATTTTCACAGTATGAAAGGTGCTTGATAATAGTTCAGACTTGTATAGAGAGCTACTCACTTAAATATTTATTTGCATTCTTTATTTACTCAGTTTGTTCAGTTTTGTCATGTAAAAAAGTAAGTTTATTATTCCCTAGACAGTAGTGTGCTATTCAATGAGAATATGAGTAAAAATTGGTTCAGGTATTTATCTCTTTAAGGGCAGATGATTAAATCCTTATGGTTTGCTTTCCTCAGAATAATGCATTCAGAAATACCACAAGTGTTCCAGAAAGAACTCACTTGCTCTGTCTGCCTGAAGTGCCTTACATACCCAGTCACCATAGGCTGTTGGCATAGCTTTTGTTGGCCCTGTTTCTTCATTCCCTGGGGACAAGCCCAAATTCTTGCCTGTTGCCCTGTGTGCAGGGAGCCATCACAGCAGGGATATGTCAAAAACAATATTCTTCTGAATAATCTTATATCTATGGCAAGGCAGGCTCATCTCAGGCAATTCCTGAACTCTGAAAAAAATATATGTGTGACCCACCAGCAGACAGAGAAGATCTTCTGTGAAGAGAACAAGAACCTGCTCTGTTGGCTCTGCTGCAACCCTCAGGAGCACAGGGCTCACAACCATCCTTCAGTGGAAAGGGCTTCTGAGGAATAGCAGGTAAGTTACACCAGTTAGAACACTGTGAAGGCTGAGCAGTGGAGCTAAGAGATTTCAAAAGAACTGAGGATCTGGATGATGATAATTGCCCTACTCTTTTCTGTATGCTAGGTAATTTCATAAGCATCAAGGAAGAAGCTAAGAACCAAAGATGTAAGCAATAAATAAAATATGCAAGCATGCCTGCCTTTGTGGAGCTTGATTCCACAGAGGTAGTGATAAAGTTGTTGGTCACTTTAATTTTGATTTTCATGGTTAAGGTATTAGAAACTGCTCATTTTGAAAAGAGTTACTGGCTACCAGAATGGGAAATGTAATACATTTCTATACAGCATGGATATTTACTAACACTAGGGAATAAATAAGATAAAAGTCTTTGGGGAATTAGCAGGGGTGAGCATCAGAAAAAAAAATTCTGAAGCCAATTGTCACGCTATCTAAAAACTATTCATCTTTATCAATATCCCTAGGCACATGGCTACATTATGCACTTTTGCAGTCTGATATCTCCTAAAATTCACAATCATCAATAGCAAAAGGAAAGCAATATGAAGTTTTTCCTCACTAAAATACTTATCTCTTATTTTTTTATTCTCTATCATTGTGAGATTGAAACCAAATGCACTTGCTCCTCTATTGTTTGAGTTTATATTTCTTTTACAGGAGAAACTCCTAAGGCAAATAAGATCATTACGGGAAAAGATCCAAGTAAATCAAAGAAATATAAATGAAGAGAACAAAATAATCAGTCCATGGATCGTAAGTATGAGTCTATTTCCTTGAGACTCAGCTTGAAACAGACATACTAGAAATCCATCCATTATTCACTATAGCATCATGGTGTAAGAATATTAGGTACATCATTTCTGGTGACTTCGAATCCTAATAGTAAAATTTGACCTTGTTAATCAAACAAATGACCAGGCAGTGTCATAGGGAGGTTTGAGATGAAAATTAATTTTCTAACCAGAGATGAGAATATTGCATATAGTTATTTATGTGACAGCTATAAATTCTAATTGCTTGCATATAGAAATTTATATTTGAAGGATAAATTGTCAATCAAAACCTTTTCTTAAGATATTTCAGGCATTCATGAAGCAGATGAAAGTGGTTGGAGGGAAGAATGGGTTTGGTTCCTTGCCATTGTTATAAAAACTAGGGAAAGAATGAAGATAAAAGAAGAGTGAATTTCTAATTTCTGAAATGTGGATGAATATAAAATTATGGCATATGTAACATACTGGTAAAAATACAATGGTCAAAAAGAGAGGTTTAGGTGGAGAAGGATAAAATCATACTGGAATTGTAATCTAGATAATCTATCCCTACAGTACTATGTGTATCTCAGGGAAGAGCTGATCAGGGCTGAGTACAGGAAACTACATCCAGTTGTTCAAGAGGAGGAAAATCGACATGAAGACATTCTTAGAAAGGAAAGCAAAAGAATTTTAGAGGAACTCAAAAAAAGTGAAGCCAACATGGTTCAAAAGAAGAAAGACCTTATAAAAATATATGAGGAGCTGGTGAAAATGTCCCATAAACCATATGTGGAGCTGCTCCAGGTAAGAACTGAGCTGTGCATGAAAGTATTTTATATAATTTGGGGTTCTCAATTTTGACCACATTATTTGGTAGTTTTTATATTTCCTGCATCAATTATGGGGTTCTTTCCTCTTTGGATATAATCTACTTAAAGTTTACCTTCTATCCTGACAATACATAAGCAAGATTTATGAAACTTTGTGAGAAGCTCTCTTAGAATTTTTTTTTAATTTTTCTGTTGTATCTTGCTTCTCTAAGATCCAGAAAAATAACAATTTATTCATGAACATTTCATTTTTTGCCTGCCATTTTTTAATATGCAGACTTCTTGGAAAACCTTATGTTCTCTTTCTTTTGTTTAAAAGTTATGGAATTGGGGACAGTAAACACTGTGTATTACTGATAATCTTCATTCTCACACTTTTTAGACCCTCTGGATTCTGATTTAATCACAAATTCAGAATCTTTAAATATGCTTTACTGGTACTTTTCTGAGAGATGAAAATGAATTCATAAGAAATATTGATGTGATGATATTTGATACTACATGATCTTTCCAAAAACAAAGTACTATTCAATTTCTTAAAAAAAATAAGCTTTTTTGTTGTTGTTTTCTTTGCAGAACTTGGGAGATCTATTGACCAGGTAAATTTTGACTTTAGTGTAAACTGGGATATCATTGAGAGCAATGAAAGTGTTTAAGTTTCTAACAAAGTGAAGGCATAGTTTATGTAGAGAGTAATCAACTGTGTGTTCATGTGTGTTTTTGAATATGATTTCCTGATCCCCTTAATGAGACGTCAGCCTCTATTTCCCGTGTTTGTTGAGGGATATATGTCATCCTGGGCTGAATGTTGACGTTCCTAATGCAACCATGTGGGGCTGGGTGTGTGGCTCAAGCGGTAGCATCCTCACCTGGCATACGTGCGGCCCGGGTTACATCCTCAGCACCACATACAAAACAAAGATGCTGTGTACGCCAAAAACAAAACAAAACAAAAAATACTAACAAATTCTCTCTCTCTCTCTCTCTCTCTCTCTCTCTCTCTCTCTCTCTCTCTTTCTTAAAAAAAATGAAAAAGATAAATGCAACCATGTATGATTTGACATTGTAAATCAGAAACATTGAGGTGCATGGTGCAGTTTTTCCTAGTTAGCTAATGAGAAACATTGGTACCTCTGAGAAATGGGTTGTCAACTTGCAAATTTAGAAAGAAAGGTTCCTAGAGACAGTTCCTTCTCATGTTCACAGAGGTACATTCATGAGCAAAGGGTTTCAAGAAATATTTTCAGCAAAATTGTTTTTCAGTTCCTTAAAAACTTAATGTCATTTTTGTCACCATAAGATTCATGTCCTCTTCCTACTTTCAGGAGACAATCAGTGCAGCTGCACTTGCCTCAGCCTATAAAGCCAGCACTTTCTGCCCAATCACTGGACTGATAGACAGGCTCAAGTGTTTCCAACGTGAGTGTCAGCCCAGTGATGGGAGCATAGTGTCATGACTTTCAATTTATGATTTTTTAATGGGAAACCTTTCCATTTATTAACCTTTAATTTACGCAAAGGGAATGGTCTGCCAATTGGCATTTATAATTATATTTAGTAATGTGATCACCATGATTAAATAAGGAAAAAAAATAAGTGATCACTGGTATAATAATAAATGTGATTTGGGCTATACATACAAAACCATTTCAATCAATAAGACAATTAGAAATTAGTTCAATATGTTCCCATTTTAAATTAAGTGCACTGTGTGATGAAGGTTATTTAAACATTACCCTTAAAATGTCTTAGAAATTGAATGTGTGATACATATTTTATTAAACATAATATGCTAAATGCGTTAAATTTAATATAATAGCATGTATGAACAAACATAAGAAAACTGAATGCACAGAGCAATATTTCACAAGCATCAAAAAAAGACAGGTTGGTATATGATAAAGCGGTTTTTATATTTCCATGGTAGAACTAAAGAGGAACAATAGCAAGGAGTTATTGCTTTGGATTGAATGGGAATGCAGACCTCCAATTTCTAAGATGAAATGAAAAGTAACAAGCTGGAAGTAGACATGTCCACCCTTTTATTACAGTGTCTATATATTTAGCAGTGTTTTCAATGTTGTTGGACTATTGTTGCTTCTGCAGTATTCTAGAAACCTGTGAGTGCAATGCACTTGAGCCACAATTACCCCTCTTCTTCTGCCACCCCATCCCCCACATATTAAGACTCAGGTAGACCTTCTCATCTAACAGCAATTTAAAAGTTGGTTTTGATTTGAATATTCTCTTCATTCTACAGTGGAGATATCCTTTGAAAATACAGTGTCCAGTGACAAACTAAAGCTATTTGATGATATGAGAAGTCTGCGATTTGGGCACGTCCTTCCAGACTTGTCTTTGAATTCTGATGGAATTAACTATTTTGCTGAATGGGGAAAAGAGACTTTCAACTCTGGGAAATTGTACTGGGAATTAGATATGAAGGACCCTTTGGACTGGGCTGTAGGAGTCTGTAAGGATTTCTGAATAAGAAGGAATGGCACAGTGACTGAATCCGAAGACGTGTTTCTTCTCCTTTTTGTGAAGGAAGATGATGACCATAGTCTCTTTGACAACCTCCCTAATGCTTTCTCACTACATAGAGAAGCCTCAGGGCCGGGATGGTGTGTTTCTTGATTTTGAGAGTGAAAGTGTGAGTTTTGTGAACGTTGCCAAGAGTTCTCTTATATGGCGGTACCCTTCTGGCTCTTGGAATTTCCCAGTCAGGCCTTTTGTTCACACTGGCCACAAGTGAACAAGGATAAGTCAGGAACTCTATGCCTGGGGAATTTACATTTTGGGCAGTCCGTACTAGTTGAAGTGTACAATACTGTACTTTAGTGCTTTTTAAGTAATTTGTACTTGATCCAGACACGGTGGCACATGCCTATAAATTCACACAATTTGGTTAATTTGGGAGTCTGATGTAGAAGGACTTGAAGTTTGAGGCCAGCCTGGGCAACTTAGCAAGACCCAGTCTCAAAATAATTAAAAATAAGAAGAAAAAGAAGAAAAAAGGGGGGCTGGGAATGTAGTTCTTTGGTAGAATACCCCTGGGTTTAATACCAATGAAAAAATAAAAATGGCATTTTGTTGAATATAACTTTCTTTTTAAATATTAAGACAGGGTAAATTACAGAATTGTGTTGACTCAATATTTTTTTTTTTGTTTAATGATGGTCATCTTTTGTGGAACATAAAATGATTGGCAAACCATGTGTTCCAGATGCACTACATGCTGTGACTGCTTACATGTTTTGTGAATTTTTCAGATTTAAGATGCATAATTTTATGATTTAACCTGAATGACATTTTGTAGGATGAATTTTTATATCATTGTGTGCAGTAAACACTATTTTGATGTTTTCATCTTTCTATTGGTCTAAGAAAATAAAAATTATTTTTCCTTGGGAAATTAAAAACAAATGAAGTTATTTCTCACACTCAGGACAAAGACTCATTTTTCATTGAAGCCAGTAAAGTTGGACCTTCCTCTTTCCCTCATATTTCCTAAACTATTTTAAAGGAGTTTTATGTTAACAGCAAAATTGAGAGGAAAAAAAATTACATGTATTAACTGCCCCCTATTTCTAAATAATAGTAGGTAGCTTCACTTGTTTCCAACATCCCTAGTCAGAATGATACATTTGTTAAAACCAATGAACTTATTTTAATACACAGACTATATGGATATCACATACTTTTAATATCATATAATGAGGAAAGAAGTTGTTTTGTGTGTTCTTTCTTTCTAAAACTATATCTCTATCTATGAGAAAAATAGCTGCAAACCAAAACTAAAGATCATTTTACAATAGACCTATGTAGTATTCCTCAAAATTGTGAAGGTCATGAAAAGTAAAAAAGAAGATCTTTCAACTCAAACCAAAGGAGATGTGAGAGTGAATTAATTGCTCCATTCTAGGTTGGATTGTGGAATAGAACATAGGATGTTCATATAGAAGCTGGTGAAATCTGAAAAATGTCTGACTTCAATTTGTGATAACCTCCCAAAGTAGGATTCCTATTTTTGCAAATTGTGCCATGGAAATGTATGATCATTTTAGGGGAGGAAAAAACTGGGCATGGAAATGCAAAGTAAGTCATTCAATCACATTTTTAACATCTCTTTAAATATTAAATGTTTTCAAGTTAAATTTGAAACGTTTTAGGACAAATACCTATATGACCATGGTCCATGGCATGCTTATGTTGTGAAAAAGGCAAGTTTTATAAGAACATACAGTGTAATTAAGTTTATGAAAAAATGTTCACTTACACTGATGCTTCATGCATGAAATTTGGTCAGTGACTGAAGTGTGAAGCCCTGTGCAGTAGTGAGCTTCTGAATATGCAGAGCTTAGACCACTTTCTGTCTGAGTTCTGCTGTTTGTCCTATTTTTCAGATGCAATAGCAGTTGTGGTTGCCAGTTTAAGTGAAGCACTTTATGCTTGACCCTGATGGTACTTTGTGACAATTTGATGACAGATCTTGATGAAAACACACTTTCAGACCTTGCTCCTCACAGTGAAATCCTCAGAGAAATGATTGTGCCCATGGTGGCCTGACAAATATAAAATTTGGTCAATGCTCTGTAAGGAAAGAGAAACAACTTAATGTATCTAAAATTTCATATTGAATTTTCTTCAGGGACTAATAGGCCATACCGTTTTATGGGTATGAATAGTTGATTTGAAGAAATGAGTGCTATCACTGCTCAGAAATGGATGAATCCAACTGTAGCCATATGTAAATGACAAAATGGCAATGGCTTGAATGATAAGAGTTTTTTCATTCATGGTAACAAACATATTTCTCCAGGGCAGAACTTGGATAGTGGCCAGGGATGTGTGTGTAGGATAGAAGAGAACATATGGGATCTCATCTTTCTACTCAATTTCCTGTGGTTGAAAAATTGCTCTAAAAATAAATGTGTTATTAAAAATATGAAGAGGCCCAACTACCGTTCATGGTGAATTTTTTTAAGTAGTGTCATTTTGTGGTTTCTCAACAGATGAATAATATTTACATTTTACATACACAATGAATATTTGAATATAAGAGACCAGAGTCTATGATTCTAAATAAACCATTTATGAAAAGTATGGCTACAATCTCTTGATTAAATGAATTTGAGAACAAGCTTATATATTGTTCTGTATTTCAGAGATCAAAAACTATTTTCTTAAAGAATCCAAATAAAATTATGGGTGTCAAAATAGGTGCAAATGTAGGACCCCATAATCATCAACTATGCTTTGAGTGTTAGTTTCACAGGGAAACATTCCACAGAGTGACAATCAAGGCAAAATCTTGGATTCTTGTACTGCTGTTTTATCTTTTTTGTTCAAGGAGTAATCTAGTGTCAGTTATTACTGGATCCAAAAATTTTATCCTTTTAGTTATATTTCTCTTTTTTTTCATTTTTCCTACTAGCCTGTATAATGCACATGATATATGATCATGCACTTCAATAATCAGTGTCTGTTACTATTTTTCTTATTACTTTGAGTCTCAGAGGTCTCTTAGCCTTGATGTCTCCACATTGGGTGCTGAGTGTAGAAATTGGAGGCACATAAAACAAAATGAAGACAATTAGGATTTGGACTCTCTCAGTGTGACCCTCCATGTATATTAGGGATGTGATCTAGACCTGCCATAAAAAAAATTACAGAGTAGGTGCCTTCAAACAATTTATTTTCGTACCTCTGAAGGCCAGAAATCTGAATTCAAGTGATTAAAAAGGTCAAACACCCTCCAAAGGCTGTGTGGGGAAATCCTTTCTTGTCCTTTCCATTCTGCTGGCTTCTTGATTTCTTTGGTTTGTGTCTTTAGAATTCTATGCATTTCAGACAGGTGTAGTGGCACATATCTGTAATCCCAGCTACCTTTGAGGCTGAGGCAAGAGAATCACAAGTTTGAGGTCAATGTTGGGCAGGTCCCAAGTGGCAGTAGTTAGGCCCTCTGGTCAAGGCTGCTATGTTTTCAGTATGTAGCCAAGGTCAGAAATATCCTGATTCTGCATATGCAGTCAAGGTCATAAACATTTGCTTCTGAACATGCACCCACTTATATAATTTATTGAAAATGTTTTTCTTTACATTGCCTCAGAAAATGGCATATGAAACCACTCAGGGTCTAGATGGAAATGGCTGTGGTAAATGGAACTGGCTGGGGCAAAATGGAACTGGTATTTAAAGCTAGGGACTACTGCCCCCTCTAAATAAAGCATATCTGTTATCCTAACTGAGTCTTTCATCTTCTTCCACAACCCAGAATCCAGAACAATTTTCCCAGTTTCTGAGCATCGACCCCACAGCCAGCCTCAGAAACTAGGCAATTCCCTTAGTTCTGAAAGCTAAAGTTGAAAATCATGGTGCTGACAGGGTTGGCTCTCTCTGGCAGCTGTGAAGAATTCCTGTACTATGCCTCTCTCCTGGTTCCTGGTGGCCGATGGCAAGCTTGGCTCTCATTGGATTATGGCAGGATCTCTCAGTCTCTACTTCTCTCTTCAAATGTCTCTCCTCTGTCCAATTCTCAAATATTCTTTCTCTTAGAAGGACACTAATCATTGAATGTAGGTACCACCATAAATCCTGGGTGATCTTATCTGAAGGTCATTAAATAAATTACATTGCAAATCCCATATTTTCAAATAAGTTCAAATTTACAACTACCAGGACCCAGATCTCTCTAGGAGACAATGTTTAACCCATTATAGTGTATAAGAATTCCTGACATCAAAACACCACATAACAGTAAAAACAAAAATACAAATGTATTTCCATTTTTCTACATACCATTGGAACTTTTAATATTGTGAAGGAGAAGTCGGTGTTTTTTTGTTTTGTTTTTTTTTTGTGGTTGTTTGTTTGTTTGTTTTCAGAATAGGAAAATAACTACGTACTTCCTGCACACTGTGCAAGCACTCTTCAAGCCTCTCTTTTTGGCTTTTCACTGAAGAGTATTATAGGTATTTTCATCTGAACTTGGCACTCTGGCCTTCTGTCATGGTCAGCTTCTTGTGTGTACAACAGCTTGCCTATCAGTTAATTCCAAGGCAGCAATCTCAATCCACAGATATAGATTTACTCTGTAAACTTTCTGCAATTCGAAACCCTGTCTCTCATACTGTTTCTTCAGGTGCTGTGAGATGTGATGCCAGCTAGATCATGGAATCAATCCATCAGGGGTACATGTTGCAGATACTTACTCAAATACAAATCCTGATAGAACTTTTGGTGTCCTGAGGTCAAGGATGTGGTTAACTGGTAGAGCACTTGCCTGGCACAAATGGGGTAGGGGGTTTGATTTTTAGCACCAGCAAATCAAACAAACAAACAAATAAAGAAATAAATAAAAACTTTAGGTATCTTTTCATGTGTGGCCTCTTTGGCTATCCCTGCAATTTCATCTTCAAGAAAAAAATAATAGTTTCTGGATATCTCACTTTTTCCAATTTTCCTAAATCTTTTTCTTATTTGTCCAGTGCCTTTTGGGGGAAATCAGGTTTCTAGGAGATTGAACTACATTGGATAGTCTTCACTTGGTTGGTACATTTTCTCTCAAAGTACTGTTTCTCTTGGAAATCTTGAATTTACTTTAGTTTCATTTGCTCTGAACCCTCCTCCCAGGGATTTTGGCCATGTCCAAGATGCTTAGTTCAGAGTTCTGGGAAATAATTGTTCCTGAGTTGCTTTGAGAAGTTCAAGATTCTGACTTTTTTTTTAGCATTAACATGTTTCTTTGATTCTAAGACCAATTCTTTCAGAGTAGTGTTTTTTCAACTCTTGAGAATCTCTAAAAATGTAAGTTTGTTTATTTCCCCAGAAAAACTTAAAGAGCTGCAATTGCCCAGGTGGATTCTGTTACTGTGAAGTGATGGCTGTCATTGGTGTGAAGTTATTCTACATGCATTCAAACAACCTGAAAAATGTCCTCTTTCAACCAGAAGTCTTGGCCATTTGGTGATGCTACTAAGGTCTCTGGGCCTTTTATAAGGCTTGAGGCATGTGTGCACTTAACAGGAGGTTTGTTAAGATAGGCCTTCTCTATCAAGATTCAGAAAATGTTAAACATGATAGCACACACCTGCAATCCCAGTGACTCCAGAGCCTGAAACAGAAGAATTGCATGTTCAAGGACAGTCTCAGCAACATAGTGAGGTACTAATGAGAACCTGTCTTAAGCTAAAAAATATAATTTGCTTGAGACATTCCTCAGTGGTTAAGTGCCTCTGTGTTCAAGTTCCAGTAAAAGAAGAAAAAGAAGAGGAAGAAGAAGAAGAAGAAGAAGAAGAAGAAGATGAAGAAGAAGAAGAAGAAGAAGAAGAAGAAGAAGAAGAAGAAGAAGAAGAAGAAGAAGAAGAAGAAGAAGAAAGAGGAGGAGGAGGAGGAGGAGGAGGAGGAGGAGGAGAAAAGACTCAGTATATTGCATCAATAAAGTTACCAGATTAGAGGGAGGCTGCATTCCTTGTAGTTCCATGACTCAAGATTCTAGAGGTAAAAAAAAAGGTTTTCTCTGATACTGCTGCTTGCCAGTCATCAGCTAAATCCTGAAGGTCCAGTGTCAGTGTTCCTGAATGTTTGGTTGCATGATACTGCCTCTGGTGACACTCGCCAGGACCTGGAAGTTCAGTGTTGGTGTGCCTGCAGGTTTGTTTGTATGTGAGGTTTTGTTCTGGGTGTTCTAGTGGCACCCATCTTACTGCATTTTTGCATGGTCACTCCTTGGTGTGAGAGCATCCCTGGTAGTCTCTCTGTTTGCAAGCTGGAATGGCATTGAGACCGTGGGACTGCTGTGTGGAAGAGCTTGGGGAATCTGAAGATCAGATCCATCAGATTGTGGAGGGGTCTCAGTGGGGGCTTGTCTCAGAGATGTATGTTTGGTTCAACCTACAGAAATTAATAACAATAATTCGTTATATCAATAGATTTAAATAGAAGAATCATGTGACCATATCAATAGATACAGAAAAAGCATTTGACAAAACACAGTAACCCTTCATGTTCAAAACTGTAGAAAAACTAGTGATAGTAAAATATAACACAAGATTATAAAAGTTCTATATGCAAAACCCAAGGTCAACTTCATTCTAAATGGAGAAAATAAAAAATATTTTTTAGGAGACAATGTTTAACACATTATACACAAATGGACTCTTTTACCACTTTTATTCAACATTGTCCATGTGAATTTAGCCACACAGAGCTCCAGTTGAAATCATACATCTCATTTTCTAATCTGTGCTATCAACCTTACTTCCATCTGGTGGCAAATGTGACTTATGAAATGTTTCAAATTTAAAGGTTTTCCTCATATGCAAAATACTGGGTTCAATCACCAGTACCACATACACACACACACACACACACACACACACACACACACTCACACACTCACACACACACTAAATAAATAAGTTTGCATAATCTGTGCTCACAACCATGATAAACTTCTATCTTAATTGAAAATACAAATAGCACATACCCAACCCCCAACCTCACAACACAAGAATATCAATATTTTCACTTATTACATTTGATTTGAATTTTTTTTAAGAAATGCTGTTTAACATGGAGAACACCCTAGCATGATTGTTTCTCTTTTGTATGTATGTGATAAAACCATTAAAAATCTTCCATGTTCTTAAAAAATAAAAAGAAAAAGAGTCAGATCTTTATCTGAGGATGCAGCTCAGTGATAGAGTGCCTGCCTTGCAAGCATGAGACCCTGAGGTACAGCTTCATCAGAGAGGAGTAAAGCAGTCAGCAAAGGAATAAGTATCAATGAAAATCAAACTTTTTATTTTTATTTTTTCCAATGCATGTTACAAATCTAAAACCTCACACATGCTAAGCAGGTGGTAAACTACCGAGTTACATCCCCAACAAGGGCTCTTTAATTTTGAATTTTCAAATTTAGTGTTAAGAATGGAAATAATGGTCATAATCTGCAACTGATTTTTTTTAAAGAGAGAGAGAGAAATTTTTAATATTTATTTTATGGTTTTTAGCGGACACAACATCTTTATTTTACCTTTATGTGGTGCTAAGGATCCAACCCAGCACCCCACACATGCCAGGTGAGCGGGAGACCACTTGAGCCACATCCCCAGCCCAACAGCTCTTTTTCAAATAAATTCAATATTTTACCCATCCAGAATTTATATAGAATAGTCTAAATTCCCAAAGCATGTTAAAAAAACAAAAGCATATATTTATATACAACATACTGCTGAAACTGCCTATAAGGCTCTATAGAAAATACAAGTATTTTTTGAGTTCCAAAAGCTTTGTGCATTATTTCCATCATTCTTTATACATAAAAATTCAATACAATATTTGATAAATTTTTGTTTCAATAAGGAATGATATAAAGAGTTTTCCCATATGTAAATTTCATAATATAAATATGCTATTATATATAAGAAGAATCTTTGAAAGACCTTTGTCTAAAAAAAAACCTCATTTCTTTTGACAAAATTGAGGCCATCAGTTGGGAACTTTTGTTTTCTCCTCCACTAGTTTATCATCTCTACATCTTTTGTTTGTAACAACAAACAAAGCCAAAAGAAAGTTTAACTATAAAGAAAATTTACTAAAATTATCAGAGCCTGGCAGCCTGATAGCATTCTTCCTGGGCATCACATTTGATGATGGAGAAAAAGCAAGAGAAATACACTAAATAAGAACGGAAAAACTGTGGGCTGTTTGGTGGATAATTTACAAGGAAAAACACAACAGGCTAAAAAAATGAGCAGGATTTAGAAGTAAGATGAATTCTGAGTTTTTGACAAGTCTTGATAATATTTTGGAGTTAATATAATAATGACACATCAAAGCACCCGGCATAGTGAGTTAAGGACTAAGGAAGTACACACAACTGAATGAAAGAGAAAGCAGCAAAGGAGTTTTAAGAATTTAAAGTTCTAAGAATGCATGTCAGAAAACTACATGTTATTGTATTTAAACAGAGCAAAGACTGATGAGTGAAAAGCAATCAGTACATAAACTTTACCATAAAGTAAAATTATTAAAATTTCACTCTCTTTTTATGCAGCCACAATCCACTCTGCAGGGAGGGCAGTGGCAGGAGTGAATCAGTACAGCTGCACATGCCTCAGCCTATAAAGCCAGCACTTCCTGCCCAGATCATACTGGACTAATATACAGGATCAGTGTTTCCAAGGTGAGTGTCAGCCCAGTGATGGGAGCATAGTGTAATGACTTTAAATAATGATTTTCTATGGGAATCCTTTCCATTTGTTAACCTTTAACATACCCAAAGAGAATTGTCTGCCAATTGGTATTTATAATTATATTTAGTAATGTGATCACCATGATTAAATTAGAAAAAAAAATAAGTGATCACTGGTGTAATAATAAATGTGACTTGGGCTATACATACAAAACTGTTTCAATCAGTAAGATAATTATAAATTAGTTTAGGATGTTCCCATTTTAAATTAAGTGCACCAAGTGATGGAGGTTATTTAAACATTACCCTTATAATATCTTAGAAATTGAAAGTGTGATACATTTTTTATTAAATGTAATATAATGAATGCATTAAATTTAATATAATAGCATGTATGAACAAACATAAAATAACTGAATGCATAGAGCAATATTTCACAAGCATCAAAAAAAAAGACAAGTTGGAATATGATGAAGCAGTTTTTAGATTTCCATGGTAGACCTAAATAGGAACCATAGCAAGGAATTATTGTTTTGGATTGAATAGAATTGCAGACCTCCAATTTCTCAGATAAAATGAAAAGTAACAAGCTGGAAGTAGACATGCCCACCCTTTTATTACAGTCTGGGAATTAGATATGAAGGACCCTTTGGACTGGGCTGTAGGAGTATGTAAATATCCTGGATAAGAACGAATGGCACAGTGATTGAATCTGAAGACACATTTCTTCTCCTCTTTGTGAAGGAAGATGATGACCACAGTCTCTGGATAACCTCCCCAATGCTTTCTCACTACATATGGAAGCCTCAGAGCCGAATTCATGTGTTCCTTGATTTTGAGAGAGCAAGAATGAGTTTTGTGAACGTTGCCAAGTGTTCTCTTATATGGCGGTACCCTGATTGCTCTGAATTTTCCAGTCAGGCCTTTTGTTTACACTGGCCACAAGTGAGCAGGGATAAGTCAGGAACACTATGTCTGGGGAATTTACATTTCAGGCAGCCCTTCCTAATTGAAGTTTGCATTACTGTACTTTAGTGCTCTTTAAGTAATTTGTACTTGATCCAGACATGGTGGCACATGCCTATTAATTAGCACAATTTGGTTAATTTGGGAGTCTGATATAGAAGGACTTCAAGTTTGAGGTCAGCCTGGGCAACTTAGCAAGGCCCTGTCTCAAAATAATTAAAAATAATAATAAGAAGAAGAAAAGTGCTGGGAATGTAGTTTTTTGGTAGAATAACCCTGGGTTTAATCCCCAATTAAAAAATAAAAATGGCATTTTGTTGAATATAACTTTTTTTTCTTTTTAAATATAATTACAAAATTGTATTGACTCAATTTCTTTTTGTTCTTTTAATTAGGGTCATCTTTTGTGGAACTCAAAATGATTGTCAACCTGTGTGTTCCAGATGCAGTACATGCTGTGACTGCTTAAATGTTTTGTGAGCTTGTCAGATTTAAGAATTGCATAATTTTTATGACTTAAGTTGAATAACATTTAATAACATTTGTAGGATGAATTTTCACATCATTATAACCAATAAACAAATCAATTTTGATGTTTTCACCTTTCCATTGATCTAAGAAAGTATTCATTCATCCTTAGGGAATTAAAAAAAATGAAGTTCTTTCTCACACTCAGGACAAGACTCATTTTTCATTGAAGCCAGTAAAGTTTGCCCTTTCTTGTTCCCCTATATTCCCTAAACTCTTTAAAGCAGTTTTATGTTAACAGCAAAACTGAGAGGAAATTTAAAAAATACATATATTAATTGCCCCCTCTTTCTAAATACAAGTGGGTAGCTTCATTTGTTTCCAACATCCCTAGTCAGAATGACACATTTTTAAAACCAATGGGCCTATTTTGATACACAGACTATGTGGATATAACATACTTTTAATATCATATAATGAGGAAAGAAGTTTTTTGTGTGTTCTTTCTCTATAAAAATATATCAACAGTCTATCCATGAGAAAAATAGCTGCAAACCAAAATTGAGAATCATTTTACAAAAGACCCATGTAGTATTCCTTAAAATTGTGAGGGTCATGAAAAATAAGAAAGAAAGCTCTTTCAACTCAAACCAAAGGAGATGTGAGTGTGAAATCATTGCTGCATTCTAGGTTGGATCATGGAATAGAACATATGATGTTCATATAGAAGCTGGTGAAATCTGAAAAATGTCTGACTTGAGTTTGTGATAAATTCCCAAATTAGGCTTCCTATTTTTTTAAATTGTGTCATGGAAATGTATGATCATTTTAGGGGAGGAAAAAACTGGGCATGGAAATACAAAGTAAGTCACTCTATCACATTTTAAACATTTCTTTAAATGCAAAGTATTTTCAAATAAAACTTGAAAAGTTTTAGGAGAAATATCTATATGTCCATGCTCCATGACATGCTTATGTTGTGAGCAAGGCAAGCTTTAGAAGAGCATATAGTGTAATTAAGTTTTTGAAAAAAATGTTTACTTACACTGATGCTTCATCAATGAAAGTTGGTCAGTGGCTGAAGTGTGAAGCCCTGTGCAGCAGTGAGCCTTTGACTATGCGGAGCTTGCACCACTTTCCTTCTGAGTTCTGCTCTTTCTCCTATTTTTCAGTTGCAATAGCAGTTGTGGTTGCCACTTTAAGTGAAGAACTTTATGCTTGACCTTGCTGGTACTTTGTGACAATTTGATGACAGATATTGATGAAAACACACTTTCAGACCTTGCTCCTCACAGTGAATTCCTCAGAGGAATGATTGTGTCCATGGTGGCCTGAAAAATATAAAACTTGGTCAGTTCTCTTTAAGGAAAGAGAAACAACTTAATGTATCTAAAATTTCATATTGAATTATTTTCAGGGACTAATAGACCATTCAGTGTTATGGGTTTGAATAGTTGATATGAATTAATGAGTACAATCACTGCTCAGAAATGGAAGAAGTCAAGTGTAGCCATATATAAATGACAAAATGGCAATGGTTTGAATGATAAGTGTTTGTTCATTCAAGGTAACAAAAATACGTCTTCAGGGAAGAATGTGGATAGTTGCCAGGAATGTGTGAGTAGGATGGAAGAGAACATATAGGAACTCAACTTTACTCAATTTCCTGTGGATGAAAAATTGCTCTAAAAATAAATTTATTATTAAAAATATGAAGAGGCCCAACTGCTGTAATTGGTGAATTTGTTTTTAGTAGTGTCATTTTGTGGTTTCTCAACAAATGAATAATATTAACATTTTGCATACACAATATTTGAATATAAAAGACCAGATTCTATGATTCTAAGTAAGATGTTAATGAAAAGTATGGGTATAATCTCTTGATGAATGTTTAGAAAAATGAATTTAAGAAAAAGCTTATATATTATTCTGTATTTCAGAGATCAAAAATGATTTTCTCAAAGCATCCAAATACAATTATGGGGGTCAGAATAGGCTCAAATTTAGGACCCCATAATCATCAACTATGCTATGAGTGTTAGTTTCACAGGGGAAATATTCCACAGAATAACAATGAAGGCAAAATCTTGGATTTTTGTACTGCTGTTTCCTCTTATTTGTTAAAGGAGTAATCTAGTATCAGTTATACAAGATCCAAAAATTTTATCCTTTTTGTTATATTTTTTTCATTTTTTCCTACTAGCTTGTATAATGCACATGATATATGATCATGCACTTCAATTATCAGGTCAGTTACTATTTTTTATTACTTTGAGTCTCAAAAGTCTCTTAGCCTTGATGTCTCCAATTTGGGTGCTGAGTGTAGTAATTGGAGGCACATAAAATAAAATGAAGACAATTAGGATTTGGACTCTCCCGATGTGACCCTTCATGTACATTAGTAATGGGATTTAGGCCTGCCATAAAAAATCCAGAGTTGGTGCCTATAAACAATTCATTTTAATATCTCTGGAGGCCAGAAGTCTGAATTTAAGTGATTAAAAGGGTCAAACACCCTCCAAAGCCTGTGTGGGAAAATCCTTTCTGGTCTTTTCTATTCTGCTAGATTTTTTATTTCTTTGGTTTGTGTCTTTAAAATTGTATGCCTTTCAGACAGGTGTAGTGGCACATATCTGTAATCCCAGCTATCTTTGAGGCTGAGGCAGAAGAATCATAAGTTTGAGGTCAGTGTTGGGCAGGCCCCAAGTGGCAGTAATTAGGCTCTCTGGTCTTGGTTTCTAGTGGGCTATGTTTTCAGTATGTACCCAAGGTCTGGAATACCTTGATTCTGCATATGCACTCAAGGTCATAAACATTTGCTTCTGAGCATGCACCCACTTATATAATTTTTTTGGAAATGTTCTTCTTTGCATCACCTCATAAAATGGCCTATGAAGTAACTCAGGGTCTAGATGGTATTAGCTGGGGCAAAAATGGAACTGGCTGATGCAAAATGGAACTGGTATTTAAAGCTAGGGACTACTGTCACTTCTGAATATAGTAGATCTGTTATACCAACTGAGTCTTGCATCTTCTTCCACAAGCCAGGACCATATCTATTTTCCCAGTTTCTGAGCATCCACCCCACTGCCAGCTTCAGAAAGTAGGCAATTCCCTTAATTCTGAAAGCTAAATTTGAAAATCATGGTGCTGACTGGGTCGGCTCTCACTGGCAGCTGTACTATGCCTCTCTCCTGGTTCCTTGTGGCCAATGGCAAGCTTGGCTCTCATTAGATTATGGCAGCATTTATTAGGCTCTACCTCTCTCTTCAAATGGCTGTCCTCTGTCCATGTCTCAAATGTTGTTTTTCTTAGAAGGACACTAATCATTGAATGTAGGTACCACAATAAATCCTGGGTAATCTTATCTTGAGGACTTTAAATAAATTACATTGCAAAGCTCATATTTTCAAATAAGTTCACATTTAGAACTACCAGGTCCCATGTCCCAGATCTCTCTACGAGACAATGTTTAACTCATTATAGTTTCTAAAAATTCCTGAAATCAAAACACAACATAACAGTAAAAACAAAAATACAAATGTATTTTCATTTCTCTACATACTATTGGAACTTTTAAAATTGGGGATGAGATGTCAGTGGGTTTTTTTTTTCCAGAATAGGGAAAGAACACAGGACTTCCTGAACACTGTGCAACCGCTCTTCAACCCTCACTTTTAGGCTTCTCACTGAGGAGGATGATAGGTATTTTCATCTGAACTTGGCACTCTGGCCTCCTCTCATGGTCAGCTTCTTGTATGTACAACACTTGCCTATCAGTTAATTCCAAGACAGCAATCTCAACCCATAGATTGAGGTTTACTCTGTAAACTTTCTGCAACTGCATAGCATGTATCTTACACTGTTCTTTCAGGTGTTGTGAGATCTGTTGCCAGCTCTATAAGAATCAATCCCTCAGGGGTATCTTCTCAAATAAAAATCCTGATAGAACTTCTGGTGTCCTGAGGTCAGGGATGTGGTTGACTGGTAGAGCACTTGCCTGGCACAAATGGGGTAGTGGGTTTGATTTTCAGTACCAGCAAATCAAACATACAGACAAACAAACAAACATAAATAAATAAACAAACAAATGAATAAATAAATAAATAAATATTTGTGGTTTCTTTTCATGTATAGCCTCTTTGGCTATCTGTGAAATTTCAACTTCTTGAAGAAAATAATAGTTACTGGATATCTTATTTTTCCATATTTTCTAAATCTTCTTCTAAACTGTTCAGTGTGTCTTGGGGAAAGCAGGTTTCTTGGAGTATTGAACTACATAGGATAGTCTTCACTTGGTTGGTAAGTTTTCTCTCAAACTACTGTTTCTCCTGGAAATCTTGAATGTACTTTAGTTTTATTTGCTCTGGAATCTCCTTTATGGGATTTTGGCCAGGTCCCAGTTGCTTAGTTCATAGTTCTAGGAAATAATTAGTCCTGAGTTTCTTTGATAAGTTCAAGTTTCTGAGTTTTTTTTTAGCATTAACATGTTTCTTGGATTCTAAGACCAATTCTTTCAGAGTACTGTTTTTTTCAAATCTTGAGAATCTCTAACAATGTAAGTTTGTATATTTCCCCAGAGAAATTTGAAGAGCTACTATTTCCCAGTTGGATTCTGTTGCTGTGAAGTGATGGCTGTCATTAGTATGAGGTTATTCTTCATACATTCAAACAACCTGAAAATGTCCTCTTCCAACCAGGAGTCTTGGCCATTTGATGATGCTATTAAGGTCTCTGGAACTTTTATAAGGCTTGAGGCATGTGTGCACTTAACAGGAGCTTTGTTAAGATAGGTCTTCTCTATCAAGATTCAGCAAATGTTAAACATGGTAGCACACACCTGCTATCCCAGTGACTCCAGAGACTGAAACAGGAGAATTGTAAGATCAAAGACAGCCTCAGCAACACAGTGAGGTACTAATGAGAACCTGTCTCAAACTAAAAAATGAAATTTGCTTGAGACATGCCTCAGTGGTTAAGTGCCCCTGTGTTCATGTTCCAGTAAAAAAAGAAATAGAAGAAGAATAATAAGAAGGAAAGACTCAGTATATTGTATCCATAAAGTTGGCAGATTAGAGGGAAGCTGCATTCCTTGTAGTTCCATGACTCAAGATTCTAGCACAAAATAAAAGGTTTTCTTTGAGATTGCTGCTTCCCATTCATCTAGCTGGGGCCCGAAGTTCCAGTGTCAGTGTTCCTCTAGGTTGGTTATATGATATGCGTCTGGTGACAATGGACAGGACCTGAAGGTTCAGTGTTGGTGTGCCTGCAGGTTTCTTTGTATCTAAGGTTTTGTGCTGGGCATGCTAGTGGCTGCCATCTTACTTCATTTTTGCATGGTTACTCCTTGGTGTGAGTGCATCCCTGGTGGTCTCTCTGGTTGCAAGCTGGAATGGCATTGAGACCTTGGGACTGCTGTGTGGAAGAGCTTGGGGAATCTAAAGATCAGATCCATCAGATTGTGGGGGGGGTCTCAGTTGGGTCTTGTCTTAGAGATGTATGTTTGGTTCAACCTACAGAAATCAATAAACATTATTCATCATATCAATAGATTTAAATGCAAGAATCATGTGATGATATCAATAGATGCAAGAAAAGCATCTGACAAAACACAGTAACCCTTCATGTTCAAAACTCTAGAAAAACTAAGGATAGTAGAAATATAACACAAGATTATAAAATCTATATATGCTAAACCCAAGGTCAACATTATTCTAAGTGGAGAAAATTAAAAATATTTTTTAGGGACTATGTTTAAACCATTATACAAAAATGGACACTTTTACCACTTCTATTCAACATTGTTCATGTAAATTTAACCACATAGAGCTCCAGTTGAAGTCATACATCTAACTACATCTCTCTTTCTAACTTGTGCTATCAGCCTTATTCCCATCTGGTGGCAAAAGTGACTTATGTAATGTTCTGAATTTAAAGGTTTTTCTCATATGCATAATACTGGGTTCTATCACCAACACCACTCGCCACATACACACACAAATACGTTTGCATAATCTGTGCTCACAACCATGGTAAACTTCTGTATTAATTGAAAATACAAATAGCACATACCTCACCCCCCACTTCACAACACAAACATGTCAAAATTTTCACTTATTACATATAATTTGACTTTTTTTAAGAAGTGCTGTTTAACATGGAGAACACCCTAGCGTGATTGTTTCTCTTTTGTATGTATGTGATAAAACCATTAAAGATCTTCTAAAAACTCAAAAAATAAAAGTAAAAAGAATCAGATCTTTGTCTGAGGGTGCAGATCAATGCTAGAGTGCCTGCCTTGCAATCATGAGGCCCTGAGGTACAGCTTCAGCAGAGAGGAGTAAAGCAGTCATAAAAGAAATAAATATGAATGAAAATCAGATTTTATATTTTTATTTTTTTTATTTTTTACAGTGCATGCTACAAATCTAAAAACTCACACATGCTAAGCAGGTACTAAACTACTGAGTAATATGCCAACAAGGGCTATTTAATTTTGAATTTTCAAATTTATTGTCCAGAATGGAAATAATGGACATAATTTGTAACAACTTATTTTTTTTTAAAGAGAGAGAGATTTTTTAATATTTACTTTTTAGTTTTCAGTGGACACAACATCTGGTCTAAATAATCTAAATTCTTAAAGCGTTTTAAGAATGAAAAAGTATATATTTATATACAACATACTGCTGAAACTTCCTACAAGACTCTATAGAAAATACAAGTATTTTTTTAGTTCCAAAATCCTTGTGCATTATTTCCATCTTTATTACATAATAATTTAATACTATATTTGATAAATTTTTGTTCTAATAAAAAATGATATGAAGTTTTCACTATGTAAAATGCATAATATAAATTTGCAATTATATACAAGAAGCACCTTTGAAAGACTTTTCTGTAAAAAAACCTCATTTATTTGAGAACATGGAGGCCATCAGTTGGGAACTTTTACTTTCTTCTCCACTACTCTATCATCTCTACATCTTTTGTGTGTAACAACAAACAAAGCCTGAAGAAAGTTTGACTATAAAGAAAATTTACTAAAATTGCCAGAGCCTGGCAGCCTGAAAGCATTCTTCCTGAGCATCGCATTTGATTGATGGAGAAAAAGCCAGAGAAATATGGAAAATAAGTAGGGAAAAACTGTGGGCTGTTGGGTGGATAATTTACAAGGAAAAAACACAACATGCTAAAAAATGAGCAGGATTTAGAAGTAAGATGAATTCTGAGTTTTTGACAAGACTTGATAATATTGTGGACTTAATATAATAATGATACATCAACAAATCAGGTATAGTGAGTTAAGGACTAAGAAAGTACACACAACTGAATGAAAGAGAAAGAAGCAAAGGAGACTAAGAATGCATGTCAGAAAACTACAGGTTATTGTATTTAAAGCAGAGTAAACCTGATGAGTGAAAAGCAATCAGTACATAAACTTTACCATAAAAATTTTTATTAAAATTTCACTCTCTCTTCATGCAGCCACCATCCACTCTACAGGGATGGCAGTTAGATATTGCTAACTAAGCTGCCAAGGACGAGGCACAGCTTTTAGTGCTCAGGGTTTGCTTTAAAATTATGTGGAATGAAAAACAAATTTTGAAATAATAAAATCACACTTAAAAAGATTTTTATCATTCTTAATATTTGAATTTTAAAATTTTAAAGTTAAGCAGTTCTGAGGGGAAAATGGCAAATATGTTTATGATGGACTGTCCTACACTGAAATCTAGAAAAGTTAGTGTTTACTTTTCATAGACCCATATGTTTATTTTTCCCAGTGAAAAATGCATTTTGGTAGACTTTTTTTTTTAATGCATGCACTATGAGTCACCAAAATATGGTTTCATTTATTCCTAATACATAGAGTTACAATATACATACTACATAACATTTCTAGGGATTAAAGACACACAGTTTTCAGTTTGCACATAGGCAAAGAAAACTTACAGATGATAGCTTAAGTATAGATATTTGTAAGTTAGTACATTTTATTGTAAATCAGAAAACTCAGTAAAAACTTGATTTTTGTGAAAACTAAGCAGTACAATATTTGAGAGAGCGATTATTTTTATTTACTCTCTTAAACACATGGAGTGGATGGCTACACTGTATTAAAGCCTTTATCTCTACCCTGTGTACATATCTTGAGATGTTTTGTTTAAATTAGTGAGTTTAATGTGTCAGGGGTGTTTATTTCCTTACATTTTAAGTATATGTCATTGCAAATAGCATCAGGAGTTATATCTATCTTCTACCTATCTTTATGACCATTTTAAATTGATGTAGGTACCACAGTGTTCATGCAAAAGAAGAGACAATGGGAAAATTGGTCTTATAACAGATAACATTCAGAATCCTCATTTCTTTCAATGTAAAAAAATAAATAAAGTTTTATTTCTGCTTGTGCCCTCTGCTGTTTATGTGGATATTAAAAAACATTTTGAAAATGGAGAAGAAGTTTTACTACAGTTTGTCAGCATTATGATTCCCTTCCTGGGGTCCATTTTATGATTGTGTGTTGAGAGAGCAGGTCACATTCACTGTGATGATGGAGAAGAGAACAGGAGATAACACTGAATGTAGAATTGAAAGGATGTGGACTATCTCTCTCTCTCTCTCTCTCTCTCTCTCTCTCTCTCTCTCTCTCTGTGTGTGTGTGTGTGGGGGGGTATCATTGCCAAGAAAGAACTTATATGAGCCAAAATAACTCTGTATTCTCTTTGTCCTCTTGAATTTACTAGTTCTTTAAGACTTAGCTCAATCATCACTGGAAGAAAGAGAACCTGTCCATTCTCTGGTATTTTAAGTGTTCTGAACATAGAGCACCAAGGGGAACCCATGTATATTTGTCATTCAGTTCTTTATCCCACTTCCTACAAAGTAAAAGAGGTATTTATACTCTGAATATGGAACAGCTTTTGAGAGAATTTTCTCCCTTTCTTCTTTTTTATTGTCTTTTAATTTTCTAGGTTAGAGAGTGAGAGACATCTTTGGGTTTTAGGTAAATATTTAGTATGTGTCAGATTTCCTATATCCCTTGAATCTTATTACTGGGGGTGGGTATCAATACCAATCTATATTATAAAATGTAAAAAATAAGAGGTGTCAAGTTTAATATTCATAAGCAAGTGTCAAAATATAATATTACCAATGTAAGAATGGCTAAAAGAATTGCATAAACTGTACTCATAATTTTAAAATTAAGGTGGTTCATTTCTGGAATGTGACAAAGAGCGAACAGTAGGCATGTCAAAACTCAATTTCTTTACTAATCCTACTAAGTGTGACAGTTTTATATTTCAACTTGAATCAGTGGAGTCGGTAGAGGAGTTCCCTACCCCAAATGAGTGAATATCATGCACATCACTGAGGTACTATATAGATCAAAAAGCAAATGATGGAAGGTTTTATCATTTCCTGCCAAATTGCCTGAGCTAAGACATCTATTTCTCTCAATCTTGCACTGTGGTTTGTACTACTGGCTCCACTGTTTTTCAGGTCTTCAGATCAGACTGAATTTTAGAAACAGCTTTCCAGGTCTTCTACTTTGCCAAGAGGAGTTCAGGTGACTTCTCCACTTCCATGGCTGTGTGAACCAGGTTCTCATAATTAAACAATCTTTCTGTCTGTATGTTCTTTTGTTTTGTTTTTGGAAAACTTTGCATAGTACATAAAGAAAAGTCACTCTCTGAGAAAGGGTATTTGAAAAGTTAGTAAACACTATACATTCAAACTGATTAATAATAATACTTTAGACATGTTTTTCATATGTCTTAATTTATTTTAAAGGTGTATATCAGCATGAATTTCATAATTAAAAATTTAGTAATAGTTATCTTGAAAATCAGAATAAAGTCATATCAGTGTTTTTACTGAAGATTGCTCTGGATACTTATGCAACAATTTTCGTAGTGAAAAGACAGCAGAGGTCTAGAAATAGGAAATTTCAAAATTATTTTCTGAAAATAATTATTAAAGTTAAGAACAATTTAAACACTCAAAATCCACCATCTGCATCTTCATCTCCACTGCTCGAATTTAAATATTCATTTCTTTCTTCCCCTTCAAACTCTTCCTCATTATCCTGTTTTGATCTTTGTGAGGGATGATGGTTGATAGATGATGGCACCTGAGAAATTTCCAGGGAATACCTAACTGGAGACTTCAGCCTCTGCTTCTCTCCAAGGACTTGTTGCAGACCCCATCTTATGAGAACCTCTGGTCTATTCTTACCTACTTGGATTATGGACCTCCTGTCCTGGTCATGTTCTTAGGCTTACCATAGCGTTTCTCTTTGGGCCCTTGGTTTGGCACCTCTTGTAGACATCAGATGTCTTAGATTCCTGGGCTAGATCAGGGTGATTTCTTTGAATTGAACACGTTTTTCTTCAAACTCCCATTTGTCTTTCTGTAAATCTTCAATGTATTTCTACTTTATTTGTTTGGAGACCTACTTTTCTTTCTCAGACAGGACCTTGGTTCACTCACGGTTGTAGTGCCCAGGTGGAATAATACTGGGTCCACTTCTCCTTCTAAAAGTGGATATAGGTAGTCAGAGGCTTGGGGGGGTGAAGTCTGGTTTTTTCTCATTTCTTTTTTTTGCATATCATGGGAATTTTAACACATTCTTTGGCTTCTAGAACTAATTCTTTCAATATATGCAACTACCTCAAGAAAACTCTAACTCTTTTGCTTTTGCACATTTCTGTGAAAAAACCTTGAAAGCTATTTTTTGCCCTGAACTATATGTGACAGGGTAATCTTGAAGGTTTCTCTATCATTGTATTGGATGCTATTCTCCAATTTCAGTTACCTCAGGATGTTTTCGTATGACCTGTAGCCTTAGATATTTTGATATTTCTCCCCAGGCCACTGAAAAGGTCTCAATTGTGCAAACACTTCAACAAGTGCTTAAATTCCTTCAGTCTCACAATTCAGCTCATAAATGATTTCTAGAATCCCTGTAGCAAGTGTGATACTGTATTCAAAAGAGAAAGAGAATGTTACTTTTTATTCATTAGGCATTAATGAAAAACATCAAACCACACTTACATTATGTTTCTTGAGTAGTTTAGACTTAAAAACGTAAATGGAAAATTATCTACTTCTAAAATGGAATTTGTGCTTGCTTTTTATACACTGAACTTGCAATATTTAAAATCTGTACCTCTCCAACCTTGGCTGCTTCCACCAATTCTTAGCAGAGACCCCCTTCAATAGAACTCAATGTTGACAATAAAAATATTGGTCTATTCATTCAAAAATCTTCAGATAACATAAAGATCCTGAAGACAGAGTAAAAGGACTAAATATGGAGAACTGACTAAATGGGAAAGGATTTTCATTCTTTAGTGGCCTAAGTTAAAAGCCACTTTCTATGTGCATCTCAAAGATATATCACTAATGCTAAAGATAAGAAACTGAAAATGAAACACGATAATCCAATGAACTCCAATGAACTCTCCAGGCAAGCCCCCAACTGTGGTCTATGGTGGAAGGTGGACCTGAAGTCATTGACTGACAGATGCTTCCGGACCTTTCAGATGGAAACAAATATGTCCTAGAAAAACTCCTGTCAGACAGCCCATTTTCATGAAAATTATAACACTCACAATTTTATTTGGCTTTCTGTTTCTTAAATTGAAATCTCAGTGAAAGTTTTGATCCTTCTATAGTAACTCCAGAACATCTATTACCTAAGAGAATTTAGAAAATTGGCATATCTAGTAGCTACTGATCTCTAAACAATCTTGTCTTTTCTAGTGTAATATCTATTTCATCAATGTCTTTAGAAAAATAAAATGAAAACAAACATAATCATAGAACAGAGAGCATAGCTGAGATTAAAAATAACATTAACGCAATAAAGTAAAAAAAAATACAAATAAAAAAATAACCCTGTATATTGTATGTATGGTCAAAACTTATTTTGAAATCATTGCAAAAATGTGTTTTTAAGCCTCCAGCTATTTTTAAGTGATGGTTATTAAAAATAAAAATAGTAGAGAATATATTCTGAGTGTATTCAAAAAGAGATGTGTAAAATTTGGAAAGAAGTGTGTAAGAGCAAGGCACTAATAATCATAATAGACTTATGATATTAAAAAATAATCCACATTTGGAAATATGAAAACCCCATGTTTAAATGGCAACTAGTGTTATCCAACACACTGTACTTTTACAATAAATGACTGGAGGTCATCAAAATTCCATTATTAAACTAGAATGAATACTGAAAACCCTCTCAGGTTCTGCACCTCATTGTTTCACCAAGGAATGTCATCCTTCCACAGCCATCACCATATCCTGGATTGCCATTGGGCACTTCATAGACCAAAGTCGTAACCTGAAGTTCCTAAAAACAGCATTTTTCAGATTCTTCAATGTTTTCCAATTAAGCTTAGATTCCACTCCCAAAATAAAGGTATAGGACATCAAGAATTTTTTTCTCCATAAATTCACAATTTAGGTACACATGGATCATAAAATAAAATATATTAATTTCTACATCTCTAAACAATGATAGTTTGAAATTATGTATCTCAATCATGAATTGGAAATAATTATATGTTTTTTATTTAATAGACTTCATTATCTGTTTGGATAGCCATCTTACAAATGAATTAAAAATAAAATAAAAGGAAAAAGTATAAGTTCATTTACCCAGAACTTGGTACTCACCTGAAAACTCTTTAATTGGTGTTTTCAGTGCTTGCAAGAAAATTCATCCAAGTGTCTCAGGGGTTCTGTGTCTTCTGAGCTCTTAGAATAACAGCTGTAACCACTTTAGGTTTCCAAAATCTAGTTAACCTCAAGTGCCTCTGAAGAGAACACAATCCTGTTTCCCTATTTGATAGTATTTTAATATAATATTCTAACAGAAATATTTTTCTTCCTCAAAAATTTATGCCCTTTCTTCATTATTACCTAGAATCATTTATCATCTTCACTTTAATCCTGGACACTTAATTTCTTTCACTCCTGGCCAATTTCTATCAGACTTTAGAACTAAAAATTGAAATACCAATGACTATTAAAGATAGTTTGACAAAAGTAGACGTACAAACTAAATGTCTGGTATCCTGATTGATTTGATTTTGAATTTCGGAATCTAGGAATAAGACATAGGCACATAAAAGAAAAAAAATAATATCTTGTTAAAAGCAATTTTGTAAACTTAAATTGGTCAAAATATGTTGCAATTAAAACAATGACATGTGAAAAAAGACTATTTGTTCATATGATTTTTTTAAGCACCAGAGATTGAACCCAGGGGAAATGAGCCTACTTAATCACTGAGCTTCATACAAGGACTTTTCTTTTTCTTTTTCCTTTTTTTTTTTTTGAGACAATGTCTTGATATGTTTCTGAGGTTGGTCTCAAACCTGAGATTGTCCTGCATAATTCTCCCAAGACCCTCAGAGTACAGACTTGTGTCAACCACACCTGGAAGCTTCAACATGTTTTTAAAGATACATTTCATCCACTTAAAACTTTCATATATAAATAATTTAGCAAGTAGTAATTAACTTATTATAACCTGTCGCGACCCCTTGCCCGCAAGGAAGACGCAACTCAGGAATCTTCTTTCAGCAGTTTATTCAGGCCTTGATTTAAGTATCTCTTAGTGACTCCCTTTCTTTCTCCTCCCTCTCTCGAGGGCCCAAGCACAGCCTAATAAAGCCTCCCACGTACCAATCTTAAACCGCCGCGTGGGTCTTTCTTATAGGGTGGCAAGAGATAGCGTGCCAACTCTCCACAAAGGAATTTGATTTATCACAGGCCACAGTGGAAGCCGGCGCCATCTTCTAATGGCGGCCACAATTTACAACAATGGCTTACTACAGTTCCCCCTTCTAATTTATAAAACAATGCAGGCGAAAGTAGAGGTCCTATCCTACTGTGCAGAAGTGGCTGCAATGTATGGTTCAGTCCTAAGGAGGCGCCTTCCCTAGACCTGACCCCATATCAGCCGATGCCTTTTTTCGTAGGGCGGGGGTGTGGACGTCAAACCCGCATGCAATAGGACATGCTTTCCTTGAGGTCCGTTGAGGGATCACTCAAGTGCAGTGCTTTGCCTTGCATCCTGCATTGTGATGAAGGTGGACGAAGGGGGACAGCTGAGGCTGTTCTGTGGCTGTACACAACGACAAACGAGTTGACAGCACCCTGAAAGAAAGGCACGGACTTTAAGGTGATAGAGAAGTATTAGTGTGGAAACCCACCTGCGTGCAATGGCAGCAAGACCGGCAGAGTGCAAGGGCTTTCCAACACTAAGAGAATAACGAGGAAAGACATGCCGATCCCAGTGCAATGTTATAATAACTTGGGGTGCAACGACCATGTCAAAGATTTACTGTTTAAGCTGCGCAAGCCAGACTTGAGGTGAATTGCCATTTTCTAAAGCTGCAAGAGCTTGGATGATCATAGCCTTATCGTGAGCATTGCGGGCCTTGAGGCGACAGAGAAACCACAAACAGAGAAACATACCGAAGCAACACATTGCACCAAAAATGCCTACCCCCACCCACTCTTTAAAAAAGGAAAAAGCAGAAGATATCCAATCGGTGAATTGACCCAAAGTCACGGGATCAACACGGGTGTTATTCAAGACAGCTATCTGGGTTAGTTGAGACTGGATCATGTCTTCCGCTTCCATGGACCAATTTCCAGCCAAATATTCGCCAATGATGTGGGAAGCATTCCTGGAATCATTAAATCTGACAGAGGTTATGCATAAATGTGCACGTTGGTCAACACAACCCAAAAGTACTAAGTCAGCCAATTCTTCTACCTGAGTTTGGAGTAAATCTATTCTTTGGTTGGCAGCTAAAATCCCTGACAAAATATGTTGATTAATTGTATTTTGGGATTCAAGTATAGTGGAAGTTTGTTGGACAACTTGATTAATGGTGGCAGCAGTTTGTACTTGATTGGCCATAGCCATTCCGGCCGTAACCGCTGCAGCAGCAGATACCGCTACGGCTGTCACTATAGCCGCTGTGATTCCAAAATCTCTGCGGATTCTAAGTAGCTCAACAATAGGGAATTTATCAGGATCCGCAGTGACCGGGATTGGGACGAAAGTTGGAATTTTCATAACCACTGCTACAGTCCAGGAACCATTCCAACACTCAGATAAGAGACAGGTAGTATGAGAACAATCCAGCATCTCCGATGAGGTGGCCTCAGCCAAAAGGAATAAGAAAGGGGATTGGACACAGACCATTGCAGGAGGCAATGCGGCATTATACAACAGAGAGTTGAATGAAACAGATGTAAGTCTATTACCTTGTTCACTTTCCCTAACAGTACCAGAAATATTAGCCAGCCAACTTTTGGCTCCTAGCAACTGAGCCAATGCAGAAATATCGGCTGAAGCCCCCTTTTCATTGGAAATCAGCCACTGAAACCAGGACCAACCTACTCCTGTAGAGGAGCTGGCACTATTGTTAAAGTTATAAACATACCTCTTAAGAGAGGGGGAAAGGGAGAAACCTTTAGCAACTTGATGTTTCTCCCAAGAATGATCCTGACAAGGCGTAAATGTTGGGGGGAAACCAAGATTAGGGGAACAGTAAGGAGAGGCCTTGAAATGAATGGCATTATAAATACTACTAGAAGAAGGAGGCACTGGGATTAGTACCTCGGAGATAATAGCCAAGGTAGTTATGTTAAGAGCAGAGCTGCTGTTTGCGGGGGTCCCTGAGCCTGATTGCTTCCCCGAAGCTACTTTGCTCAATACAGCACTGATAATGCTTCCTGAGACCTGATTGGACCGCAATGGTTCCTCCCAGTTAGTCAAATTTTTGGTCTTAAGGCTAATGCAATTAGCGTTTTTAAGGCTGAAACAAAAAACTCCTGTAAGATTAACTTGAGATTGATTAAAAATTCTCTCCATGTCCCCTCTAGGAGAGGCACAGGGAGCAGACATCTCACATGAGGTAGAAAAAAGAGTGGGGAGGACATTAGAATTACCATGAACCGGCATCAGCATTGGCCATGCCCGTGCCACTGCCCACCACCGCATTGGTGTCGCCTGTGCCATCGGCACCAGCACCAGCGCCAGAGCACTTAGCAGAATGAAGATCTTCATCACAGGATTGTTGTGGTATCTCTTGTTGCTGGTCAGCTGATGTCGAGACTCTTCTTGTCAAGCATTCAGGGACCCACAATGGTTCCATACGATCCTGGGGAAAAACACATACAGATCCTCGTGCCCATGTCAGCACGGGGTCAGGGCCATTCCATTGGCCCGTAAGAACATCCTTCCACTTAACATAGCCAATCACAGAGGGCTGAGGGGACACATGTCTATCGGCCGCAGAGCGACCATGAATATCCAAATTCAAAAAATTAATGGTAAAGAGAGCTAAGGACAGGCGTTCTTTAGGAGTGTGTTCAGCTCCTATTCCCCCTTTTTGTTTTTGTAAAGTTTCCTTTAAGGTGCGATGAGCACGCTCAACAATGCCTTGTCCTTGAGGATTATAAGGCAAACCATGAGTAAGTTGCACTCCCATAGTAGAACAAAAAGCTGTAAATTGTCTGCCAGTATAAGCAGGTCCATTATCAGTCTTAAGGGATGCAGGTGCACCCCATGCTGCCCATGCCTCTAAACAGTGAGTAATGACATTACGTGCCTTTTCTCCCGATAAAGCAGAAGCATGGATAATTCCAGAGCACGTATCAACGGAAACATGCACATACTTAAGGTTACCAAAGTCAGGTATATGTGTCACATCCATTTGCCAAACAACCAATGGCTTTAATCCCCGTGGGTTTACTCCATAATTAGGGGGATGAAGAAATGTGACACAATGGGGACATTGCAATACTATCTGCCGAGCATCCGCTCTTGAAATGGAAAAACGCCTGCGCAGCGTTAATGCATTAACATGGAAGTTTTGGTGAAATAACTTAGCCCTCTCTAAGGAGGAAGCCAAGCATATCAATTGACCTCTAGTGGCTAAGTCCGCACAGGCATTACCTTGGGATAACGGACCAGGAAGAGAGGTGTGAGCCCTAATATGCATTGGATAAAAAGAAGCAGTGCGGTTAGAGATAAGCTGTTGAAGCTGAGTAAAGTAAACAGACACATTGTGGGCATCACTAATAGTTCCCACGGCCTCCAGGACTTTTAGTGCTTGTACCACATAACTGGAGTCCGAAATAAGATTAAAAGGAAAAGAACACTGTTTAAAAACTTCAATAACAATTTGTAGTTCTACCCATTGTGGATTTCCAGGAGCAAATTGATGCTGGATAGGGGGAGAGTCATTAATTACGTAGGCTCCCATTCCAGACTTGGAACCATCAGTAAAAATGTTAACAGCCCCCTCTATGTTTGGGCATGGAAAGCTCTCCTCGAAACACCCCCACCGTACGACGGCGGGTCCGGAGGATCTTTTTTTTTTTTTTTTTTTTTTCTTCTTAGCTCCTGTTTATTTTTGTTCCCTTCTCCCATAGTTAAACTCCCTAGCTGCCGAGACAGTCTCCTGAGCTCCTCCTGTTCATCGTCCTTCTCTTCTGACCCACTTTTGCATGGGAGTGTGCGCAGTGTACTGAGATCTGGATACAAGCGTTTCCTCCCCCGTTTCTCACTCTGCACATTCCCCTCCTCCTGAAATATTTCACTCCGTGCCAGAGACAATCGCCTCCTCCCCTGTTTCTCGCTCCGCACACTGCCATCCTCCTGAAATACGTCACTGCCTGCCGGAGATAATTGTTTCCTCCCCTGTTTCTCGCTCCGCACACTCCCACCCTCCTGAAATACCTCACTGCCTGCCATTTCTGATTTTTCTTCATGTAACTGCTCTAAAACTTCTTGTCCTTTAGTAAGTGCTTCCTGACATCTGCTATCTGTGAGGCAACTACGAATCATCTTCCAAAGGGGTATCACCCCACCCTCTAATATGCCCTGCTCAGAAGCAAAGTCAAGGTCTGTGCCTAACTTATCCCAGCTAGGCAGTGTAAAGCTGCCCCAGAACGGAAACCACGATGCAGCAATATCTGTCTTCTGTAAAAATCTCTGTAAAGTACTACGTTTCACTTCTAGGCCCTTGGAATGTAACAGGTTATCTAGGGCCAGGAGAAGCGGACTTGAAGATACGGCACCCATGACACAACAAAAGACACACAACAAACAAGAGTGAAAGTAAGAGCAAAAGTACACAGTGCAGCTGCAATAAGATTTAATGCTCTCTCTGGCTTTACAGAGGAGCTGCCGCCTTGACAGCGGGTCCTAAATCACCTAGGACTAATCTCCGCTTTAACCGGGGTCCCAATTAACCTGGGACTGATCTCCACTTTACCTGCGGGTCCCACCTTACCTGGGACTAATTGGTGCACCACCCCTGACTGCTGAAAGTTCTGGTTCCCGGGTCTCGGCACCACTTGTCGCGACCCCTTGCCCGCAAGGAAGACGCAACTCAGGAATCTTCTTTCAGCAGTTTATTCAGGCCTTGATTTAAGTATCTCTTAGTGACTCCCTTTCTTTCTCCTCCCTCTCTCGAGGGCCCAAGCACAGCCTAATAAAGCCTCCCACGTACCAATCTTAAACCGCCGCGTGGGTCTTTCTTATAGGGTGGCAAGAGATAGCGTGCCAACTCTCCACAAAGGAATTTGATTTATCACAGGCCACAGTGGAAGCCGGCGCCATCTTCTAATGGCGGCCACAATTTACAACAATGGCTTACTACAATAACCAATAATGAATTGTTGTTTGGGAAAGACTAAGTAAATGATGTGTCTGAATAAATGGTTAGCTTTACAAAATAGTAACTAAAATCAAGTTAGAGGGGTGCATGCCTGTAATCCAAGTTATTCTGGGAGGTAGAGGCATAAAGATAACAAAATGAAAGTCAGCCTATACAACCCTGTGTAGAATAACATAACAAGGGCAGGAAAGTTATCTCAAGGGTAGAATGCTCCTGAGTTCAATCCCCAGTAGCACAAAAAAATGAAACAAACAAGAAATAGTTAAGAATGATTTAATTTTGGAAGCATTTTAAAATTATGAATAGACATAGACATAGACAAAAATGTGTGAAATAAAATATTTAAAAGACTAAACTCTTTAGATACTTCAACAGTGATAACTTTTGGGATTCCTTGTAAAAACTTACCATTAATATTATATATATGTATCCAATAGTGGAGATTAAACCCAGGGGCAATTCACATCTAAACTATGTCCACAGCCCTCTTTGTTATTTTTTTTAATAGTACTTGCTAAACTGCTGAGCCTCAACTCAAACATGCGATCTTCATGGTACAGGCTTGCAGTAATTGGGTTATAGGTGTTCATCATCATGCCTAGCTCCAGCCCATACTTTTAATTTCAGAAACTCCCTCCTCCAGATCTGCCAAAGAATATATTAGTTACCCGTGTGTGAGCTGGGCTAGGTATGTGGTTTAGCAAAGTACTCGGGTACACATGTAGGTATAACCAGTATGTCAATATGTTAATTGCTGAGGTTAGCTTTAAACTCACCATTCTCTTGCCTCAGCCTCTCAAGCTGCTAGGATTACAGGCATGTTCCACTATGCCAGGCAATATGTTAATTGCAAATGGAAAACTGCAATAAGTAAAACAAATAAGTGCAGGTTTACATTGTTTCATAAAATTAAATACTTCTGTAGAGGGCAGGAGGTTAAGTGATAATCTTTAAACGAGTGATTGGTTTGTAAAGTTGTTGCCTGGCACAAATGAAGCCCAGGGTTAAATCCCTACAACTGCCAAAAAAGAAAAACCTTTTAAAAATATTTTCAAGACTATTATTTCATTTTAAATATATGATTCATCTGAAATGTTAAATGTGGTCTGTTAAAGAAAGGAATCCCATGAAATCTAGATAGTGTTACCATCACAAATTCTTCCCCCACCCACATTTATAAAAATGAAATGTCCAAATTCTTAGATTTGGGGAACCCTTGAAAACATGCATTATGAGATTTCCAACAGTAATGGTTCTTCAATATTTCATAATCTAGAAAAACTTTAAAATTATAGAGATTTCAAAGTTGTTAGATGCTAATTGTATTTTGTAATAAATAGTCTTAGAGATTTTTTCAAAAGTGCCAAATGCTTCATTATTACTTGAGAAATTTAGAAAAATATATAGTAAAATTATAATAAAATATTTAAAACACATAAATTTTAGAAATTTTTGGTGAATTCTTAATATTTCTGAATTCTAATAACTTCGCAGCAGAAAGAAGTACTTTTCTTCACCAATCAATATTTTAGCCTTTCTTTGACTTATTTTTTTGTCTGAATTACAATTGTCTGATCTGTGACTGTCATCTACCATATATTATTTGAGAATTTTTTACTTATTTATTTAGCAAGACCCTATGTCATAATGTAAAAAGGGTTGGAATTGTGGGGCAGGTGGAGAAGCCTCCTCAATTTCAACCCCTGGTGTCAAAACAAATAAAGGTAACAATATTTTGGTCTAATATAAGAAAATTAAAGGCAGAAAAAATGTGCATAACCTTTCAAGAGTAAAAAATCGATTATTTTGAAATAATGAAGATTAGATTAGCATCAAACTTTGACATAATATCCCTAACTGCCAATGGAAAGCTGAGTAGTGGTTAAATTACTAAGACAAGTCATAAAGCATGCAATCATAAACTTAACCAAATAACATTTAAATGCGAGGGCCCAGTTAATATATTCTCAAGTATACTAGATTCAGAAGTTTGCTACAAAAAGATGTTTTAATGTTTTTTTTAGGAAGGATCAAATAAAAACAAATTCAAAGTATGTACAAATGTGTGAAACAAAAATTATCAAATGCCTTAAAGTTTATTAACTCTAATATTAAAGCAAACTATTAGATGTATATTTACTGAAATGTACATTTTAAAAATAAGAGCTTAATTGTTCTTTGAAAATGTAAATACATATGAAAGCATAAATTTATTGATTGTTGTTACCACTAGGGAAATAATAATAAGAAGAAAGGCCAGGCAATGTGGTGCACCCCTGTTTGCCTATTGATTCAGGAGGCTTAAGTAGGATGTCTGGAAGATAGAAGCCAATGTCATCCATTTAGCAAGCTCTATCTCAAAAAGAGAGAGATGAGAGAGAGAGAGAGAGAGAGAGAGAGAGAGAGAGAGAGAGGAGAAAGAGAGACACAGAGAGAGAGAGACAGAGAGAGAAAGAAAGAAAGAAAGAAAGAAAGAAAGAAAGAAAGAAGAAGAAAGAAAGAAAGAAAGAAAGAAAGAAAGAAAGAAAGAAAGAAAGAAAGAGAGAAAGAAATGACAGAGGATGTATTTCAAGGATAGAGAACTCCTGGATCCATTTCCCAGTACTAAAAGAAAAAGAAAAAGGAATTGATACAAGAAAAATGAGCTTTAAAAATTAAACTGGTAATAACTAGATTTAACATAAATAGATTAAATTGACCAGTGAAGAAATAGATAATTTGATATCGGACCAAAAAACTATAAATGGCAATTTGTTGCACAGAAGAGACACTAAAGCATTTTGATAAGAAAAAATTGAAAATAGAAGACTAGAAAATAAAAAAAAAATGAGATTTTTGGCTTGCTGCCAGATAAAACATTCTGTGATAAAATACAATTGCTCAAGGAAACCAGTTGCTAGGGATGTTGAGGCATAAGAAAGTAAAGTTTGAAATAAGCCTGGGAAATTACTTGACATCCTTTCTTAAAATAAAATAAAGAAAGCTAAGGATATATGTGTGAGCTATCTCTTGTCCTGTGAGGAGGTCAGGTCCATGGGACAGGGTAGAGGAGAATGTGGCTGTGGAGTTGCTAATCAAGACCCTTCAGAGACCAAACAGGAAGCAGGTCTGATTTTATTGTGCAGTTACCATGTATATATACTCAGGCAGTAGCTAAGCAGATTACAGGCAGCCACCAATGCAATGTCTGCTAACTGTCCTTGTAGCAACCAATCAAGGAGAGGGCTGTGGAGCAAGAGCAGGGATGACAACAGATGGCCTCACACCCAGGGCTGTGTCTACAGGGAGAGCAGCCTGCTGCTCATGCACCTAGTGTGAGTGGAGTGGATTGCCATGCAGACACCCTAAATATATACCATGTATGCAATACTGCATGCACTTGTATCCACATCTTCCCTTTCTGACTGTGCTGCAAGGACCTCAGCCAGCATTTCTGTCCCCCCCCCCGTGTCCTTTATATGGTTATATAAGCATCTCAAAACAAGAAAATATTATCAATATTATGAACAATAGGTCCAGGGTAATCCTTATAAGGATTAGTTAAGTTGACTCAGTTTTCCTCCTTGATTAGTTTTTTCTTTAGTTTTTTTTCCCCTCTGCGAATTTTCATTGTCATTTTTCATTTCCTCTTCATGAAATATTTTGTCAAGGCTGTTTTATAATGCTGTTCTTCTAGAGATAAATTCTTTTAACTTTTTTATCATGGAATGTTTTTATTTCATCTTCAAAAAAAAAGCGCTTAATTTTGCTGGATACAAAATTCTTGGTTGACACCCATTATGTTCCAGAACTTGAAATATGTTATCCCAAGATCTTCTAGCTTTCAGTGTCATTGTTGAAAAATCTACCATTATCCTAATTGATTTTCCCCTATATATAATCTGATTCCTTTCTCTAGTGGCTTTTAAAATTCTGTATGTTTCTCATTTTCATTATAATATGCTACACTCTAAGGACCTAAAATTGTTGAATCCAAAGGCTTTATTTCGAGTTCTAAATCAAACTTTCTAGCACCATCTTCTCCTCAGTAAAGTATAAAAAAATGATATATACTAAGAAAACCCAAGCAGGAGTGTTGGTGCATGCCTGTATTCCCAGCCACTCAGGAGGCTGAGGCAGAAAAAACAAAAGTTTGAAAGAAGCCACTGCAATTAAGTGAGGACCTAAGAAATTTAGATGGACTGTGTGTTAAACATTTAAATAAATGAATATATATATGTATATTAAGAAGGTTAGGTATGAAGCACAAAAATTAATTGTCCCTAGGTTCTATTCCAAAAGAAACAAAAATGAAGAATAAATTGATCTTCAGAATAATGAAGTTCTGGGGATATAGTTCAGTGTAAAGTATACCTCCTAGATTCAAAGACAACAACAACAAAAACAAAAACAAACAAAAAAAAACGAAAAAAAGAACGAAAGATAAAAGAAATATTATATATATTTTCCCAAAGTATTTATGAAGTTTCTGTAGAAGTAATGAGTGTAAAATTATTTAATTTTATTATTGTCTTTTTTGGTATTTTACAAAATCCTTATAATTAAAATTCATGTGTTTCTTGTGTAATTGCAAGTAAAATCTAAATATGTTTTTGCCTTGTTTGGGAGAAAAATAATGTATAATTCACTTAAAGTTTTCAAAGTTTTTAAAGCAATCTTTTAGTTTTGCCTAAAGAAATAAGCACCACTTTCCCCTGAAAATCTTCCCAAGATCCTTTCAAGATGGATCTGAAACTTGATAACAGAGTCAGAGGAAAGGTTCAGATATGTTCCTTTTTTCTTTGAACACTTCACTGGTATCTACTGCCACCACAAAAATGAGAATAAGATTGGATTGTTATATGACAATGTTATTGTCAAACTCTTACGTTTTTTGTTTGTTTGTTTGTTTATTTATTTACTTACTTACTTACTTACTTTCTTTATTTATTTACTACAAAATCTTAGAACCAGAAACCCTGAAATAAAGTTTGCTTAGAAGTTGCTAGTTGGTGGATGGCAGGAGCCAAAAATGGAAAATAATTTAGTTTGGCAATTTTATTTTTTCACATTCTGTGCATGTTTACAAAAAGACCTCAGTCCTAATTTGGGGCTAGTCCTTAATGAATTTTCTTCTGTAGCAGTAACCAAGAAAACATTCCAGCTGACCTGCTCTCTCGCAGAGAGCTCTCCCATGTTCACTCACCTGAATCATACAGAGAGAGTGCTTGGCTGTACTCTCAGAGCCATAGTTGTGGCACCACCACAGCTCTTTGGATGCTGGCACTCCAATTTCTGGGTCCCCCAGGCAGGTGTCAGTTCTGCCAGAGCCCTGCATGCACTTTCACATCAGAGACCATCCTTTGCACTGTCCTCCATCTTCTGTGATCTGTTCCTTTCTATGTGTTTGAAAATACTGATTCCTTTCCTTAATTGGATGAAACATCTTTCCATGTGTTTGGAATTTTCTTTAAATAATTTTTCTGCTTATTAATTTATTTGTTGCTTTGTATGAACTCTTTAAATATTAAAGTATCTCAATCTCTAATAAGGTGCATTGTCTTCTAGTTTGTGTGGATAACAAGAAGTCATTTTTATATACATGCAACAAATTGGGAAATGTATTCAAAAGAAAATTTATTGTTGGGGACGTGGCTCATGCCTGTAATCCCAGCTGCTGGGGAGGCTGAGGCAGGAGGATTTCAAGTTCAAAGCCAGCCACAGCAAAGGCAAGGCAGTAAGCAACTCAGAGACGCTGTCTTTAAATAAAACATAAAGTACAGCTGGGGATGTTACTCAGTGTTCAAATGCCACTGAGTTTTGTCACTGGTACCGCTCTATGCAAAAAAAAAAAAAAAAAAAAGAATCTTTCTAGACCCTCCATGGTCCTGAATATTCTGGCTGGTTCCTAACTTTATATACTTCTTTATTTAACTCTTGTGTCAGGCTCACTCCAGACTCAATGGTTTTCTTTAGTCATTTCAACTTATACTTTCTCCCTCTTAATTTTCTCAACCCAACACACCCTAATCATGTTCTATATTTAAAGTTAGATTTTTATTTCTTACACTGGTCTGGGTACACTCTTCAGCACTTATGATCACTGTGACAAGTATTTTTCTTTGTAACATTCAGACTTTCTGAAAGTATGTGATTACTCTTATACACATCTATTCAATGCCTTGCTCTAGAAGTATACTTTAGCTTTTATGAGAGAAGTTAGCTTTCCATGGAGTAATAGTCTGTTTTCTTCATGGTCTCTTCATGATGGCTGGCACATGTTGTTAATAAATAAAGAATGATAGAATGCATTCCAAGTCATGAGCCACTGAATAACACACATACTAACCAACAAAAAGTCTCTAATTACAGTGAGATCAGCTGATTTTTAACTATAAACATTCAGTAGATGTGAATTTTATCAAGTAATTTAAGAGATACACTTCTTTGAATAAACAGAGGAGATATATATATATATATATATATATATATATATATATATATATATATATATATATATATATATATATATTTGTTTGTTTAGTTTTGTCCTGACAAATGAATCCAAGTGTACTTAAACAAGAGCCATGTTCCCAGATTTTTTTTTCTTTTTATTTTGGGATCAGGTTTCCTAAATAACTTGGGGCCTGGTTAAATTCCTGAGACTTTTGTGAAATGTGAAATCCTAATGCCTCAACTTCCAGAGTAGCTGGATTATAGGCAGAGACTATCATACCTAAACATTCACATTTTTCAAGAGTCTTATATTCTAGGTCAACTGAGGCCCAAAATTAGAGGCTAGCAACATAGACAAACACTCTCAAAAACATTAAAAAAAAATAAATGAAACACAGTGTTTCTTAATCTATTTTATAAGTCATAAAACAATATGGAATCACATTTGCTTCTACTATCACATTTCCCACTGGTTTCTTAATCTATTTCAGAAACCTTTTTGAAATTTATTATTATATTTTTAATTGAATGATAATTTCATATAATTTTATGAAAATATGCAATAAATCATATGGACTTTTTAAAATTTCAGATAGGAAACTATAATTATATGTGTGTGCATATCTGTGTGTGTCTGTCTCTGTGTGAATGTGTGATCACACCCAAATCCTTTTTTTAAATGCAGTTCTTGTTGAAAGTATTCAAAATCCTCCTGATATTTTTTTTCTGAAATTTCTTTATCTGACATATGTAGCCTATCTTCAATCTCTGAAAATCAAAGACATGAAAGAAAAGGCATTGTAGTGGACAACCTGCGACCTCTAGTTGCAAGAAATAGTCTAAAAATGTGCTTCCATGCACAGTTTACTTTTTTTTCTTTTAGTTTCAGTACTGGCAAATAAATGCAGGTCCTTAAATTCATACTATAAAAGAATAATTTACCACTGAACTACATCTGCAGCCTTTTTTATTTTATTTTGAGTCAGGGTTGTTCTAAAATGCCCATGCTGACCTCAAGCTTTCAACCCTCCTCCATCAGGTTTCCAAGTAGCATAAAAAACTAATGCAGTTCATTCCCTGGTATTGATTTTCTGGCAGACCTGGGAATGTCTTTTTTCTTTCACTATAATTTTTCTTCCAATTCTTAGAACATCGTCCTCAGTTAAAACAAAACAAAAATGAAAAGTCCTCAGCAAACATTTCTGAGGTAGAAATAAAAAATGAAAAGCAAAAAAAAAAGAGTAGGTGTGGTGGTACATGCTTTTAATCCTATAGGTTTAGAAGACTGTGGCAGGAGGATTGCAAATGGAAGGCCAATCTGAAAAATTTAGGAAGGCCTTAAACAACTTAGCTAACCCCTTCCTCAAAAATAAATAAATAAATAAATAAATAAATAAATAAATATGTGTGGGAGATGTAGCTCATTGTTAAATAACACCTGGGTTTAATTCCGTGTACAAAATAGTAATAATAATAATAATAAGTAAGTAAAGAAATAAATAAAGAAATATAAAAATTTTAAAAAAGAAAAGAAAAAAGGAAGATAGAGGAATAAAAAGAAAAGCAAGTGATAAGAATTCAACAGAGATTTTAAACTTTAAATATCCATTGAGCAAAAAAGCAAATTATTAAAATTCTGAAGTTGTTGTAGAACAAAGTATTACTTCATGATGTAATTGTTTCAGTTATAAAGTCTCACTGCAAAACATAAGTCATATGAACTTTTTTGCATCTGATCCCAAACATCATCAAACATTTTACCCTACTTAATAAACCTAATCACTGTGATCTTATAAGTTGTTCCACCACTTTCAGATTAAGTAATAGACAGTGGGTGTGGTCTTAGGTCAGTCCTAGGTATTTAAGGAGGGCACTTGTGTGGAGAAATCCTCTCCCTCTAAGGTACCTTTAAGAAGCAGACTGAATTTTTAGCTGATTGACTTTAGACTCCTGAGTGTTACTGCTGACCTTGATATTCACTGTTATAGTTAAAGCTTCATCCCGGGGTTTCTAAACTGACTTTCAGACCACTCATGTATAATCGAATTAAGCCTTTATTGAAGCACACTAGTGGCAACTGACCAGAACACAAAACTGTTTCCCTGATCAGCCCCAAACAATATCAAGGGCAGACCTTATAAGCCTAAGAACTGCAAAAGGGATGTTCAGGGGTATAGTCAATGCAAACAAGCCAGGTTACAGAAGCGGGACAGTGCAGTCAAGTGATGAGAAGCCTAACCTATCACAGTTCGACTACCCAGTCCAGTTACAGAAACAGATCACAGTTACCTTCGTCACAGAAACAATGCCTCATTAGGTATTTCACTCTTCTTAATGGTTTCTATAGCCAAAGGAAAAAAAAAATCTTGTGCCATTTATGGCCCTTCTACTTGGCATGGTTGTTTTACAGGGTGAAGTCATAAAACAAAATGGAATCACATTTCCTTCTACTATCACATTTCCCACTGGTTTTAGTAGGTTTGATGTCAATCCAGCACATCATTAGGCCTCAGTTTCTTTTCTATCCTTCTGTGTCTAAGGAACCACATTGAGCTCACAAGACCATAAGTCTTACCTTCCCTACATTATTGTATATATGGTTTAGGAGGGTTTTTAAAAGGCAGGATCCTTCAGCAATCTCAATAAGGAGAAGAACTAGGGGCCCAACTATCACTGAAATGATGGTAATCAACCAAGGGGACCATGAGAATAGGTTTTGGAACCAATTGCCTGAAGTTTCTAGTCCTTTCTCTCTTTCTTTTAATCTATTTCTCTCTCACTAGTGCCAAACTGTCCTTTATTATCCCAGAATGGTTTGCATAGAAACAACAAGTTTCTCCAGGAGCCATACAAAATCCTCTTTGTTTTAGAAAGAGAAGATTTAGACCTCATCTGTTTTGTAAAACTATTTCTGTCAGAGTCTAATGAAATTCTAGTTTGGAGATTGACATTTTTAGTTTTCCTAAATCTATCGATTTGATGGCTGAGGGACTTAAGATTTTTAGAGCCTGTGATAACAGCCACAGTTTCTAAAGTAGATTCAGCTATTTCCAAACCATTCAGGCGGGGAACTAAAATGGGGGCATCCAGTCTATGTTGATAAATCAGTGGGGTCTGGCCTTCTAATAAGTCCCAGTGTTCTTTTTTCTTTTACTCCATCAAAATAGTAGGTTACATAGTTCAGAGTTATTGACAGTTAGGAGATTTAGTCAAGGAGTTCAAAGTGGGATCCAGGAAGCACAATTTTTGGTGAACAGGGAGTTTTCTCACTTATAAGTTGGGTTGTGGAAGCAAGTGTCACTTTCTGGGAGATAACCCATGGTAATCTTGGGAGAAGTTCCCAGGAACATCTTCCTGAGCTATACATATTGGTGAACATCTATATTTACCATAATTTTTCCTCTAAAGGCAGGGATCTCCTACTGCTATAAAGGAAAAGGACAATGACCATTCTTGCTACTTTGAGCTGAGAGGGGGGTGATGTGCAGTAGGCAAGCAGTTTGGAGTCCCTTTTTAGAAACTGAGTGGGTCAAGGAGTCCATGGTAAAAAAATCTGGTTTAGGAAGAACAGGATGTAAATTCACTTGGGGTGGGCACTTCTATGAGAGAAACAAAAAGACATGAGTGCTGAAGTAAGATTAATACAAAATAGCAGTTGTAGCATCTGGAACCTGTCCATGAATATCATGAAAATGACAGCAATTAATAATTGTTTGCCAGGAAGTGGAAGAAAGACCTGAGAAATTGTCCCCATAACGAGTTCCTAACAAAGCCTAATAAGGCACTTTTTTTTAGGGAACATAAATCTTTAACATTGTCAGAATTATCAGGAAATTAGACACAACATTTAGTTAGATTAGTGAATGTTACCTGATTTTTGTAAAAATACCTTTTTGTCACGATCTCTGTGTTCAATAAAGATCCCTTTGTTACTTAGGGTTAGATAATTATACAAATAAACATTGATCACCCCCACCTGTGTAGGAAGTTAGGAAAATCTATAGGCCTTAAACTGACTAAAAACTTCTGGCATTTTTTTATTGATAGTTTTCAGGCATTTTTGCCTAAGTATTTCTCTTTTGTTGCCTCCAGTCTTACTCCTTTTGCGGAGTGTTAACACAATCATATATTTTAAGTTACATTAAAATAACTTTTTTTAATGCCCAGGAATGTCTGTGTTTTGGTTTTTAACTGTTTTTGCTACGTTTTTAAGACCAAGCTAGTCAAACTGACCTTGTTTCTATATATTGGTAAGAGTCAGCTGAGTTTCTTTGGAGGACACTCTTATGAAACTTGTGAGAAGCATTTTAGCTCTGTTAGTGTCATCTTCATAAGGATGGGTCAAGGTCTTGCTCACCATGTGGCTTCCCTTGGAAGCATTAAGCATGTTTCTTCTTTTCAATGATGCTCCTTTTGTGCAGTATGGACACTCATTGGCTTTCTGTTCTCAAGTGGTCTCATTAATCTTCCTTATCAGGAGATTATGTGGCCCAGAGTTGCAAAACTTTTTCCCCTGTCCTGGGTTCAGGCTGACTTAGAGGGAAAGAGCCAAATATTGGTTTCTTTGGCCCCTTATTAAGTATTTTATTAAATACTTAATATTTAAATAATTTGGCCTTAAATAGCTAGCAAATCAGTTTTACTAGTTTTACAGTAAGAATGCTGGGCTTTAACTTTAATGTTTGTAACTTTACAGTTAATTTTTTACACAACACAATATCCTTATTTTATTTATTAACTTATGTAATGCTGAAGATTGAACCCAGTGCCTCACATATGTAAGGCAAGCACTCTATGCTGAGCAATAACTTTAGCCCCTTTACAGTTAATTTAATCTCTTTTAATTATTATCTGTCTACAGATGATGGCTTAATAGCTCAAATTAATTTAGGTTGTGTGTTCATGAATTATTGCCTATGTAAAACATTAACAGACATCAGTTATTGTTAGTTACAGAACAGGCTGAACAAATGTTAGCTTTGCTTGTTTGCTCAAAGTCTGAACACTCAACCCCACTACAGGCTGAACATTCAACACCACTTAAAGTTGAACACTTGACTTTTACCTGTCTGGTGTAATGGAAACCCAAAACTGAGGGCCCAGTCTGTCTGAAGGCAGAATATAAAACCCTTAGCATCTACTGTATGATTCAATAACTGCACAACAATAAGGCCACTTGCAGACCCAGAGAACCCAATAGATTTCGGTTATAAGTACTCTCTCTAGTCAGGTCCTCCTCTTTTGCTCTCTCTTTCTTCTCTCACTTTCCCTCTCTCATTCTTTCTCTTATTCTTCTCTCTTTCTCTCTCTCTCTTTCTGTTTCTTGCACTTTTCTTGTCCTCTTTCTCTCTCCCTCTCTTTTGCACTTTCTTTTCCCCTTTCTTTCTTTTGCTCTCTCTCTCTCTCTTTCTCTCTCTCTCTCTCTCTCTCTCTCTCTCTCTCTCTCTCTCTCTTTGTGTTAATCAGACACTGCCATAATAAAGGTCTCTTGGTTGTCATGGTCACTTTTCTTTTAATTATAATGAAAATACAAAGTGAAATTAACAATAGTAAAAACATATTTAGCTTGTATATAATTTTGAACCTTGGCCAAGTTATACACTATATTTCCTATTTGAGATCACCAGTAATCGTTCAAATAAAGTTAATCTTTGCATATAACTTTAAATCTACTAAAATCTGGCCTATTTTGAAGTTATTCTGACATGCTGTAAGGTGGAAGGCAGAGCCTTATCTCAGGTAAGGCAGGGCTCTTTACAAATCTTAGGTAAAGTGTTTTAGTTCTAAAACTGATCTTTGTCTCTCTTTTTATATATCATTTTATAACGTTTCCATATATTATTTTCTGACTCTGTATAAATGTTAGTAGCACAATAAGACATATATCTGAACCATTAATTAAGGAAAGGCTGAGAGCACTTAACTTTTTTTTTTCATGTGGAAAAGTGGCAAAATGTTTTATAATATTAATCTTTAAATAGATTAGGCTCTCATTACTTTTCAAAATGTCTTTAAATTTTTATTTTTGAGTGAAAAAGTTAACATAAGATGTGGTTACCAAACATCAAATAATGTAAATAAATTCCCAGTGAAATCTATTATCTTTATAAGTTTAAATTACCACTAAAGATAATTTTAGTTTAGAAAATACCAGCTTGATAAAATGTTCTATTAAACCTTTTACCTTAAAGACTTGTATACCTGAAAAATATGAACATTTAATCTGTAAAGAAGAGCAATTAATGACGCTTTTATTGATGTTTTTATAATAACCAAGGTTAGCTTTTAAATGAAAATCTAGACTCTGTAATTTAGAACAATATTTTAAAATAACAGTTGCTGTTTAGCCACAGATGTACAAATCTTAATTTCTCTAAGATTACTTGTTTTTGGGACAAAATTTAATACACACAATGTAATTAATATTTGTGGAAGTTTTTATTATTTTAACATATAAATATATCAGTACCCTATAATTTGTCCTTAGGAAATAACATTGAATAGTTTTAACTATTTGAGTTACATATATAACCAACTTAGTTATATATAAACATTTTAATATTTGTCTTTTATTTATAGCCCTTTATTTTACTTACTTAGAGCCTTTTGTTGTTTTCTTAGATGTATTATAATTATGCTTTAGCACATAAATTATTTTTACCTGGAAATGCTTTTTATTAAAAATATTTTTACATTTAGAACTTTTTAATAATTTTTAATCCATTGATCCTTTTTTTCTGTTTATCTCTGAAAAAACCCTTATAAATTTCTGAATTTAGACAAATTAATCCATTTCAATCAGATGAAATATTTGTTATTTACAGTACTTTAATTGAAATACAGTTGAAACCACTTGACTCTTTGTATGTAGGATTATATCTGTTGGGACTTTGTAATGTATTTTGAACCTGTTTTTATAATAACACAAAATAATTTCAAATTTCCTTTTTAGTTTATCAATTTTTGAAAACACCAACAATTGTTTAAATATTTTACCTTATGTAATTTAAGGAGTTTAGAGAACTTCATATTATATTTAACTCTCAGAATTTTAACTTTGTACCAATTAGATGTCTCTAACCAACTCATCCATGATTAATTTTGTATATTTGTAGATGTAATTTACATATCAGTTTTTTTTAAAACATGGTATCAGACAAGTGCATTGAATAGTATTAGTAATCTTTTTTTTTTCCTGTTGAAGAAAAATCCTATAAACAATGAATGTCAGACACTTTATAGAAATTAACATTTTAACAGCTGTTTAACTATCTAGAAACAAAACTGTGCATTAGTAACTTTAAAGACATTTGTACTTTTATCTATTTTTCCAATTTGAATCACATAACCAAAAGTATTTGAATCCATTTTTTAAAATTTTAATTTATGAGCTCATATGTCATTTTTTGTACCAAATATATGTAGACATGGCAATACATGTAGATGGACAGTACACCAGTGCTCCCACACAAAACAAACAAACAAACAAAAGCCTTGTATTGTACTTTTTAAAAAAACCTATTAGATTGATAGTTAACCTTTATAAATTGGTCTTAGAATAAAGCAGAGTGTAATCAGGAAAACATATTAACCTATGCATATTGGATCGAAATTATTAATTTAACAAATATAGAATTTTAAAAGTTTTCTAATCTTTTTCCTGAGGTGGTCCTGTTCATGAAAGCTGAAAAGAGTTGAGGGAACATAGACAAATGAAGGGGGCTTATTTTTCCCTGGAGGAACTTCCCAAAGACACACCTTCATTTGTCTTCTTGGGAGAGTACCCCAGGTTGGGATCCCATTTAAAACTATTTTTTTCCTGGTTTCTTGGAGAGTGGCCACCAACTATTAGCCTGACATTGAAAAATCTTTAGACCATATTTAACAGCTGGGATTTGTTCAGGCTTGTAAATACTGAGAGACAAAAGCCAAATTTTCTACACAAAATTATGCTTTTTGTTATATAATTTAGAAATAATAATTTTATAAAACCCTTTAGCTTTAATCTGTCCTCTCTAGGAACTGACATGATTTACCCAGTTGGCCACCTGGCTCAGTTCCTAAATGAAGGCAATCTCTAGAATGCCTTTTTCTTTTTACCTTTAGCTTTTACTTTTTTTTAAATTTTTATTGTTGGTTGTTCAAAACATTATGTACTTCTTGATATATCATATTTCACACTTTGATTCAAGTGAGATATGAACTCCCATTTTTACCCCGTATACAGATTGCAGAATCACATCAATTACACATCCATTGATTTACATATTGCCATACTAGTGTCTGTTGTATTCTCCTGCCTTTCTTATCCTCTACTATCCCCCCTCCCCCCCTCCTCTCTTCTCTCTCTACCCCATCTACTGTAATTCATTTCTCCCACTGGTATTTTTTTGCCTTTCGCCTCACTTCCTCTTGTATGTAATTTTGTATACCCCTGAGGGTCTCCTTCAATTTCCATGCAATTTCCCTTCTCTCTCCCTTTCCTTCCCACCTCTCATCCCTGTTTAATGGTAATCTTCTTTTTATGCTCATCATCCCTACTCTGTTCATAATTACTCTCCTTATATCAAAGAAGACATTTGGCATTTGTTTTTAAGGGATTGGCTAGCTTCACTTAGCATAATCTGCTCTAATGCCATCCACTTCCCTGAAAATTGTATGATTTTGTCATTTTTTAATGCAGAGTAATACTCCATTGTGTATAAATGCCACATTATTTTTTATCCATTCGTCTATTGAAGAGCATCTAGGTTGGTCCACACTCTTGCTATTGTGAATTGTGCTGCTATGAACATGGATGTAGCAGTGTCCCTGTAGTATGCTCTTTTTAGGTCGTTAGGGAATAGACCAAGAAGGAAAATAGCTGGGTCAAATGGTGGTTTCATTCCCAGCTTTCCAAGAAATCTCCATACTGCTTTCCAAATTGGCCGCACCAATTTTCAGTCCCACCAGCAATGTACAAGTTAATCCTATTCCCCACATCCTCGCCAGCACTTGCTATTGTTTGACTTCCTAATGGCTGCCAATTTTACAGGAGTGAGATGGTATCTTAGGGTGGTTTTGATTTGCATTTCTCTGACTGCTAGAGATGGTGAGCATTTTTTCCTGTACTTGTTGATTGATTGTATGTCCTCCTCTGAGAAATGTCTGTTCAGGTCCTTGGCCCATTTGTTGATTGGGTTATTTGTTATCTTATTGTCTAATTTTTTGAGTTCTTTGTATACTCTGGATATTAGGGCTCTGTCTGAAGTTTGAGGAGTAAAGATTTGTTCCCAGCATGTAGGCTCCCTATTTACCTCTCTTATTGTTTCTTTTGCTGAGAAAAATCTTTTTAGTTTGAGTAAGTCCCATTTGTTGATTCTTGTTATTAAGTCTTGTGCTATGGGTGTCCTATTGAGGAATTTGGAGCCTGACCCCCACAGTACTTAGATCTTAGCCAACTTTTTCTTCTATCAGACACCATGTCTCTGATTTGATATCATGTTCCTTGATCCACTTTGAGTTAACTTTTGTGCAAGGCGAGAGAAAGGCATTTAGTTTCATTTTGTTGCATATAGATTTCCAGTTTTCCTAGCACCATTTGTTGAAGATGCTATCCTTCCTCCATTGCATGCTTTTAGCCCCTTTATCAAATATAAGATAGTTGTAGTTTTGTGGATTGGTTTCTGTGTCCTCTATTCTGTACCATTGGTCCACCTGCCTGTTTTGGTACCAGTACCATGCTGTTTTCGTTACTATTGCTCTGTTGTATTGTTTGAAGTCTGGTATCACTATACCGCCTGATTCACACTTCCTGCTTAGCATTGTTTTTGCTATTCTGGGTCTTTCATTTTTCCATATGAATTTCATGATTGCTTTATCAATGTCTACAAGAAATGCCGTTGGGATTTTGATTGGCATTGCATTAAACATATAGAGAACTTTTGGTAATGTTCTAACATCATTTTGATTATGTTAGTTCTGCTTATCCATGAACAGGGCATATTTTTCCATCTTCTAAGATTTTCTTCTATTTCTCTCTTTAGGGTTCTGTAGTTTTCATTGTATAAGTCTTTCACCTCTTTAGTTAGCGACTCCCAAGTATTTTATTTTATTTTTTTTTTAAGTATATTGTGAATGGAGCGGTTGTCCTCATTTCCATTTCAGAGGATTTCTCACTGATATACAGGAATGCCTTTGATTTATGCGTGTTGATTTTATATCCTGCCACTTTGCTGAATTCATTTATTAGCTCTAATAGTTTCTTTGTAGGCCCTTTTGGGTCTGCTAGGTATAGAATCATGTCACCTGCAAATAGTGATAATTTGAGTTCTTCTTTTCCTATTTTTATGCCTTTAATTTCTTTCGTCTGTCTAATTGCTCTGGCCAGTGATTCCAGAACTATGTTGAAAAGAAGTGGTGAGAGAGTGCATCGCTGTCTTGTTCCAGATTTTAGAGGGAAGGACTTCAGTTTTTCTCCATTCAGAATGATGGTAGCTTGAGGCTTAGCATAGATGGCTCTTACAATATTGAGTATGTTCCTGTTATCCCTAGTTTTCTAGAGTTTTGAACATAAAAGAATGCTGTAATTTGTCGAGTGCTTTTTCTGCAGCTATTGAGATGATTATTTGGTTCTTATTTTTAAGTCTATTGATTTGATGAATAACATTTATTGATTTCCGTATATTGAACCAGCTTTGCATCCCCGGGATAAATCCTACCTGATCAAGGTGCACAATTTTTTTGATATGTTCTTGTATCCAAATCGCCAGAATTTCATTGAGAATTTATGCATCTAGGTTCATTAGAGATATTGGTCTGTAGTTTTCTTTCTTTGAAGTGTCTTTATCTGGTTTAGGAATCAGGGTGATATGGCTTTGTAGAATGAACTTGGAAGTTCTCACTCTTTTTCTATTTCCTGAAATAGCTTGAAAAGTATTGGTATTAGTTCCTCTTTAAAGGTTTTGTAAAACTCTGCTGTATACCCATCTGGTCCTGTGCTTTTTTTAGTTGGTAGTTTTTTGATGGTTTCTTCTATTTCCTCAGTTGATATTGGTCTGTTTACATTGTCCATATCCTCCTGACTCAATCTGGGCAGATTGTATGACTTAAGAATTTTATGGATGCCTTCACTGTCTTCTATTTTATTGGAGTATAAGGATTCAAAATAATTTCTGATTATCTTCTGTATTTCTGAAGTGTCTGTTGTGATATTGCCTTTTTCATCCCGTATGCTAGTAATTTGAGTTCTCTCTCCTCTTCTCTTTATTAGCATGGATAAGGGTCTGTCGATTTTATTTATTTTTTCAAAGAACCAACTTTTAGTTTTGTCAAATTTTTCAATTGTTTCTTTTGTTTTGATTTCATTAATTATAGCTCTGATTTTAATTATTTTTGCCTTCTACTTCTTTTGCTGTTGTTTTGGTCTTCCTTTTCTAAGATTTTGAGATGAAGTATTAGATCATTTATTTGTTGTTTTTTTCTTTTATTAAAGAATGAACTCCAAGCAATGAATTTTCCTCTTAGAACTGCTTTCAATGTGTCCCATAGATTCCGATATGTTGTGTCTGTGTTTTCATTTATCTCTAAGAATTTTTTAATTTCCTCCTTGATGTCTTCTATAACTCATTGATCATTCAGTAACCTATTGTTCATTCTCCAAGTGATGCATGATTTTTCCTTACTTCTTTTATCGTTGATTTTCAGTTTCATTTCACTATGATCAGATAAGATGCATGGTATTATCTCTACTCCTTTATATTGACTAAGAGTTGCCCTGTGACATAATATATGATCTATTTTTGAGAAGGATCCATGTGCTGCTGAGAAAAAAATGTAACTGTTTGATGTTGTCTGGTATATTCTATATATGTCAATTAAGTCTAGGTTATTAATTGTGTTATTGAGTTCTATAGATTCCTTATTCAACCTTTGTTTGGAAGATCTGTCCAGTGGTGAGAGAGGTGTGTTGAAGTCTCCCATGATTATTGTATGGTGGTCTATTAGACTCTTGAACTTGAGAAGAGTTTGTTTGATGAACATAGCTGCACCATTGTTTGGGGCATATATATTTATGATTGTTATGTCTTGTTGGTGTATGGTTCCCTTGAGCAGTATGTAGTGTCCCTCTTTATCCCTTTTGATAAACTTTGTCTCGAAATCTATTTTATTTGATGTGAGTGTGGACACTCCTGCTTGTTTCCAAAGTCCATATGAGTGATATGATTTTTCCCAACCTTTCACCTTCAGTCTATGTATGTCTATTCCTATCAAATGCATCTCCTGAAGGCAGCACATTGTTGGGTCTTGTTTTGTGATCCATTCTACTAGCCTGTGTCTCTTAATTGGTGAGTTTAAGCCATTAACATTTAGGGTTACTATTGAGATATGGGTTGTTCTTCCAGTCATATTTATTTATGTTACTAAACATGGTTTGTTTTCCTCTTTGATTATCCCACCCCCCTTTACTGTACTACCTCCCGCTGTTGGTTCTCATTGATATTTTCCATTTCCTCTTCCTGTAATATTTTGCCAAGGATGTTTTGAAGAGATGGTTTTCTAGCTGCAAATTCTTTTAACTTTTGTTTATCGTGGAAGGTTTATTTTCATCTTCCATCCAGAAGCTTAATTTCGCTGGATACACAATTCTTGGTTGGAACACATTTTCTTTCAGTGTTTGAAATATGTTATTCCACGATCTTCTAGCTTTCTGAGTCTGTGTTGAAAGATCAGCTGTTATCCTGATGGGTTTACCCCTAAATGTAGTCTGCTTCCTTTCTCTTGTAGCTTTTAAAATTCTCTCCTTATTCTGTATGTTGGGCATCTTCATTATAATGTGTCTAGGTGTGAATCTCTTATGATTTTGCACATTCAGCATCCTGTAGGCTTCTAGGATTTGGGATTCTGTCTCATTCTTCAAGTTTGGGAAGTTTTTTCGTATTATTTCCTTGAATAGATTACTCATTCCTTTGATTTGGACCTCTATACCTTCCTGTATCCCAATGTCTTTTAAGTTTGGTCTCTATGTTTTTCCATATTTCTTGGATGTTCTGCTCATGGTTTCTTAACAGTCTTGCTGAGCTGTCTATGTTCTTTTCAAGTTGAAATACATTGTCTTCAATTTCTGATGTTCTATCTTCTAAGTGTTCTACTCTGGTGGTAGTATTCTCAATTGAGTTTTTAAGTTGGTTTATTGCTTCCTGCATTTCTAGGATTTCTGTTTGTTTTCTTTTTTATAACCTCTATCTCCCTGTATAATTGATCTCTTGCTTCTTGAATTTGTTTATGTAATTCATTGTTGAAATGGTCGAAGTGGTCTTTCATTGTCTGATTTTGCTGTCTAATGTCTTCCTTGAGACTCCAGATCATCTGAAGCATGTATATCCTGAATTCTTTATCTGACTTTCCACCTGCTGCAGATATTACCTCTTCTAAAATTGAGTTGACCTGCATTGCTTGTGGTCCTTTCTTTCCTTGTCTTTTCATACTGTTCGCATTTCTTTCTGCTTGGTGAAACTGCTGTGTTTTGATTTTTTCCCCTATATATTTATAATGCTCTTGTATATTTGCAAAGTTTCCCTCGCAGGTGTGGGCGGTGACTCTGCCCCTCCTCCAGTTGGGGCAATGTGCCTATTATGCTGGCAGGCCGCTGGACCTGTTCTTTCGGTGGTTGCAGGTCCGTGTGTCTTGCAGGGGCGGGCGGCAGCTCTGGCCCTCTGCAGGCCGCTGGGCCTGTTCTGCCGGTGGGTCGCAGGTCCACCTTCCTTGCATGCGCGGGGGGGCGGCTCTGCCCCTCCGCGGGTTCCTGGGCCTGTTCTGCTGGTAGGTCGCAGTTCCTCCTAAATTGCATGTGCAGGTGGGGGGCTCTACCTCTCCGAGTGCCGCTCGGCCTGTTCTGTAGGTGGGTCTTAGTTCCGCCTAACTTGCAGGCATGTTGGGAAGCTGTGCCCCTCCACTGGCTGCTGGGCCTGACCTTCCAGGCACGGGGGTGGCTCTGCCCCTCCGCGGGTTTCTGGGCCTGTTCTTCTGGTGGGTCGCAGGTCCGCCTACCTTGCACGTGCGCGGTGACTCTGCCCCTACCCCAGCCAGGGCAATGTGTCTGGCGGGCCGCTGGGCCTGTTCTGTCAGTGGTCACTGTTCCGCCTACCTTGCATGCGCGTGGGGCGGCTCTGCCATTCAGCGGGCTGCTGGCCCTGTTCTGCTGGTGGGTCGCAAGTTCGCCTACCTTGCCTGCAAGCAGCAGCTCTGCACCTCTGCGGGTTACTGGGCCTGTTCTGACGGTGGGTCATAGGACCGCCTACCATCTAGCTTTTACTTTTGACAATTCTTTTAGTCGTGTTAGCAGCACTTTACATTTAAATACAAGCTGTAGTAAGCACAGTTAAAACCATTTTAACCATTTTTTCCATTAGAAAACAACTGAGGCAGACATTAAAACATAACACAAAGGGAACAAACAAAAACAAACCAACAAAGTCCTGAAAATTGTTAAGAAAATACATTAAAGGGGTACAGGTAGAGATTTCTGTAGAGCTTTATGATGTCAGTGGAGTGAAGGAGTCCTAATGGAAGAAGAGTGGTTATGAGCACAAGATAAGAGCCCTTGCACACCACACGGACAGATAAACACAAGAAAAATGGCTGGTGAACAGACACGGGACAAATGACAAACAGCAAGGAAGACATTGGACCATACACTAAGAGATAAACAGGACAAACAAATGGCAAACTGACATTAGACAAATGACAAACAGCAAGAAGATGTTGGAGAAACGACAAACAGCAAAACAGACACAGGAAAAGCAACAATCACTGAGGTCACATAGGGAGATTTCTAATGGGGCAGAGGGCACATCTCATCCTGCCCGCAGACATATGAGGCCTTGCAAGGAGACCTCCAGTGGGTCCCAAATACAGACAGATGAGGTCACACAGGGAGACCTCCAGGGAGACAGTGATAAAGTCTCATCCTCTCTTGGGAAAGGTGTTAGCAACTGCATCCAATCTGACCTTTTCCCCAGAAGAGTCTACTCACCAGAACTGATAGGCCGGCAGGAGGCTTTTCAGAGCATCCTAGAATGGATTGGAATTGCCCTCGGAGTGAAGCTGAGGAACATCTCTGAGGAGCTCCCCTCTACTCTGGGGACGATTTCCAAGGGCCCATTATTAGAGGCAAATTTGGCTTGATGGTAGGTTAGAAATAGATCCTGGATGAGCCCCCAAATGTTATAATTAAAGCTTCATCCCAGGATTTAATAAACTGACTTTCACACCACTCCTGTATAATTGAATCAAGCCTTTATTTAAGCACACTAGTGCAACTTACCAGAACATACAGCTATTCCACTGATCAGCCCCAACAATTGCAAGGGCACTCCTTATAAGCCTAAAAACTGCAAAAGGGATGTTCTGGTGTCTAGCCAATTCAAGCAAGCCAGGTTACAGAAGTGGGACAGTGCAGTCAAGTGACAGGAAGCCTAACCAATGACAGTTAGCCCAGTCACCCCAGTTACAGAAACAGAGCCCAGTTACCCTAGTTACATAAACAATGCCCCATTAGGTAGTTCCATTTTCTTAGAGGTTTCTATAGCAAAAAGAAAAGAACATCTTGCTCCTGTCATGACCCTTCTACTTGGCATGGTTGTTTTACAGGATGAAGTCATAAAACAAAATGGAGTCACATTTGCTTCTACTATCACACACAAATCTTCTAGAACGTCCAGACCTGGGTCTCCCATAGCTGACTGTGGTGAGTTGGGAATTTAGAGTAAAGGCTTTAAAGCTGTCTTTATCACCTAAAAATTGTTTAAATTTACATGACAAGCTATTTGGGTCTTGTCAAAGTCAAAAAACTTACTTTTTTTTCTTGGGTAAAATATATATAACTAGACCATTTGTAAAATATTGTTTTCTGCTGAGTGATTTGAGTAATTTCCATTCTTTTACCTTGTGTTTTGTTAGAATTTGCATGTCTTAACTGAAATATTTCAGCAATTTTATCAATTTCAGAACCCCATAAAGTGCTTATAATATTCAGTATATTGTATGCATGCAATAGTTTTATGCACATCAATTTAGAATTTGTTTTTTTTTTTTGGGGGGGAGCTTACCAAAAATTAAACTCAGATGCACTCAACCCCTGGGGCACATCCCCAGGCTTATTTTGTATTTTATTGAGTATATTACTGGGTTCCTTAGTGCCTCACTTTTACTGAGGTATTCTTTAATCTTGTTATCCTCCTGCCCCAGCCTGCAGAGCAGCTATGATTAGAGGTGTGTGCTATACACCCAGTTTCAAATTTTAGTGTATACTTTGGATTGTAAAACTCTTGTTGTAAAAGTCCTACACTCTGTCCCTTTGTAACCCTTAGTTCACAAAGTAGATTTAAAATGTGTTCCACTTGATGAAACAAAATTGCAGAAGTTTCTAAGTTAAAACATTGATCACTATAGAAATACACTAGAAATTAAATGCATTTATCATGCTTAGCAACTGCATTTCAAAACTAAAGTGAAGTCTCTCAAATTTCCTACAGCGAGGAAAGCACCATGTTCCCATTTTTAATTCATGCTCTCCTTTTCTTTTTTTTCTTTTTCTCTTTCTTTTTTTTTAAACTGGGGATTGAACCAGTGCTAATCTATCACAATATTACAACCCATTTTGCAATGGTCTCACTAAGGTGCCCAGGCTGGCCATAAATTTAGTTTCCTTGTGTCTCAGTCTCCCCAGAAGCTGGGATAGTAGGCATGCACCATTGAACTGGTTCTCTAGTTGATTTTGTTTTAAATAACAATGGATTAATTATTGGTGATTATTATTGCAGCATGCATACACATCATCTCAAAATATGAAGGCACCCTCTGACAGCCAGAACTGATTTTGGAAAATGTTATTTTTTTTTAATGAAAATTAATGGAAGACATTAGTTTTTAATTTTCTGTTCAGACTTGGGGCTAAAATTCAGGACATTACTTGTGCTGGACAAGTAAGTGCTCCACTACTGATTATATCCCCATTCTTATATTCTAACTTTAAAATTTAAAAACTTTATTCATTTATTGGTACTGGAAATTAAATACAATGTCACTATACAACTGTGTCACATCATGAACCCTTTCTTATTTCTTTCTATTTTATTCTGAGACAGAATCTCAATAAATTGTTGTGGTAGGCCTCACACTTTCAATCCTCCTGCCTCAGCCTCTCAAGTAGCTGAGAAAAGAGGGGTTCATCAATATACCCATCTTACATTTTGTTTTTTGAAAGAAACTGTACAATTAATGTTAGAAGCAAAAATTTTTCTAAGAGAGGGAGGGAGAGAGAGAGAGAGAGAGAGAGATTTTAGGTGGGTACTCAGAGTGATCAGCTAATGTAAGTCAACCTGGAATCTCCTTAAACATTTTTCTTTGTACCAATATTGAACTTGCTCAAATGTTTGAGAAAGTTGTATTTTTAAAATAAAGATCATGCTCCTCTCATTTTGTCATGTGTGTCAGAACAAACTCAGCCTATCTTTTCCAGATCTCATTTAGTGTTGCAGGAAGTTTATAGAAAGGTTAGGCACAGCTCAACCTAACAAGGAGGGCTGTCCACAGCCCTATTATTCATTTTTTTAATTCCCTCATCAAAACAGAAAAATAAGTCTCGCTTGTTTTTTTTCCCCCCCCTCTGGCCCCCCTCTCCCTATATTTTTGGTTTCAGAAACATGGATTCACAGGCCTTGCAAGACTTCCAATGTTAACTCACATGTTCCATTTGCATGAATTTCTTCTTAGAACACATCACCATGGACTGTGGGCACACGTTTTGCCTACCCTGCCTCTGCCTCTGGTGGGAGGAAAACCAAATGCACAGCTGCTGCCCTGAGTGTAGAGAAATAGCAGAGAAGACAGACTACAAGACCAACACCATCCTCAAGAAGCTGGCCTCTCTTGCAAGAGAGGCCAGATCTCACTCAGACAGCATCTCTGGGGAGCAGCTCTGCAGGACACATGGGGAGACAAAGGGGATCTTTGGTAAGGTTGACAAGAGCCTGCTCTGTGCACCTTGTTCTGAATCACCTGAATATGCAGTTCACAGCTACATCCCAGTGTCTTGCATGGCCGAGGAGTACAGGGTGAGCGATGGCCATGAAGTAACTCAGATCTTGTAGTGTCCAGATCAGAAAGAAAGAAGAGAACCTATGATAATGGGGCAGATGATCATGCAGATAGAGGTAGTGGTGTTTCAGTATAAATTTCAAGATACAAATACTTTAAATGCTTCCCAGTTTTGACACTATAATCATAACTAAGTTCAATGCTCATGAAGGAAGGTTCTCCTAGTAACATTGTCCAATAACAGGAGATGGTGGCCATTTCATTGAAGCTCTTTAGCAGATAGTGGCAGGAGTATTTCAGGTTTCAGGCAAATCTGGGCAACTGGGCAAGCACTAGCCTTTTGTTTGTTTGTTTAAGAAGCTGGGAATATAGCTTATGGTAAATGCTTGCCTAACATGTGTGAAACCTTGGGTTCAATCTTCAGTAGTAAAAATAAAAATAAATACATCATTCAAATATATACAATCAGGGCAGCAGTAGGACCAATGTCTAGCACTAGGAACATGGGCTTCTTTTACTGTAGGCAGGACCCTTTCGTCCTGAGGTTATGTAAAAACTACCTGTTCCAGAAATGGACTTATTATCTAGAATAACTTCATACTTGTATTTATTTATTTATTTATTTATTTATTTATTTATTCTTCTGATATTCCAAATAGTAAAATTAATTTAGATTAATCTGTAAAAATATGACTCTTCTAAATCAATATTGCTCTTCTCCAAAACAGTACTTTTTCCAGTACAGAAAGACTGACACCTACAAGACTGTCTTCCCTCACACTAAAGCCTATGGTTATTTTTCAGAAAAAAATTTAAAGGAAATGGATCCTTTATGAAAAATGACTCAGGTGATGCAAAATAATCTAAATGAAGAAGTTAGAAAATCTCAGTCCTTTGTCATAAATTTGAAAAGGTTTCTCTGTTTTTGTGCAGACTAAAATGATCCTATCAGGTCAGTTTGAGTTATCATTGAAGGACAACATTTTCCTCTCAGAAAAAGCAGGGAATTCTGTTAATAGTACAATCGTGCTGGCTAATTTAAGCTCATATGTAGAATACTGGTGTGTGTGGTGAATAAAGCATGACTACTATTACTTTTCCAACTTTGGAGGTTTGGATAAATCTTTCCAAACACTGAGGATAAGACAGTACTGCACTATTTAGTTGGAAAGAGAGGAGAGAGAAAAAATTTTTAACTATGGGTGAAGTGGAGCATTTTTCGTTTTTTTTTTTTTGTTTGTTTGTTTTTGTTTTTTTAGTGTTTCATACAGTATGTATGTAAATATTTAAAAATATTTATAAGAATCAGACAAAGAAACAGAAGGAATGGCAGAAGATTCAGTTAAAAAGAAAGTAATGCACTAAGAAACCTTAAGAGACAACATAGGGTGATAGCCTGGGACCCCTCAGATATCTTGATTTAAAAAAAGAGAGAGACAAAAAACTGAGAAAGGATGGTAGACGAGATTAGTAAATATTTAAGAAACTTTGCAGGCAGGTGACAAAAAGTACTTACTTGATGTTAAGACAATAATATTTGAAGTTTTACATTTTCCTTTGAATGTAATATTTTGAAATCAATATCTCCGCAGGACTATGTAGCCTTAAGGAAAAACATGATCAGAGTTCAATATAAGAGGATGCATTAGTTTCTTCTGGAGAAGGAGCAATTTCAACTGGAGACACTAAAAAAGAAGCACAGGAGATTTTGCAGCAACTCAGAGACAGTGAAATAAAAATGTCCCAACAGAGTAAAAGGCTAAAGGAAATATATAGGGAGCTGACTGAGATGTTTCACAGACCTCTCATGGGAGTTGATCGAGGTAATCATGGAGGGTCCATCCTGAGAGAGAGGAATTTTTGTCTTGGCAATGTTGCCTTTAGAGATCACTGTAATCACCTGAGTGACACACATGTACTCCTTCAACCTCATCATTGTCCAATTACTTGTTTCTGTATATTCTGGTAATCTTGATAGATTGTAAGTCTATTAAAGATAAATGATACAAAATTCTAATACTACACAAACAGAAAAAATTATCCAAAGACTCAGTGGTCATAGGAAGTTTAACTTTGTTGAGGAAATACTGAATTTGTTTCCCAACTCCATCATCACCCGATGTTCCCCTGCACAAAAACAGTGGAAGCTTTCCCCCTCTCTGAGGCAAACTGTACAGATTTTGCTAATCAATTACAATGCACTATTTTTCAAATACTTTGCTGTTTAGTTGTAATTGTTAGAGGGGGTCAGATTTTTCCTGGGACTAAGCCTGGGAAATGAGAAACACAGGAACCTAAGTCCTATTGCATCACTGCATCCTCTCAGTGCACAGCAAGGCTGTCTTTTAAGTTTAGTGAGGGCTTTGATATTAACATAGCCTAAGGCAATTTCTTAGAGTGGACTGAGGAAAATAAAATATTACACAAACCAAATAAATAAATAGGCATGCCAGAGTACCAGAGATGATCCTTCTCTATATTATTAATATTATATCTTTTTTTATTTCTTTCTTTTTTTAATATTTTGGGGATGTATTCGATAGGCGAGTTATTTAATTCTCTCTGGTTCATGAGAATTTGTTGTTGTTGTTTTTGTTGTAAAGAGGATGTTCATGATTTCAGTTAATATATTTTCCTGTTGTTATTTAAAATTGTGTTTGAAAAGAGGCTCCAAGATAATATGTTACTTGTTTTCAAAAATGTGCTTCTTACATGGATGAATTCAATTATACCTACAATTGATTTGGTGTTCTGTGCTTTGTTTCACCCATTCTTTCTATCCTCTTCAACCCAGTCCCAATAAATCTTAGAAAAGAAATTTTCCTATCGTATCCCATAAAAGCATTCTATTCTAGCGTAAGTTTATAAATAGAGAAAATGACACTTATTATTTTTTAAGTTGAATAATGTTTGAGAAGAATAAGGAAATTGGATTTTAGTGCATTAATATTAGAAAAAAGTAACATATCTTATATCCCCAAGAGTGTTGAATAAAATGTACACTTAATTCACCAAAATGGGAGATTTTAAAAATACCTTAGATTAAAAATTGATATTTCTGTAATAATTTTGTGTTTAACCTTTGGTTTGAAAGTCTAACTGATATCATTCTTCCCAGGATTGAGTTGGTGCAGATGCAGAAGCTCCAGCCAGTGAACCCAGAGCTCTCTTCATTACGTATTACTGGAATTCTGGACATGCTGAATAAGTTCAGAGGTAAGAGTGAGCCTCTGGCAGACAGGTTCAATTTTTCAGTAGGTTCCTCAAATAAAAGGCTTCTTACTTTTAATTTTCTGACATGCAGTCATTTATATTTTATTTCCCTGTCTAGTCATAATACAATAATCAAGACCACACTTCTTAACTTATAGCTCAGATTCATATTTTAGTTCTGATACAGGTAGTACAAGACAAGGAATACTATTGGTGTTTTGTAGTTATTAAGCAATACAATTCTTCCTTCTTAGAGAAGCAATCAATATTTTGTGTTATTTTAGTTCATTCTAATTTTGAAGATTTAAATATGATTGGTGGTTTTTAATCTATTCTAAATCTCAAGTGTTTTTATACTATGCATTGGAAAATAGTAAATATTATTTATAAAATCTAAGATTCAATGAACAATAAAGGAACTAAGTTTGTCATACATACAACAATTTTAATACAATCAGATGGATTTCAAGACAACTGAAAGGTAAGTGATCTCTGAACATAACCAAGCCATGTTTGTGTCCATTAGAGAAGAGGTCTAGATAGCAGAATGCCGAAACACAAATTAGACTGAGTGCATGGTCTCAACAGATGCTGCAAGTCAGAGATTATTTTCTGTAAAGTGTGCAGTTGTTGCTTTTCATCAAATTATTTGATGTTTGATAATGAATCATGAACAATCAGAGCAACGTGATGTCTATTTATTAATGATGTCAAAAACATCTCAAGAAGAAATTTCTACTAAAAAAAAAAAAACTTTTGGGCATGTCCCTTCTTTTCTGTTGAAAATTAGATATTAAATCACCCCTTAACAAGGTACAGGATTCTTCAGTTCTCTCTCTCTCTCTCTCTCTCTCTCATTTACAGATTTCTGTGTGCTAGTGAGGGCATAGGAACCTTTCTCCATATATGAGTGAGTCTGAACTTTCTCTGCTCTCCACCATTCCTTACAGGTGTGACAAAAGAAAGGATTGATTAGGTAGTCAATCTTTGCCCCAAGATATGTAAATGTCATTTACTGATTTGAATTTTTTTTGTCCAATAGATAATAGAATGATTCCAGGTTGGGTGAACAATTATAAGAGCCTTTCTAATGAAGTTAGAAATAGAATATTTGGAGATGATAGTGCAACTGAAGAGTCCCAGAGAGTGGGATGCTATGTTCCATGGGGTGTTGAGGACTTACCTCCGGTAGGTATTATGAGGAGGTAGATGTGTCAAATATCCCCAACCAGATACTTGGCATCTGTAAAGATTTCACAAGTGACAGTTTGGTTGTTAGGAAGAATTTCTTCTATTTTCCTTGAAGATGAACAACCACTGTAGTCTCTTCACCAATTTCTCATACTTATCTCATTATTTACAAAGGCCTGATGCTTGGGTTGAGGGTTCTTCTGGATCATGACAATGCTAATATGAGCTTCAATGATGATTACTGAGGTTCCCTCATCTTTATTTTTTTTCTTCCTCTTTACCCTCCCCTCTGAATCCAATTTTTCTTTGATTCTATATAAAATTGAAGTTTCCCTGGGCATGGTTTCAAATGCATAAAATCTTAGCTACAAAGGAAGCTGACACAGGAGGACCACAAAATTTTGAAGCCATAATGAGCATTTTTAAGAGATTTGAAAGGGGGGAAGGGGAAGGGATGTAACCCAGGAGTAGAGTACTAGCCTACCATGTTTAAGGCTTTGGGTTCATTCCTCAGTATAGGAAAATAAAACTGAAAAGAAAAGAAAATTCTAATTCATTGGTGATTGCACATGTCAAATGAAACCTTTCTATGGGTCTTTTCATTCATTGTTAGAAGTCCACACAAGATATTTGTGGGTCTGTTTTAACTTAAGGAAATATAGTCATTTTAATATCATAAATTGTGAAAGCAACCTTGAATTTATTTGTCTGTTAATTAACTTTTATTTTAATAAAGAGTTGTGAAAGTACCACCATGGGATTGGAACTTGTTTTTCAGTCCCTCCCAAAAATTTCTATACCTATTTATATTTTCTTCCCATTCATTTCCCCTCCCCACCACCCAGAAATCTCTTAACTACTTAGGTCTTTATGGATTTGTGTTCTAGAAACTTCATGAAAACGGAATTATATCTGTCACGGTTTGTGTTTCTTTGTATCATTTAGTATAAAACTGTCAATGTTCATCCACATAACAAACTAAAGTTTTTATCTACATAGTTGAGGCAAGCAATTGCAGAAGGACGAAGTGACTTATGTCTTAGTTAAATAAATAGCAGAAATCCCCAAATGTGCTTATATTTCTCTCAAGTCTGATGTTGCTGGGTAGATATTGGTATTTAACAGATTATCATCTCTTCAATTCCTAGTTATTCATCACATCTCAGTTCAAAACTTTTTCAAGGAAGCCATCCCTATCTCTCTGGACCAGGGCAATTTCTCTTATTACACACTCCAAGCATATTATACCATATCCTAATTTCCAACAAACTCTCACCAAATGTTAGATATTTATTACTATTAGACTCTAAATTCCAAGATCAGAAGGCAGTGTTTGTCATGTTTACTAGCATATTCCCTTTATCTAAAATGCAATGCTTATAAGAGAGCACATGATGCAAATGGAGTGGAAGAAAGGATTAATAAACCAATGAAAATTACCATCAACAAACACTATTATATCACAAAAATGCTCACCAAATTGCAGCTAACAATTAAGGGCAGAGAATACAAATGAGTAGTGTCAACAATACACAAGACAAGTAGTAGATTGATTTCCAGTTTCACAATCTGCAATAGGTGGTATCTGAAACTCCCTGCAAGGGCCACATGTTTAAAGGCTTCTTCCTGGGATGAGCTGTGGCTTCATCAGGAATACAACTTGGGTGATATGAATGATGAAAAATGGTTCCCCAAATGGGTTGCTCAGCACTGTGCAAGACACAGATTTTTGTCTTGGAAATGAGTCACATCCCTGAACCCTCCTCACCTGGCTTCATCTGTTCACATTTTTTTTAACAAATCCACATCCAATGAAGAAACATACCACTTCAATGTGATTGCAGTTGATTAGAAAGGAGAAGGCCACAACACCTCACATTTATTCCCTCCTTTACTTCTGAAGCCCCCCTCATTCAAGTACTTTCCTGCATCTTGTTCAGAAAATGGAGGTACAAAAAGAAGCATGGGCAAGACTAAGAAGGAATCTGAGCTGCTGTTCCAAGAGGACCACCAAGAAGAGGCTCAGGCTATCCAAACAGGGGGCAAAAGAGTGATAAGCAGGAACATGTCTGGAGGGTTGCCCTGAAAAGGTTAAGTGTCATTTTCAGAAGGAAATTGATTTGCTTGCACAGCTTGAGCATCAGAGTGGATGGTATCTAGCACTACCCAGATAACACAGCCTTTGGTCTTCAGAAGACTTGCAAGAGGTAGGCAAAGTCTGATGGCATACACAGGTCTAGCCTTCAGAATGTCCTGAAACTGGGCACAGTTGTTCTCTAGATGTGGAGATATATATGCTGAATTGTAGGTCATGGACATCCCTTTCATGATCACATATGATCACCAGAAACATAGTGATAATATGGATATGAATGTATTCATATGCACAAAGGAGACTGATGTAGAACCCAGGTTGGAATAGCAATTTTGAAAAAGTATCTTGTGCAGTTGTGGTAACAAAACACTAAGGGGTCACGAGGATACCTTGACTTTTGAAATGCTGATCTCATTTTTTGTTTTTTGGATTACCTGAATGCAGAATTCTTTTCCAACAGATCAAAAAGTTATGTGACCTCTATGATTGTCAGAAGTCATGCACATGGAAACTACACTTTGAGTGCTTTATAAGCAGATTAAAAAACAGTGTCAACAATTTAATTTTATAATGATTAACAAATGGTAGGGGGATGACAATGAAAACATAATCTCCAATTTATGATTAGATAAAAAAGTCATGCTTCCAACTACATCAAACCATTTCATTTCATTGAGGAGACATACTATGGAAAAATTACTTTATCTCTCTTTCTCGCATTCACACACACACACACACACACACACACACACACATACACACATGCACACACACACATAATTTTACTAAAAATTATAAGCATTCTGTTATTGCCTTAATTCTTGTCATCAACTCATCTAGTAAAATCAACCTTGGACTATCACTAGTTAGGCTTCATATTCACCTAGAAATGTTATGAGCCTTTTATTTTATTTTATTTTATTTTATTTTATTTTATTTTATTTTTAGTGGTGCTGGGAATGTAATCAACTCAGTCCCACCAGAAACCAAAGCTTTCTAGACTACATCAGTTCTCTACCAATGATCCCCAGACCCAGCCTTTCCTCTGCAAATTTAAAAAAATTATTGAAGCTGGGTGCAGTGGGGCAAACCTGTAATCCCCAGCTGCTTCAGAAACAGAGGCAGAAGGAGTCCAATATTAAAGTTAGCCAGAAGTTAAAAGGGCTTTAAGCAACTTCTTGAAATGTAATTTTATATTAAGAAATATAAATCCCGGGTGCAGTGGCACATGCCCGTGATCCACGTGGCTTGGGAAGCTAAGCAGAAAAATTGGGAGTCCTCAACTATAAGCAAGGCACTAAAGAAGTCAGTGAGACCCTGTCTTTAAACAAAACACAAAATAGGCCCGGGGGTGTGGCTCAATGGTCAAGAACCCCTGAGTTCAATCCCCAATGCAAAAAAAAAAAAAAGAGAGACTGGGTATGTTGCTCAGAGGTTAAGTAACCCTGGGTTCAATTCTACTACCAAAATGGAGGAGGGGTATCATTCATTCATCATGAGCTTATAAATCTTATATTCTAATGTTCTCCGAAGACTTTTCAGAGATGAAGAATAATACATGACAGACAAATTTTCTGTTCTATCACAGCACACCCTAGGTATAGGCAGAATTCAGAGCAGAAGATTTCCTGGGAACCCACAGGATCATGGATTGAATTGTATATTAGATTGCATCAATCAGCAGAGACCATCAAAGCCTCTGATCACAGAAACATTCCCTTTTAGAAAACAATGACTATATCATTGTGGACTTCTTTGGAATAAAGTCCCAAAGGCTGAGCTTTCTGCTTTCTTTAAGATCCCCAGGATCTTTGCATTTCCCAAGGTCTAATGAGGAAGAGAGAGAAAATGACATTCAATAATTTTAGAAGCTAGATAATGTCAGAGAAGAATGGGAAAATTTTATTTTCATATAAATTAAGTTAGAAAAATATTTACAATACTTAAAGCCTTAGAAAGGTAGAATAAAATGTATATCCAATTAAACTCAAATGGGAAATATTGTCATATTTATAGGATTGAGATGTCAGAGATGCAAATGATGCAGACAATGAGTCCAGAGCTCATATTAGGGCACATCACTGGAATCCTGAACATATCAATAGACTCAGAGGTAACAAACAGTCCTCTGGCAGCCATCCCTCAATTTCTTTCTTTAGTGGTTTTCTGAAAGAAGCAGTCCCCATTTCTAATTTTAAGAAAAATTGATATGAATGTATATATGATTTTCTATAATATTTGTATCTTCTTTCCTTGCATACTCATATTACAATGACCAAGATTGACCTTTTAACTAAAGATTGTGAATGCAAAATTAAGACCACACTTTAGGTACATCTGAACACAGCCACAGTAAGGAAAACCAGAATATTTAGCTTCTGTGATTATGAAGAAACTTAATGCTTAATTTTCAGAGTAACAATTAAAGGTTTGTGTTCAGAGAGTTTAATTTTGGAATTTTGAATGTGGAATAGTGGTTTTGAATTTTTTCTGTATTCCAATTTATCATGAATTGTTCAAAACATAAATTATTCAGAAATCACAAAGTTTTGACCAAAATAATTGATATGTAAAAGAAAATGAAACTCAGTTTTCATAAGCAGAACAATTCCCTTGCTGTCAGATTTCTACACAGATGAAACTGAAATAATCTTTGAACATCTCAAAATTTTGTTAAGCCCTTAGTAGAAAACAGGTCTATACAACAGAATTCTGAAACCCAGATTAGGTTAATATCAGAGTCTCAGATAAGGCAATGCAAGAACATTCTTTTCAGAAACTTCTCAACTGTGAACGTATTGCCCCTCATATATTTTGACATTTGGAAATGTAACAATCACTGCTGATCCTACTGAATACCTATATCATAGGAAATTGATGTCTATTTTGTAAGAGTATTAAAAAAACAGAATCACAGTTTTCTACAAAAGTAAAGAAAAGAAACATTTAGTATTTCATGAAACAAATTAGCTAGAGGTAAACAATAAATTGCTGCTTTTTACACTTATCTACCTTCCTTCCTTCTTTTCTATCTTCCCTTTCTCCCTTCATCCTTTTCTCTCTCTCTTTCTCTCTTTCCATGATATGAAGGAGCTCTGAGTGCTGCAGAGGTCATAATAATCCTGCTTCACACCTGAGTGAGGTTGAACTCTGCTCTTCTTATTCAACACTCTTTCGTGAGAATGAGGGGAAAAAAAAGTAATAACTGAACAAAAATCCTGTGTGCCTCAGAACAAGGAAACACAGTAGCATTTGCTAATTAGAATTTTGTCTTTCTTCAGTGAATAATATTGTGACATAGGAAGTGGCTGACACTAAACATGCTGTATTAAGAATGCCAGAGGTGTGATATTTGGGGATGACCAGCACAGTGCCCCTGGGGAGACCCAGACCCTGCAGAGTTACACTCCCTGGGGAACTAAGGCCTTCAACTAAGGCAAGCACTAATAAAAGGTGGAGGTGCCATGCCCTTCGAACTGGGTTCTGGATTCTGGGTGATTTTGAAGGTTCCGAACAAGTAATATTGATAAAAGTGTTGAATTTGATGAAGCATTTCTCCTGTTTTCTTTGAAGAGGAACATCAATATAGTCTATCCACCATTCCTCTCCCCTAATTCAGTATAGGCAACAGAATCTGGGTAGGGTTAGGGTGTTTCTGAATTATGACAATGAAACTGTGAGCTTGTATTATGTTCACAAAAATTCCTCTTATATAGTTCCCTTTTTTTTCTTTTTCACCTCTCCTCTGAACTCTGTCCATTGCCTTGGTTCTCCATGAAGTCAGTATTTATGAGTACTAATTGGTGAGCTCTCATATATGGAAACTGAAGACCTGAGACCCACTCATGTCAGACAACATTGTGTATCTGAGATCTGTGGGCACTTGTAACTTCAGGAAACATAGTTATTCTATAGTTACAAAACAAGTTATCCCATTAAATGCTTTACTTTACTCATTGAATTTCATGTTCATAAACATGTTTATTATAGAGCATTTACTACAATGTCAGCAATAGCTTTTAAAAATAATGCTAGTGAGATAACTTCATATACAATGATGGTCATTCTTCTAATATATTTCATCAGTAATTTTTAGCATATCTAGAGTTGTGCATTCACTGTAACTATCTAATTCAGAAAAATTTTCATTACCTCCCCAGAAAATACCCAATGCCCATTAATATTTATTCTCCAATAATCCTCTGCCTTCTCCTGACAACCCTCAATTTATCTTGGATTTATTCCACCCCCGCAGTAGGAACTGGAACAGGTGTGGGATGGTATGACAAGCCAGAAAATGAGATGAACACATTCATCAGGCCTGCAATATGGAGTTTTACAGCTGCTCTCAGACTCTCATAAATCGTTTTCATGTTAAAATCTTCAGTGGAGCAGTACAAGCTTGTTGCTGATAAGGATTCATGAATCTCAGGTTCACCTCCTTGTAATTGATGAGAGGATGTTGGCAAAGGTTTTACCAGAATGCAAGAAGTTTTAAATTGTCAAAACTGCTGCTTAAATAATCCAAAATGCCTATGAACTCTGGTCACTTGCATTTAATCTTGTGTATATAACTTTTGACTAAAAGATTTGGGAAAAATTGGACCCTAAAGTCAGTAATCAACTTTATATCACTGATGGGCTGAATAGCAAGAACTCAAATGCACAGTCATAGGCCTTTTAAAATATGTAATATTTTATGGCTCAGCTCTTTTGGAACATGGTCTACCAAATTGTACTTGCCAGTTTTAAAGTGTATCTATTTCAGAAATACTCAAGGAGCCCAATTTGGAAAGTGTATGATAAGGAAGAGGATGAAGTGAAAGACCCTTTATTTGGGAAAAACTTGGGAGTTGTCTTAGGTTTTCTGTTTTCTCTGAGAAGAAAAAAGTTGTTCAATCCCCTTTGAGCTTTAAAACAATTTAATGTGTTTGGCAATATGTTAGGAATAAAATTGTTAACTCATGAGAATGTAAATCCACTGCAGACTATAAAGCCATCATGCTCTAAGGGACCTCAGGTTCATTGTTTGAAAGAGCAAAAAGCTGACAAAGGTCTTTTATTTTATTTTGGGGTACCAGGGATTGAATTCAGGGGCACTCAACCACTGAGCCACATCTCCAGTCACATTTAATATTTTATTTAGAAACAGGATTTCACTGATTTGCTTAGTGTCTCATTAAGTTTCAAAGTCTGGCTTGAACACAAGATCCTCAGGTCTCAGCCTCCCAAGCCTCTGGGATTACAAGCATGCACAACCACACCCATCCTGACAAAGATCTTTAAGACAGATATGTATGACAAAATCCAACTAGAATTTACTTCTCTTCTGCAACTTTGTTCCCCAAAGTGTAGTAGCAGTTTTGTTTGTGTCTTTTGGGTATGAAAAAAATTGAGGTGATGAAGCTAAATAAATTTAGTACTAATTCTTATGTGTTGTTTTTTTTTACTCTTGATTATAAATCTTCTTCTGGGAGACAACCACCTATTGATTTTAACTTTGGCTTCTCAAAATCCATACACTTGCAAACAAACAAAAAAATCCATGTGAGCCTTCATTGGAATGGTCCATTTAAAGAGAATAGCCATATTGTGTCTTCTACTCCACAGATATGGGATATCTATTGATTAGGTTGTAGTTTTAAATTTTTCTCTCAAGCTGCCAGTTTTGGTGGCTCACACCTATAATCCCAGCAGATTGCTAGGTTGAGGCAGGAGGATCTTAAGTTCCAAGCCAGCTTTAGCAATTCACTGAGAACTTGTGTCTAATTTTTAAAAAAATGAGTAGGGGCTGGGGATGTGTCTCAAGTGGTAATGCGCTCGCCTGGCATGTGTGGGGCGCTGGGTATGATCCTCAGCACCACATAAAATAAAAAAATAAAAAAAGATGTTGTGTCCACTGAAAACTGAAAAATAAATATTAAAAAATTCTCTTTCTCTCTTCTCTCTCTCTCTCTCTCTCTCTCTCTCTCTCTCTCTCTCAAAAGTAAAGAGTAGGATGTGACTCAGTAGTTGAGTAACCCTATGGTCAATCCTCAGTACACCCCCAAGGGGAAAATAAATAAATAAATATATATATATATATATATATATATATATATATATATATATATATATCAACAATATTGTGTTATTGTGTATTTTATGTTCATAAATTTTCACATCTTTCATTATATTTATTTGTAGGTATTTGATATCCTTAGTAAGATATATATGTATTTGGATTTTATTAAGTGCTCTGTTATTTGTAGGAATAGACTGATTAAATTTTTTCCTAATTTCTCTAACTAATTGTTTATGGATTTGGGTAAATTCTATAATTACCCAAGCATGTGACATAATCTAATGACATCAGCACCACAATTTAACAAATTATTACAGCTATTTGTAATATTATAAATTATGGTAGATTTAGTAATTTTTGGTACTCACATGATTTAATTTTCCTGAGTTGTTTTTGGTCTAGCTGCAGTGATTTAGATATCTAGAACAGTGCTGAACCCAATTGGTGATAATGGTACACTCCTGTCATCCCTAGTCTATGTAGAATTTTTTTAAATTCTCTATTAAATATGATAAATGGCTGTGAATTTTTACAAGCACTCTTTGTTAGATTATTAAATCTCACTATTCTTTCTAGTTCACAGATAGATTTTTAAATCACGTAATAATAACGAATCATATCAATTGCTTTTCCTGTTATTATGGTTATTTGCCTTCATTCTACTTTCTGATGTTAAGTTACTTTTTCTATGGAAAAAATCCATCTAATAATAGCATATTTATCCTATATGTGTAACTAAATTTGATGAGGTAATAACTTACTTTAAAATGTTACCTCTATATTTACATGAGATTCGTTATAATAGTTTTTATTTCTTGTAATACCATTGCAGACTAAGATATAAAAGTTATTTGTGGGTAATTATACTTCCCTTTTCCATTCTTTGCAAGATTTTCCTTAAATTTGTATTTCTTTCTAAATGGTTGGAAGAATTCAGTAAAATACATCACTAAATTTTTTGTGAGTTTTTTTTGTTGTTTGTTTTTTTGTTTGTTTGTTTGTTTGTTTTAAAACAGTGGTTGAATTCTCTTTAAGAAATATTATGCCACTAATATAATCTGGTTTTTGTCAGCTTTGTTCATATACTTTTAAGGAAGTTTGCTTATTTCATCTGATTTGTCAACTGTGTAGACATACAATACATCAAATCTCCTCTGAGTGATTTATTAATTTGTGAGGGCATGTGAATTTGCGTTTTTATTCTTGATCCTGTATTCTTAATTAGAATTTTTCATCCCTTTGTTAGATGAGTACTAGAGATTTGACAATTCATTAATCTATTTGAAGAGCCAGATTTTGCCTTTATTGATAGGTAACTAGCAAGCTAGCTAGCTATCTAGCTAGCTTGCTAGATAGATAGATAGATAGATAGATAGATAGATAGATAGATAGATGATAGATAGATAGATAAACAGATTAGAATTTTCTGAAATAATTAGAAGAATTTTACTTTGTTTGACATGGATTTGCTTTTCTTTAACACTATCTAGCTAGCTTGCTAGATAGATAGATAGATAGATAGATAGATAGATAGATAGATAGATAGATAGATGATAGATAGATAGGTAAACAGATTAGAATTTTCTGAAATAATTAGAAGAATTTTACTTTGTTTGACATGGATTTGCTTTTCTTTAACACTTTAAGCCATGTCTCCTCCACTCCATCTCTCTTCTCCCTCTCTGCCATTTTTCTACTTCTCCCACACTTCCTCCTTATTTTCTTTTCTTGATGTTTCAGGTTTAGCATTTATTAAGCACCAGACACAGGGTGAGAGGCTTGCAGGACCCATAGTCACATCACACCTCAAACTCTGCTGTGATACTGGGGTTACTGTACAGTCCAGAATTCAAGACCATCAGTAGGGGGATAGGATCAAGACGTGAATTCAGGACTTTTTAACTCCGGGATCAATTCAACCCTGTTCCATCATTTTAGAAAACATATACATAAGTGTTTGTCCAAACTCACATGGATTTATTAAATAAGCTTGGAATTTGTTTCCCACCTCCCCACTTATAAACTCTTTTTAGAAATTTGGAAGAATATAATTTTGAAAATAACATGTGTGTGTGATCTAGGGTTCAGCAAATGAGTATTCATATACTGTTAGTTCAGAGTCCCCTTTTCTTTGGCTTCTGGTAGGTGACGAGATTTCTGGTAATCAACACCTCCTGGGGCCTACTTTTTTCTCCCCTTCCCTTCTGTCTGGGTTAGAACTTCCTTTGAGGTTTACTCTGACTTTTCAGCACAGAAGAAAGGGAGCTCCTGGCAATTGAATGAGCTAAGAAATGCCCAAGTGTGATGGACACTCTCCCAGTGGTTGGCAAACACTATTTGTTTTCTCTTAAGAAATTCTTAGTCCTCCCTCTCTGGGACAAACATGTGAATTTAATCCAGGCAAGCCAAGAGCTTTCAGTGGTATGGGAGCAAAGCACCTGAAGGGCCACCCACCTGAGGACTGAGAGATTGAAAGCATAGGACAGAGGCCACCTTTCCTGACCACTTCTTCTTAAAGTAAAGTAATATGAGGCAGGAGGAGGAAAGTGAATTTCCAATATCTAGTAAATGTCAAAAAGATGTAAGAAACCTCGCAAGGAAGATTTGAATTTATAAAACCAATACATATAAAAGACAAGAAAGAGGCATTGAAGTGACAGTTGTGTTTTGACATAGAAGTTGAAATACATTTCTTTTTTTGAATACCAGGAAAACTTAGCTCAGGATTCCAAATATATCCTATGGTCTTTTGACAGTCACTTCCACTATGCAATTCTGCCTAGCACTGTGCCTGAAAGAAAGGTACCAGTCACTTCCACAATTGATGCATAACATATTGTATACTTTCATCAAGCACTTATTCTGTTTAGATGCATTTTTAATATTAGTCAATTAAAAATATCACCTCATTTTTCTTTAATCCATGTGTTTGCATGGGAACTAACTAGAAGGGTAGAATAGGTGCCCAGTGTTAATTAATAAGAATTGACTGCACAAGGCAGTGACTTGGAAGACCTCAGAAAATTTCTTTTTATCTCTGACCCTGAGGGCTGAATTTCCCAGTTTTCTCCATAAGCTGATTTCTAACTGGACCTTCTAGAATATTCAGTGAGAAAATGGAGAAGACACTGGGCTTCTTCTTTTCCTTTACATGGAACCATCTCTTCCATGCCTCTGTCCACCATCCTGGCCCAGGGGTTAGGTAATGTCATGCTCTCCCTCCCATCTAGGGAGGGATGCTACTTTGTGACTTGTCCTACTGTCTTGTTTTGCTTTCAGCTCTTCCTTCTCCAGTGTAACCAATTCTTGGCATTAAATATCCTCTGTTTTAAGTGCACTGCATGCTTTAAGTTCTCTTCATTAAATTATACTAATACAAGTCCCCCACTTCATATTTATAAAATTTCCACAACCTCAAGTTAGAAAAAGAGAAGCAAGTAACAGATTTTCCCTTTAAAAAAATGAAATAAATAAATGAAGTAGTAAATTTTCCTAAAAGGGAATAAGTGTGACCCATTAGCATTTATGAGTGAAAATAACTGTTTTTCTCTCTTTCTTTTCAGAGCTTTTGATTTATACATGAGTATTATCTGTCAATAAACACATTTAAAATAGTTTTATCCAAGCTACATGTACAAATTTAAGATTGTAAATATACATAAAATATATTTCATTACCTGTATCCAAAATTGATTCCTCATGATCCTTCAATTTACCAAAAATGCTTTGTCCTTAGCATAATTTTATTTAATTGTTTTGTGGTGCTAGAGATTGAACCCAGGGTTTTGTGCATGCTAGGCAAGCACCCTAAAAAAAAAACGAGCTATATTCCCAGCCCCTTAGCATAATTTTTAGTGTCTTGGTTAAAAAAAAAAAACTAAATTAATGCACTCTGCATCATAAATAGTATGGTTAATGTTGGGAATAGATTTCAATTTGTGAAAATATTGGCCTGTTAGCTGGTATGGTGCAGGTTAGAAATGGAGTCTCAGTGACAAAATAAATGGCATTCAAATAGGTAATTAAACTAAAATATTTTAGAGAAACCTTCCACCTTTGGTTGAAGCAAAATTTTGAATACTTTGAGACCAGTACATTTAGCCTAACAAAGAATGCCCTAATTAACTCCATAAGCAAAGGAGAATTCTGGAAGCCTGTTTTCAACTGGAAGGAGATAATGCCTCAGCAACTTTGGAAGGTTATGCTTGCAGTACTTAAAAGTTCAAGTATCTCAACACCTGGCATATAAGAAGTGCCCACCCAATTAATGTTTAGCTATTATTAAAATAATAATGGTCTTCTCATTTACAAAGCCATTGATTTGCTGACCAAAATGTGTTACAACTCATGTAATCAATTAATGGACAAAAATTCCATCAACAGTTCTTAGTTGATTCTGGCAACAGAGACCTCTGAAGATGGCGCTGTGGGGTAATTAATAAACACAGTCATCTTTTATGGTTATGGATCTGAATCTTCCCCTTCTGAGAATCTGTGTTGTAGTGAAGCACTGTTCTTGGTGTGAGTGGACCACTCACTAATACACTTTCTAGAGGGGAAAATGAGAATCAAAGGACTCAAGGGCAAAGAATTATGACCTAATCTAAAAAATAAAATAGGTTGCTCTTGCTCTGAGTGGGGTACTCTTCTAAGGAGTGGCAGAGTTGCCCTTGGTAAGGAAAAGACAATATTGGCAGATGGCAAACTATTCAATAGGAAACTTCACATGCATAAAACTTCTTGGAAAATTTATTTCAAAGTTCTGTACTAAAGTTTAATAGAGGACCATAATTATTCTATTATTACTTATGGAGTTTTGAGCATTAGCATAAAATTCATTGAATGAAGCTATGCTAGCAGATTACATATGTGCATCAGGGTGGCTGTGTAGTGAAATGTTCAGTTTTTCTTCTATAATTTTTTCCTTAAGTGATGGTGCCACTTACAGTAAAAACCATGATCTTTTTTAGCTTTTTAGCTAATATAAAGCTATGTGATTTTTACAGTTTCTCTCTCTCTCTCTCTCTCTCTCTCTCTCTCTCCCACACACACACACAAACACACACACAAACACATACACACACACACACACACACACCACATACACACTCACACACACAAACACAAACACACACACCACATACACACTCACACACACACACACACACACACAAATGCACACACATGTATGAAGTTTTGCTTTGGGCTTGGGGTCAGAATGGTTTTGGCTTCTTCTCAGCAATATATTTTTTATCATTGAAGTTAATCATACTGTATAAACTTTAAGTATTGCAAGTTCTCCAACATTCCACATAGAAATCATCTCATCCAATGCTTTCTTTGGCCATCAGTCTCTTTCTTTAGGAATAGACGGAAGAGTTGCTGTTCTTTGGGGTAGAAAAAAATTATGGTTTCTTGCCTTTGTCAATAACAAAATATTGGCATGTCAGGTGGCATCACTCACATGATCCATATCAAAAAAGCCAGGATGTATCTCTGTTGTGATCACAGTAATACTTCCAGAGTTAACACCTCCAGGTACTATAGACAGATAACCTGTGTCAAATTCTTGCAGTTAGTATTCTTGTCAGTACTCCAAATCAGACTGAACAGTGCCATTTTCTTCCATGAAGAGATCAGTGTGCAAATGATATGAGTATCCTGGGTCATCATGGGATTGATTTTTTTTCCCCACAAAAATCTTTGTCAGTTCGCACAAATTATACTGGGCTTCCTCTGATGTATTGCAATGAATAGCAATGCAATCCTTGGTGTTACAGATCAGAGAGATATCATCTATAATCTTCTCACTGCTGATAATGTCATCAAATCATGAGGGTAAGTCATATCAGTTTAAACACTGTCATAAGTCTTAATGAGACTTCTTTGCTTCATCTCCTGTCAGGGCATATTCATGTCTGTACCATAAGAAATGTGAAGTCCATAGTAATAAGTGAGTAATAATAAGTCCATAGTAATAAGATGAAGATATTCTCTCAACTTTCCAGGACCAGCAGAAGAATGAAAAGCAAATATGCCACAGTCTGGCTGGGCACAATTCACGAGTCACTTGTCAAGCAGGAATGAACTTGATTTTTAGCACGCACCACAGGAGCTCTCCAATAATTCCCTGAGAGCTCAAACACCACCTCTTACTCTTCCGACGAGCACTTCACTGGAACTCTTAGATCCCCGCTCTTGAGGCAGATTGGCTGGGTCGTGTGGGTGGAGCCAAAAGAGTCCCCCAATGAGCAGATCCGTGGTCTGAAAAGGCAGGAAAACAGCCCAATGAGCATCACCACAGAGGAGCCAATTTGCTGGAAGTTTGCTGGGGCTGCTTCGGCTGCGGCTCTCAACATCTCCCCCTCTCTGCTTAATTAACAAACATGTTGCTTAGGGACTGTGCCTGTCTTAGGTTGTCCAACACTACATATGGTCTGTACCCATCATCAGATGAGCTGACCTCAAGGCGTCAGAAACCTGTCTTAGGTTGATACCATTGCAATTGGATATTACCCATCATTGACTACTGGTCCAGCATACAGCCACATCTGTGGATAGGCCTCTGTACAAGTGTGGGGTGTGAGGTTCTTTGCCTCACCTCTGTTGGCCCCCAAATTTTAGCTGAACCACCATCACAAGCATAAGGGAGGAGGATACAAAATGCCATGACACCAAGCCAATTGATGGCTCCTTTTGGAAAAATTGTACCATCAATGACATAATCAGCAAAAACACCCCGGCACTACCAAAAGTCGCTGCACCAACAGATAGTTCACAATGCATACAAGTGATATGTAGTCTAGACCCGTTTTGCAAGCAGTTCAAAGCAAAGGAATTCATTAATATGTCCATTTCCTCCCAAAGCAAATCAACTTTTTGATTGAGCATCACTTGTTGAGTTATATTATTCGTTGATGCATCAGTTTATAAGTTTGTTGTGATAGCTATTGCAGAAGTTGTAGTTTGGTTTTATCTTTGTCTTCACTGGCACTGGGATGAAGATAGGAATTCTGGCAATGATGGCTAAAGAAAAAATTATGTAACATTCCAGCAGGCAGTAAAAGAAAGCAATTTTCTGAACAATTTACATTTTCCTGAACAGAATTATTAAATATAATGAAAAGAAAAGGTGAAAGTAAACAAACAGATCTGTTAAGCACCTTTTTTGTCCACATATTAAAACAATCCTCAACAGCTGTTTACCCAATTCAAATTAAACCATTTAAATCACGTGAATAAGAAAAAAAATATTTGGATCCATTTTCTCATGAGCGCTCATATATATGATATATGGACACATGCACATACAAACATACAACACAAAACACAAGTGTGCACACGTAATATAATGCATACAACACATAAAATAAAAGTAAAGGCCTTCCTTGTAACTTTTTACAAGTGAAATCTCCATTGCAATGTCTAAAAACTCCATAGTAGAAAAAACAGAACTGATCAGCAAAACATTAACCTAGGTCTGCATGAGCTAAAAATACAAAATAGACTTCATGATTTGGGAAAGGGCAATAATAAAATAGATATTGAAAAAAAGCATCCTTGTTTCATTAGCCTCCAGGTGTGGGAGAACTACTGTCGCAGATGTAACAATAGCCAAACTGGAGTTCTGGATATCAGCTATTATGGATTTGAGCCAAATCATCTTCTTTTTGGTCTGTAGAAATCGCTTTAGTTAGTCTCTCTGGAATCCAAATCGGCTGCTGTTCTCCCTGTAGAAACACACAAACACACCCCTGACTCCAGATAATCACTGGGTGAGAACTTTTCCATTGTCCTGTTAGAATATCCTTCCAAGGTACCTTGGGCTTATGTACATTTTTGGACACATATGCCTTTCCACAGCACTAAGCCCTGATGAATCCAAATTTAAAAAGTTTAGAGTAAAAAGGGTTATTTTAAGTTCATCTTTGAGGGATATATACCCCTTCCCAATTCCCCCTTTTTTCTTTAATAAGTGCATTTTAATAGTTTGATGAGCTCTTTCAACTATGCCTTATCCATGTGGATTGTATGGGATTCCTGTTATATGAGTTATGCCAGATGATGAGCAAAATTGTTAAAAGAGGTAGAAGTGTAACCAGGGGCATTATCTGTTTTTAACTGTTTTAGAACGCCCACAGTGGCAAAATTTTATAAGCAATGAGCTATAATATCTTTAATTTTTTTCTCTGGCATGAAGGGAGTCCATCAAAAATCCGGAAGAAGCATCAACTGTAACATGCAAATATTTTAATTTTCCAAATTCTACCAAGTGTGTGATATCCATCTGCCAAATATGGTTAGGTATCAGTCCTCTAGGATTGACTCCAAGATTAACACGTGGAAAAAGGTCACACAATTTTGACATTGTTTTATTATTTGTCTAGCTTGCTCATTAGTTATTTTAAAATGCTTTTCTTAAGTATTAGCATTGACATGGAACCATTTATGAAAATTTGTAGCTTCTTCTAGTGTAGAGAAAATATGTATGTCATGTGTAGTTTTATCTGCTAAATCATTGTTCAAACTAAGGACTCAAGGCAATCCTGTATGTGCCCTGATATGTCCTATAAAGAATGGATATTTTCTGTCCCAGATTAGACTTTGTATTGTGGAAAACAAAGAGAAAACTGTAGATGAAGGGGGAAATCCTACCAGCATATTCAAAAGATACTATAGCAGTAACAATATACTGACTATCAGAAAATAAATTAAATACAGATTCTTTAAACATAACAAAACATGTAATACTGCATCAAGCTCTAACTTTTGAGCTGATTGTTTGGGTACTAAAAATTTAAGAGTTTGATAAGGGGTAACTACTGCTGATGTACCATTATTTGACCCATGAGTGAATATATTTGGAGCATTCATGATAGGTGCTTTTCTTGTCATTTTTGGAAAAACTACAGTATGCAAAGACCAAAAAGACAACAAAGGATTAGATGGTAAGTGGTTATCAAATGAAACATTAGATTTGCAAATGATTATTGCCCAAGTATTTAACTGATTAGCTAATTCATCAATTTGATCCATACAATATGGAGTAATAATTTTATTGGGAGATATTCCAAACACTCCCTTTGCTGCTTTTATTCCTTTGAGTATTAATTGTCCTATAGCCTCAGAATACCTAGTAAGAATAGTTTTAGGAGAATAAGATAAATGTATCCATAATGGATCTTCTTCCCAAAATACTCCTGTAGGAATATTTTTCTTGTAGTAAAATAAATAATAAAGGCAAATTTTTATCAATTCTATCCAAATGCATATTTTCCAATTTTGTTTCAATGATTTTTAATGTCTTTCTTGCTTCAGGAATTAACATGTGGGATTAATTTGGATCTGATGGACCTTTTAGGATATCAAAAAAAGTGCCAATTCTCCTGTTGGTATGCCTAGATAAGGCCTTATCCAATTTATGTCTCCTAATAACTTTTGAAAGTCGTTAAATGATTTGAGTTGATCTACTCATATTTAAATTTTTGGTGGATGGACCAAGGTTGAGGATATTAGAACTCCTATATAATTAATTGGAAAATTTAATTGTACTTTATCTCTAGATTATATTTTTTATTTTTTTATTGGTTCTTCAAAACATTATAAAGTTCTTGACATATCATATTTTATACATTAGATTCAAGATGCTTATGAACTCCCAATTTTATCCCAAATACAGATTGCAGAATCACATAGGTTACACATCCACATTTTTACATAATGACCTATTAGTGATTCTTGTATTCTGCTACCTTTCATATCCTCTACTATCCCCCCACCCCTTCCCTCCCATCTTCTCTCTCTACCCCATCTACTGTAATTCATTTCTCTCTTTGTTAATTTTCCCATTCCCTCACAACCTCTTATATGTAATTTTGTATAACAATGAGGGTCTCCCTCCATTACCATGCAATTTCCTTTTTTTCTCCCTTTCCCTCCCACCTCATGTATCTGTTTAGTGTTAATCTTTTCTTCCTGCTCTTCCTCCCTGCTCTGTTCTTAGTTGTTCTCATTATATCATAGAAGACATTTGGTATTTGTTTTTTAAGAGATTGGCTAGCTTCACTAAGCATTATCTGCTCTAGTGCCATCCATTTCCTTGAAAATTTCATGTTTTTGTCATTTTTTTAGTGTTGCATAATATTCCATGGTGTATAAATGCCACATTTCTTTTATCCATTCATCTATTGAAGGGCAACCAGGTTGGTTCCACAGTCTAGCAATTGTGAATTGTGCTGCTATGAACATCCATGTAGCAGTATCTCTGTAGTACGCTCTTTTAAGGCCTTCAGGGAATAGTCCGAGAAGGGCAATAGCTGGGTCAAATGGTGGTTCCATTCCCAGCTTTCCCAGGAATCCCCATAATGTTTTCCAGATTGGCCATACCAGTCTGCAGTCCCACCAGCAATGTACAAGAGTACCCTTTTCCCCACATCCTCGCCAGCACTTGTTGTTGTTTGACTTCATAATGTCTGCCAATCTTAGTGGAGTGAGATGGTATCTTAGGTTGGTTTTGATTTGCATTTCTCTGACTGCTAGAGATGGTGAGCATTTTTTCATGTACTTGTTCATTGATTGTAAGTCCTCCACTGAGAAGTGTCTGTTTGGGTCTTTAGCCCATTTGTTGATTGGGTTATTTGTTTTCTTATTGTTTAATTTTTTGAGTTATTTGTATACTCTGGATATTAGGGCTCTATCAGAAGTGTGCGGAGTAAAAATTTGTTCCCATGATGTAGGCTCCCTATTTACCTCTTTTATTGTTTCTCTTGCTGAGAGAAAACTTTTCAGTTTAACTAAGTCCCATTTGTTGAGTCTTGTTATTAACTTTTGTGCTATGGGTGTCCTAATAAGGAATTTGGAGCCCAACCCCACAATATGTAGATCGGAGCCAACTTTTTCTTCTATCACACGCAAAGTCTCTGATTTGATATCTAACTCCTTGATCCACTTTGAGTTAACTTTTGTGCATGGCAAGAGGAGGGGATTCAGTTTCATTTTGTTGCATATGGATCTCCAGTTTTCGCAACACCATTTGTTGAAGATGCTATCCTTCCTCCATTGCATGCTTTTAGCTCCTTTATCAAATATAAGATAGTTGTAGCTTTGTGGATTAGTCTCTGTGTCCTCTATTCTGTACCATTGGTCCACCCGCCTGTTTTGGTACCAGTACCAAAACAACAGCAAATGTAGCAGAAGGCAAGAAATAATTAAAATCAGAGCAGAAATCAATGAAATTGAAAAAAAAAGATACTATTGAAAAATTTAACAAAAGTAAAAGTTGGTTCTTTCAGAAAATAAATAAGATCGACAGACCCTTAGCCATGCTAATGAAGAGAAGAAGAGAGAGAACTCAAATTACTAACTCACGGTATAAAAAAGGCAATATCACAAAAGATGGTACAGAAATACAGAAGACAATTAGAAATTATTTTGAAAACCTGTATTCCAATAAAATAGAAGATAGTGAAGATATCGATAAATTCCTTAAGTCATACGATTTGCCCAGACTGAGTCAGGAGGATACTCACCACTTAAACAGACCAATATCAATAGATGAAATAGAAGAAGCAATCAAAAGACTTCCAATCAAGAAAAGCCAAGGACTGGGTGGGTATACAGCGGAGTTTTACAAAACCTTTAAGGAAGAATTAATACCAATACTTTTCAAGTTATTTCAGGAAATAGAAAAAGAGGGAGCTCTGACAAATTCATTTTATGAGGCCAACATCACCCTGATTCCGAAACCAGACAAAGACACCTCAAAGAAAGAAAACTACAGACCAATATCTCTGATGAACCTAGATGCAAAAATCCTCAATAAAATTCTGGCGAATTGGATACAATGGCACATCAAAAAAATTGTGCACCATGATCAAGTAGGATTCATCCCTGGGATGCAAGGATGGTTCAATGTACGGAAAACAATAAATGTTATTCACCACATCAATAGACTTAAAGATAAGAACCATATGATCATTTCAATAGACGCAGAAAAAGCATTCAACGAAGTACAGCATCCCTTTATGTTCAAAACATTAGAAAAATTAGGGATAACAGGAACTTACCTCAACATTGTAAAAGCTATCTATGCTAAGCCTCAGGCTAGCATCATTCTGAATGGAGAAAAATTTAAGGCATTCCCCCTAAAATCTGGAACAAGACAGGGATGCCCTCTATCACCACTTCTATTCAATATAGTTCTCGAAACACTGGCCAGAGCAACTAGACAGACGAAAGAAATTAAAGGCATAAAAATAGGAAAGGAAGAACTTAAATTATCATTATTTGCAGATGACATGATGCTATACCTAGAAGACCCAAAAGGGTCTACAAAAAAACTACTAGAACTAATAAATGAATTCAGCAAAGTGGCAGGATATAAAATCAACACACATAAATCAAAGGCATTTCTGTATATCAGCGACAAACTTCTGAAACGGAAATGAGGAAAAACACTCCATTCACAATATCCTCAAAAAAAAAAAAATAAAATACTTGGGAATCAACCTAACAAAAGAGGTGAAAGATTTATACAATGAAAACTACAAAACCCTAAAAAGAGAAGTAGAAGAAGATCTTAGAAGATGGAAAAATATACCCTGTTCATGGATAGGCATAACTAACATCATCAAAATGGCGATATTACCAAAAGTTCTCTATAGGTTTAATGCAATGCCACTCAAAACCCCAACGGCATTTTTTTTAGAAATAGATAAAGCAATCATGAAATTCATATGGAAAAATAAAAGACCCAGAATAGCAAAAGCAATTCTAAGCAGGAAGTGTGAATCAGGTGGTATAGCGATCCCAGATTTAAAACTATATTACAGAGCAATAGTAACGATTATAATTTTTTAATAAATTTGTCAGTGTGGCATAACATTCTAGCAATGTGTTTTTATCTTTTTGTGCTAATAATACATCATCCATATAATGAAATATTTGTAGTTCAGGAATTTGATTTCTAAGTGGCTGGATTGTTTTGTTAAAATAAATTTGACACATAGTTGGACTGTTAGCCATCCCTTGAGAGAGTATTTTCCATTTATATCTCTGATCAGGATCTTCATGATTCAGTGCAGGGATAGTAAATGCAAAACGTTGACTGTCCTCAGGATAAATTGGAATTTAAAAAAATATAATCTTTAATATCTATAACTAAAACATACCAGGTTTTTGGCAAAGCAGACAATAGGGGAATCTCTGATTGAGCAGGTCCCATAATAACCATCTCATTATTAATGGCTCTTAAATCTTTCAATAATCTCTATTTACCAAATTTATTTTTGATGACAAAAATGGGAGTATTATGGGGAGATATGGAAGGTTGCATATGTCCCTCTGCTAGTTGTTGTTTGACCAGGTCATGGGCTGCTTGTTTCTTTTCTTTAGTCAGGGGCCACTGAGGAATCCATACTGGTCTTTCTGATTTCCAAGTAATTTTTATTGTCTCAGTGACCCCTTCTGAAAACCCAATCCATGTCTATCTATTTGTTGATCTATTTTTGTTGGTGCCACTATACTTTGTCCTTTTTCTTTCAATCCTTTTACTTTCATAAAACCTTGTCTAGCCATAATAGTGGGCACATTTGAATTGATGTTATTTGTTAATGTTAGTCCTAATTGATCTAGGACATCTCATCCCCATTGGAAGATGATCCAATACATGTGGATGTATAGTTCCCTTATATCCTTCAGGGCCTTCCAAATAATACCATAACACTTATATGGGGATTAGTCGCCACTCCTAGGCCTGGAAGCATTTGAGTGGCTTGTTGTAATAGCCAATGTTTTGGCCATTCTTAAAGAGAGATGATGCTAAGTTCTGCACCTGTATCCAGTAGCCCATTAAATTCATGTCCATTTAGCATGGGGCGGGAATCTAAATTTAAAGAAAGCATAGCCCAATCTACACCTGTGGAGCCTAATCCCCTGGAACCTCTTTCTAGAGTACAACTGGAAAATTTATCATGTAGGCTGGGTATTATTAATAACTGTGCTATTCTATCTCCTTGTGAAATTACTTATATACCCTTTGTAAATGGCCATAATTTTTATTTCACCTTCATAATTGGGATCAATTACCACAGGACTTATCATAAGGCCTTTTAGAGTAGAAGAACTGTGTCCCAATAATAAGCCTACTGTTCCTTGGGGAAGAGGCCCTTTTTCCCCTGTGGGAATGATTTGAACTCCCATCTCTGGAATTAGGACTGCTATGTTGGAGGTAAAGATGTCCAATCCTGCCCTCCCTCTGGTTTGTCAAGTGAGGGATCTAATGGATAATGTGTCCTGGTCACTATCATAATGGTGTTTCTGGGTTCCTCCTGTGTCCCATATATTTGTGGTCATGGGCTCTGGAGCATTGGGCCCCCCTGTCCGGTTTTTGGCAATGGAGCCCAATGCCTTTCTCCATGATATCATGAGTAAACACCTGGTCCTTGTCCATTTTTTGATAAAGGAGTACTTCTATGGTGGTTTGAGAACGACATTCATTAGCGCAATGTCTCCCTCAAAGGCATCGTGGGCAAATACCCGGTATTCTACCCGTTTGATGCCTAGCTTTGTTAATCTCTCCTACTATGGGGCAATTCATTTTAAAATGTCCTGTTTGTTCACAATTGTAGCATGTTTTCAGACTGGCCTCTAAAGCCTGTTGTACTGCAGCAGCCAAGACTTGCCCTTGTTCCTTAATGTCTCTACATAATTTAATATATGTGTTTAAATCTTCATGTTTCCAAGGTATAATAACCTCTCTGCAGCAACAATTTGCTTGGACATAAGCCAGTTGTTTTATTTATAACATTGCTTGTTCTGTATCACCAAAAACTCTAGCAGCTGTTTGAATAAGCCTACCTACAAATTCAGCATAAGGTTCACTAGCTCTCTGCATTACCTTAGATAATTGACATTGTAAACCTCCATGTCCTTTTAAAGTCTTCCATGCCCTACCAGCATCTGCAGAAATTTGTGAGTATATGACAAGTTCATATGCAGTTTGTTGCTGCTGACCCTCATGAGGTCCCTTTCCTAAGAACATATGTAGATTTCTCTAAAGATAACTGGCTGCTGCATTTCGCCTAGTCGTCTCCATGCAAAATTTCTCATTGGCAACCTTCCATAACAGGCATTGTCCTCCACTTAGCAAAGCTTTACATATACTATTCCAATCTGTTGGTGTCATGTTCAAATTGGTAATGGATTCAACCATGCTTACAGTGAAGGGTGCTTGAGGACCATAGGTTCTTACAGCCTCTTTTAGCTGCTTCACTGTATTGAAATCTAAAGCATGGTGAATTTGCTGCCATCCTGCCTGCTCAAATACAGGGCATGCTAATCTTTGAGGTCCTTTCTCAGGATCCCATGTATCAACTACGGAGTTTAGGGGCCTCTCAGCATATGTCGTCTCCATAGGTGGAGCTGTTGGTTGGACACTTTAACACTCTGGTGATAGAAAGGTGTAAGTTGCAGCCTCCTGTTATAACTTCTCTTCTGATGGCTTTTTCTGCTCTAAACTTTCTTCCCCTTTCTGACTATCTTGAGAGGCCTACTCTTTTACTTGACCTAAAGTGTCTTCTCCTTGACTAAGTAAACAAGATTGTACCAAAGTCCATAACAGTAATGTGCCAACTGGCAGAGTTCCTGGGTTTTCTTTTCTATCCTTTTTAAATCTTCAACGTATGCCCTAAATGTTCTTGATTTTCCTGGGGTGTCTCCTTCCTCTAACAATTTACTTAACATTTTTTAAGTTTGTTTTTTACTAATTTTTAATTCCATATTTCTGTTAAAAAGATACCCCTCACTAAGATAATGCAAATGAAAACGGAGACAAAATGAAACAAAAATGGAACAAAAATTCATTATATCAGCCTTTCTATCCTCCTGAAATGTTCCTCCGTCCTTTCTCCCTATCGGTTTCTCAGATGTGAGTGGCTTTTCTTCCATCTCACCCATCTCCAGGGACAAGCAACTTAAACAAAAGCGAAACAAAATGAAAGAAGAATCTTAAAATGCCTACCCATCCTCTCACCCTGCCCTCAGAGGCGAGCAGTTTACCTTATCACTTACCCTCAGTTGTTCCCCGTACTGGCCACCAAATGCTGCAGTCTGGCTGGACACAATTCACGAGCCACTTCTCAAGCAGGAAGGAACTTTATTTTTAGCATGCACGCTGCACCACGCGAGCTCTCTGGGAATTGTCCGAGAGCCCAAACGCCACCTCCTACTCTTACAGCGAGCACTTCACCGAAACTCTTTAGGTCCCTGCTCTTGAGGCAGATTGGCTGGGTCACATGGGGGATCCAAAAGTGTCCTCCAATGAGCAGCTCTGTGGTCTGAAAGATTCTGAAGGGATAGAGGAAAGTAGAGAGATTGGAAGAAAAGGTAAACATAAAATTTTAAAAAATGATTAGGTTTCACACAAAAGGCACAACCAGTCAGCAGAATATGAGTTACAAAAGTATTGAAAATGGTCTGTTCTTAATATATCTTGTTGAATTTAGAAATGCTCTTTTAATTTTTTATATATGTATATGATAATACTAATGCAAAAGTAATTGTCCTATGTGGTACAGAGTGACTACATTTACTAGAAACATGATTAGATCACAATTTTTTAAGAAGCAGGTCATGGCTTCAGGGCAGAGCAGCCTCATGCACTCTTCCCATGTGCTCCATAATAGACTAATGCTATTTCCTGTGTGCGGTAATGTGATTAGATCTGTAAGGGCTGCACTATGCTTGATTTCCTAATACTGTTGGATAATAGTTGTTGTTTTGATGTATTAAAGTTTTCTCTTTATTCTTAATACTCAGCTCAACTTTTAAACTTCAAAGTTGTATAATTATAGAATATAAATCTTTAGTTTCTTTATTGATCCCCAGGGATAAAAAATGAGGAGCAAGGTAAAACACACACACACACACACACACACACACACAGACACACACAAGCACACACAAACACACGCACACACACACACATACACACATATACAGAGATAAAATATTCCACTTTTTTTCTTAATTTATCAATACACTCATGGATATATTATATCCATTCAACATGGGGTATCTAAAGATCTCTCTTAGGCTACTTGTTTCAAAGTCCCTGCAGTGGCTTTCACCATGAAGCAGAAAAAAATCTGTCTTTACTTCTTCCCAGGCATTGGAAGAATCCATTTTTCTTTCAATGTCAAACAAAGCATCATAAATTCCTGAGAATGAATTTTCTCCATACTTGTTGTGGCTGCTAGGAGCGTGGATGGGATCCTTATTAAGAAAATACTTTGGTGTTAGCTGCACAAATGACATATAATAAAGAAAAAGGAGTACCATACAATCTTGGATCTTATATTCCTAAATTTATACTTTGATTAATCCCTTTGTCAAGCAAACATACAAGTTCAATAGTCTCCAAAGACTAGTCTATGAAATATGTATTGATGACTTTTACTTTACCCACATAGCTCAATGTGCTTCAGAGCTAATACCAGTAGCAACAATGATAACAACAGATGATAACCTGGTATAGACTGTGCTTGTTAGCCTGCAAGAATTAACAATTTTTCTAATTCTTTTTATTTATTTATTTATTTTTATTTATTTATTTTGTGTGTGTGTGTCAGGACCTCATTTAATTGCTTAGGGTTTCACTAAGTTGCTGAGGTTGGCCTTGAACTTGTCATTCTCCTACCTCAGCCTCTTAAATTAGAGGGATTATAGTTGTGAACAAACATGACTGGCCATATTTTTTTTTATTTTTAAAAGTGAATTCTACAAAGTTGACATTAATATTTTACAGAGGAGGAAACTGACTATCATTAAACTATTTGTCTCAATGTGTATGGGAGATAAGCATTAACTTTTACTAAATCACACTGTTCCTGGAATTATAACACTGCTGTAGTCATTAAATTTCATTTATAACTGGCCAACCAATGTTTCATTTTTCTTTCAAAAGTTATATTCTATGTTAAAATGCTAAGTTTAATGCATGAATATCCAATAAAAATTATTTTGTGATATTTACAAGGCCTAAGAAGAAGACTGTTTCATTGAAGGGGCTAAGCTAGGTCATGTGCTAGGCCTGAAAGTGAATAAGTTGCAAAGTAACAAGGTAAAGAAACAAAGAGGCACAACCATGCTATCATTACCAAAATAGTTACCTTGTTTGGATGATGCCTTTTCTCCCAACCCCTGACCCTTTGATAGTCCCTACAGGTGAAGTTGGCACAACTTCTGGCTGTTCCATTACATAACCCATTCTGCAGTACTCACAATATGGGCAACCTGGGGATCAGTGTGTACCTTCTCAGAAACAAACACGTTTGCCAAATTGTAAGGAAAGGGGAAATATTTAATATCAAATTTAAAGTGTAAATATATAATCATTACACATTATGCATGGTTATGAAATTTATTTTTGTCATATGTATATAAAAATAGAATAAGGGTTAAAATCATATGTAACAAAATGTACATTTCATTTTATATTTGACTGTAATTGGGAAGATTTTTGTTTTCTCGTGATGTCTTCCTGAAGCTTTAACATTTCCTAAGATAGATATATATATATATATATATATATATATATATATATATTTTTTTTTTTTAATAATCAGAACACAATGCTAAAAAGAAATATTTTTTAGGATCATATTACACATATTATATTTTTCGAAAATCTAATATCGTATAATTTTATTATATATAACATATATTTTAAAATATACTATTGTCTTGCAAGAAATCAATTTTGATATTTTCCCACAATGTACAATATTTTAAAAAATTATATTAGAATGAAAATTCATATTCTTTTTTCTTACCAACAGAATGACTTATCTTGTAACCATAAAAGATCAATGAATGCTCTTTCAGAAACATCAGTTGATCATTCATACTCATCAATAATATTATCATTAAGAGGAAATTAATATACGTATGGGTAGATGAAACTGCATTTATTAACCAGCAAAAAATTCTAAAATTTCTATAATATGCAAATTAAGAACAACAGCAAGGTAATTATCATAGTTTTGATATCTTGCAAAATTCTGTTTTGATGAGGCTTGTGAACCTATTAAAAGAGTAACATGTGCCACTGGAAACGTGATAGTAATTTTTATGTAAGTGAAAATAGTAAGTGATATATCTAAGAGTATAAATGCAAGGAAGACTTTTTTCACTTTAGGAATTTAATTATCTACTCATGAAATTTATATCAATATTTAAGTAAAATAATCTAAAAATGTTTTTATGGTGACAAAAAAATTTTTCAAGTGACAACTCATGATATTTTATTGTTATTAAAGATAAACTCTCATGAGCATAAGTGATGGTGTCTTTTTGTTATTTCTTTTTAAAGAAAGAGAGAGAGAGAGAGAGAGAGAGAGAGAGAGAGAGAGAGAATGTTTTTAAAATTTATTTATTTTTCTTAGTTTTCGGCAGACACAACATCTTTGTTTGTATGTGGTGCTGAGGATCCAACCCGGGTCGCATGCATGCCAGGCGAGCATACTACCGCTTCAGCCACATCCTCAGCCCTCTTTTTGTTCTTTCAATGGAAGTGAAAAGCCTACTGTGCATCCAACACTGTCACAGAGCTTGCATTCCAGAGGCTGGTAGTATGGTTGTTGGTGTTATAAAAAATTATTCAATATAATCAAAATTAATCTAACACACCTGGATAATTAAACAATAATTTTTGAATTCAATAAATTACTTGTGTCATAATTTAACTAACAAAGGAGAAATAATCATTACGAACAGTAATAGTTGTTTTATTTATTGGCTTAAGTTGCTTTTCATTTTTTAATGTTGTTTTTAATAGTAACAGTGTCTCATAATCACTTACTGTTCTGAATACTAATATATTAATTTTAATCTTCAGTCCAATCCTTCAGGTTGAACAGAGTGATAACTTTGTTTTTTAAAATTTTATTTTCGGGCTGGAGATTTGACACAAGTGGCAATGTGCTTGCCTGGCATGTGCAGGGCCCTAGTTTCGATCCTCAGAATCATGTAAAAATAAAACATAAAAATGTTGTGTCCACTGAGATACTAAAAATGTAAATATTAAAAAATTCTCTCTCTCTCTCTCTCTCTCTCTCTCTCTCTCTCTCTCTCTTTAAAAAACTATAATTTTCTAATTGACTTTAATTAATTAATTAATTTTTGGTACTGGGGATTGATTCCAGAGGTGCTTAATCACTAAGCCATATTCCCACACATTTTTTTCAATTTTTAATTTTAATTTATTTAAAATTTTATACATTTAATTTTACTTTATTTGAAATTTGAGACAGGATCTCGCTCAGTTGTTTAGGGCCTCACTAATTTACTTCATCTTCCAGAGTTTTGGGGAATACAGGTGTGCACTTGTGCACCCAGTAATAGCTCCTCTTTATAAATGGCATAAGAAGACACAATAGGTTATCAAGTTGCCCACGTTTGCAACTGGAAAGCTGTAGAGTGAAATAGGCAGACAGTGTTGTTCTATTGGCTACACTATGTAGACAAAAGAAAAATAGATATAACTAAAACCCCATAATTTGAAGTTGTGCTATTTTTTAACAATTACTTATTCAGCATAATAAATTCAGTTGTATTGATAGTATAAATAAGGCATATATTTAACCTGTTAGTAGCTCACATAAGCAAAGAAGATAAGAATGAAAGATAATTTCAATATGAAGTTACAGGTCTCCAAATCAAATTTAGAAAGCATTGGTGTAAATACAAGAGGCTATGCAGATGTACACAAATAAGTGCAAACACACACACTTCTTTTTAATACTTCTTCCCTCTTTCTCTCCTTTCCTCTTATACACCTATGTTTATTTCTCTTTTCTCCCTTTTTTTCCATCACCTTCTCCATCCTCATCTGCATCTCTGTCTCCCTATGTCTACTTTTCTGTCTGAATTTCTCATTTTGTAGCTTCCAATAAATGCTTTCAGAAGTTCTTTTGTACAGTACCTGAGTTTAACTTGAAACAACACTGGGCTTCAAATACTCGGTTTATGACAGTTAAGAAAACTTTTCACTCTTGGAGCATTCCATTCTCTCCAGAGAGGACAAGAGGATTACAGATTTTAATGTTGATTATTATGCAACCCTGAAGGTAGTAAAGACTCAAGAACCCATGTACTCTGATGAGCAAAAATACTGATGTAAGAAAAGCAGGATGACTGTCCCTTTATATTTGAAAGTTTTAATTGAGAAACTCAACATGCAGTTTAATTTTCTATTTGATGTTTACTGTTATTTTGTGAAACACACAGGTGTTTCAGGATGCCTAAATATCATAGAAAGACACAAACTATATCTTAAATATCATTTAGAGAGAATAAGGCCCATACAAAAGTTTAAGCTGAGTGCTCTCAGAAAACCTAATATAAATCACAGCAGGCATTCTGTTAGAGGAAGGAGTAAACACAATTTTGTTTTAAAGAAAAAAATCTACCTCATTAAAAAGAAAAAGCAATCATGAAATTTATCTGGAAAAATAAGAGACCCAGAGTAGCCAAAGCAATCACTGGCAGAAAGAGTGAAGCAGGTAGCATCACTGCACCAGACCTAAAATTATAATACAGAGCAATAATAACAAAAACAGCGTGTTGTTGGCATCAAAACGGACTAGTAGACCAACAGTACAAAATAGAGTTCACAGAGACTAACCAACAAAATTACAATTATCTTATATTAGACAAAGGTGCCAAAAACATGCATTGGAGAAAAAATAGCCTTTTCCACAAATGATGCTGGGAAAACTGGAAATTCATGTGCAGGAAAATGAAATTCAATCCCCATCTCTTACCATGCACAAAACTCAACTCAAAATGTATCAAGGACCTAGGAATTAAACCAGAGTATCTGCATCTAATAGAAGAAAAAATAGGCGCTAATCTTCATCATGTGGGATTAGGCCCCAACTTCCTTAATAAGACTCCTGTTGGGTAATAATTTAAACCAAGAATCAATAAATAATATGGAATAAATCTAAAAAGTTTCTTTTCAGCAAAAGAAACTATCTGTGAGGTAAATAGAAAGCATACATCCTGGGAGCAAATCTTCAACCCTCACACATCAGATAGAGCACTTATCTCTAGGGTATATAAAGAACTCAACAAGCTAAGCACCAAAAAAAAACACAAATAACCCAATCAATAAATGGGCCAATGACATGAACAGACACTTCTCAGAAGAGATTATACAATCAATCAATAAATATATGAAAAAATGTTAATCATCTCTAGCAATTAGAGAAATGAAAATCAAAGCTACTCTAAAAGATCATCTCCCTGAAGTCAGAATGGCAGCTATTATGCATAAGAAACAACAATAAGTGTTGGCAATAAATTATTGATATAGTACACTCATATATTACTGGTGGAAGTGTAAATTGGTGCAGCCAATGTGGAAAGCAGTATGAAGATTCCTTGGAAAACTGGGAATGGAACCACCATTTCACCCAGCTATCTCACTTCTAAGTCTATACCTAATGGAAAACAGCATACTACAGGGACACAGCCACATCAATGTTTAAAGCAGCACAATTCACAGTATCTAAACTGTGGAACCAGCCTAGATGTTCTTCAGTGGTGCTTTGGGTCACTCGTCTACCTCAGTCACAGTGGTTGTGGGGGGATCTGGAGGCAACACAAAGACACCGAGTGCTGGTGAGATCTGGCAGGTGGCAACCTCAGTTGACCTCCAGCAGGCTCATTAAATGCAGAAGTGATTACAATTGATATAGGGCATTTCCTCCATAAGCGCTATAACCATAAGCGAGCAGGTTATATAACATTTAGAAAACAATCATCTTATAATCAAAGTAACCACACTTTGAGGAAGCTCTAAATATTGCTATACAGTGGAAGGCAGAGTGGTAGGATCATGGTCCCTATGAAAAGGGGGCCATATGAGTTGGGGGAATTATTCCCTGAGGCCCCTGTCTCTTGGTTCCCTGGAAATGCTGAACTCAATCACAGAGGATGTGGTTTCTCAGACTGCTTGTTATATCATAGAGCCCTATCCTGCATGTGTTCCTGTCAGACCTCCATGAGTGTAGGTTTCTCAAGCACTCTGAGCTGCTTGTAGCTGATTACTGCAAACCAAGAGTTATTCATACATTTCAGTAGATGAATGGATAAAAAAAAATGACACATATACACAATAGAATATTACTCGGCAATAAAAGATAATAAAATCATGCCATTTGCAGGTAAATGGATGCAGTTGGAGAAGATAATGCTAAGTAAAGTTAGCTAATTCCAAAAAAGACAAATGGTGAGTGTTTTCTCTGACATAAAGTGACTGACTCATAGTGGGGTAGGAAGGGAGAGCATGGGAGGAATAGAGGAACTCTACATAGGGCAGAGGGGTGAGATGGGAAGAGAGGGAGTAGGGGGTTAGCAATGATAGTGGAATGTGATGGACATCATTATCCAAAGTACATGTTTAAAGACATGAATTGGAGTGAACATACTTTATATACAAAGAGAGATATGAAAAATTGTGCTCTATATGTGTAATAATAATTGTAATGCATTTCCTTGCCATGTATTTAAACAATAATATCAATTTGAAAAAGGTAGAAAATCTAAAGGTAGAATAAATGGAGTTTGGGATCTCCATAAAAAGGCATTTCTTGATTTTTTTTCATGCATAAAATACTTAGAGAAAAATATAAAGAATAAAGAAACTTCTGCCATAGAAATGTCAGTATAATATAATTATTACAGTAATTTCTTTATTCCCCTTACATTATTTTTTGGTAAAACATAAAGTTACTTAATTTCTTATATTTTTTTTGGTTTAACTAATGTGCTATTGTATTTGTATATATGATATTTATAATAACCCATTTTAGTGTTTATAAAATGTCAAATTGATAGTTATCTTTCCATATTTTTCCCCTATTGGGCATTTATGTTGTTTTAATTATTTGACATTATACTTTATAATTTATAGCTTTCTCTATGTAGTTTCTTTTTATCTAAACTTGAGACAACATTCTTAAGAAAAAACATGAAATGAAAAGGCCAAGTCAAAGATAAAAACTCAGTTCTGGCTGTTGAAACTTGCATAGTATATTCTTTAGGCAATTCAAAGAGGTTAAAATAATTCATCATGCTATGAGAAATTTTTTTTCTTAATACTAACCATAACAATGGGCACAACTGAAATCCGAATCATTGGTAGTATGATACAAAAATCACTATCTTCATTTGTATTATTGAATTACTAGTGAATGGAAATATTTAACCATATGTTCATGTGATTTTGGGTTTGAACAATTTGTCTGATTATTAATATGTCCCAAATAATTCTTTTGGATTTTCTTATTTTTTTTCAAAAATATGTTATATGTGTCACTCTCTTTCCATGTTTCCTAATAAAATATTATTAGTGATTCTTTCACCATTGATTTTCACTGAATTCTTCATTATAAACATTTATTTAAATATCACTGATAGTTTTGAATCATCTTCTTTTATCTTTTTGTGTATCCTTGCAGTAATTCCCAAAGCTTTTACATTTGTATCATGACAGATATTTACCCTTAAACTTTCAATTTTTAAAAATTGTCAAAACAAAGCATACTTTGCCTCATAAATGTCTACAAATACAATGTGCCACAATTTTACAATGGATTTTTTTAGCATTGTCATATTTTTCCTTCAATCTTAAAATTTTGTTCAAACTAGATTTTACATTTGTGATTTTACATAGAATTAATCCTAAATGTTTAACATTTTAGTAAGTAATATTTCCAAAATATTTCCTTTTCTCACTAAATAAAATTTTACCAGCTAGAGGTGAAAATGAAGATTTCTGCCTGGGGTAATGACTTCAAGAAGATGTACAAAAAAGGTATCCTTTTGAGAGTAAGAAAATTTGGTTGAAGTGTAATGCACAGACAATAAAGCAGCAAGAGATAAATATGGAAAGAGCCAGGGTCACAGGTGGAGGACCCTTCAGTCTTTAGGTTTTATGTTGTAGCTCATCAGCTGGCAATAGCATAAAAGCACTAGCATATCTGAACAGCAAAGTTCACTAAGCAATATCAGAGACAGGTTTTTGGTGATAAGAAACCCTGGAGAGGACGCTGGAGAGCAGAGACAGAAGACAGTAAAAACTTCCCCAAGATATTTTGGTAATCAAGATGTCAATTTGCTTTTTTTTGTTAATTATATCCATTATATACATAAATAAATGTAGAACACACTTGCTTTTGTCTAAATCTTCAAGTCTCTTGCTGAACTTAGAAGCAATTTCTGTAAAATTCTTCACTACAGAAAACAGAACATCTGAAATAGAAATTGGAATCATCAGAATCTTTACAAATAGAATTTCTAATGATGTTCTTCCATAGGTAAAGAAACGAGAATATACATGTTCATCTTCTTTTGTGTCTTACAAGTTATGTGAGCAGCCATGACATGGGAAGTACATGTGCACAACTAAATAGAATATTTGATCATGCAGAACAGGAATAATAAATGACATAAGGGAGGTCATTGCATTTCAGAAATTACTGGAACAGTATAAATAATGACATTGGATAGGGGACATTAAAAATACCAAATTTTATGGTGTATATTTTCATTTTAGTATTGATACATTCTAGGCTTTATTTTATATTGTAGATTTCATAAGCATACTTAAAAAAAAAAAAACAACTACAGCATAATCTTCATAGTCCAAAGGAAGAACTATGTAATTGGCCAATTAAAGCATCATCCTTTCTTGAACCTGGGACATGATGAAATGATATTTAAATGTTGGATTAAAAAAATTTTCTGTCAACTCAAATGTTTTATAGATGCTCTGCTACAGAGAACAGTGCTCAATTTGTGTGTTTTCTACAAAAGAACCACAAATCTCCCATAGCTTATAATAAAATACACAGCACTGTATTTACTGTTAATAATAGTCAGAATGTTTGTTTACTAATAAATAAAAGGAAGTACTTAAACACCTCAATATACTAATTTATTTGGGTCTACCATCACGGTAATTAAACTCACTATAGGTTTCTAACAAGTATAATAAATGTATGTGTGGTATAAACAATATTATAGAACATTCTTTTGGAGTCATCTTACCCACTTGCCTTTAACAATCGGGGGGAGGTGTGAAAATATTTTAGGAAACAAAAGAGAAGTCAAGTGTTGCTTTTGATAAAAATAATTTAAGTTTAGAGATCTATTAGAGGCAATAAATGAAGCTGACAGTATTATATAGAGAAGTATGCAGAATTTTTTAAACACTGACATTCTATGGAAAAACAATTCTCTGATGAAGAGAACAAGTGGAGATTCCAAGCAGTGAAGGGTTCAGAAGTAATAACTGAATCTCACTAAGGAGAGGGAAGGATGGTCAGACCAGTAAAAAGAAAATTAACAGCATAAGAAAAACCCATGAAGGAATTACTTTTCATCTAGGCACAGTGGTGGACTTCTGTAATCTCAGCATCTTGGAAGTCTGAGACAATGGGATTACAATTTCAAGGCCAGCCTAGACAACTTAGGGAGATACTGTCTCGATTTTAAAAATTATATAAAAGGAGACTGGGGATGCAGTTCAGTGGTAAAGTCCCCTGGGTTTTATCCCTCAGCACAAAAATAAATAAATAAATAAATAAATAAATAAATAAATAAATAAATAAGTTGATTTATGACTTTTGATAATTTCTCAAGGTGCTTGAGTTTTTGTTATTGATCATTTGTTGTTTATCATTTATGAAAATAGAGGTAGATAATAAAAACACAGAAAAGTTGAAAGACTTTTCACCTGACAAATAGATACCAGATGGGACAATTACAGAACTCAGATAAGAAATTACTGTTTTTACTTTGCAGTATTATAGAGTACTTGAGATTTTATAAACAATATTTGTATGTTACTTTGCTAAACTGAAAATATAAGTTTATCATAGTAACAGAAACAACAATAGGAGTGGAAAATGACTTTTGTATATTCACTGTGTATTATGTCACTTTTCAAAGAGTTATCATTTACTTAAGAATTGGATCTCTAAGTGATAAAAATAGATTATTCATGTAGATATTTATATGGATTAATTTTAAATGACAATGAGTGTCAAAGACATTATGCTATGTGCAGATAGGTGAATTTCACTTTTAGGTATGTATACAAAACACCAATTTAAATATATGAAAATATATGGAAGATGTGTAGAATAGAGGAAGGGAAACAGGGGGAGGGAGGACAGCAGGGAAACAGGAAGTCTTGGGGACTGAAATGGAACAAATTATATTCTATGCTCTATAACTACATCAAAATGTTAAAGAGACAATTACAACAAGATATAAATCACTTAATGGATGCATTACCACGAAATAAATGAGAAAATGTATTTAATAGAACACAAGTAAGATTGCACTGAGGCCAGGTGGCAGTGAACAAGGGTTCAGAACATAAGATACAGGATCCACCCCATTTAGGACCAAAACTGCCCTGTGACATCTTCTTTTGTGCCTTCATATTCTTCACCTGCTCTAGTGCTTGAGACCCTTTATGAAATAAAAATTATTTGTTTGGTTACAATAGATATGTAAATAATCTTGAAGAAATTGATGAAAAAGAAATACCCAATCTTTAATATTTTGTGCTCTGTCTGAAGTAATTTAGAGTATTTGGAAGAACACCTCAAAGTCATTACCATATCCCAATATATAACTCCGTTTAGGGAAAAAAATACAAAATTATTTTAGAGTAAAATTTTATCAAGTTCTGATTAAAGATCAGTTGAACTAATCTCCATTCCTATTATGATAGTCTTAGATATGCAGAAAAGAGTGAGAGGAACATTAATTGTATCACAATACATACAGTTTTATGGCTATTCTATGGGTTACTATTTTATAACTCCCTTTTTAAAAAGATTCCTGAAATTGGAAAGTATTTTCTTACAGATTAGTTCATTTAACATCTATATTTTTCTATGTGATATAGTGAAAATAAGTAACTATTTTTTAGGTAACTCAGAAGTAAATTGTGCTCTTATTAATTTAAAGTATCCATATTGTTGACTTCAACAATTTTTTATACAATATAAGCATACCAGTGAATAAGCATACTTGTCAATGAAAAATATTAAATATTATTTACTTATAACTTAGTAACACATTTTGTAGGAAAACATAATCTGTTGATACACAGTATGAAGAATTACAGGTAAGTATTTAAGAAAAAGATGTTGAGGAAGATAAGGTTTTACTTTCCATGACAGATGTTAATAAAGATTTATCAGAAATGTTGTCAGATTTCTCTGAACTTCTACTGAAGCAGTGCTTCCTTTACTCCACAGAGGAGTCGTCCCTGGCCTGGGGAGGTGAGTCATACTTGCAATCCCATCAACTCAATAGGCTGGGACAAGAGGATAACACGTGTGAGGCCAGCTTCAGCAATTTAGGCAGAGATTTTTATAAAATACAAATTAAAAAGGACTGGGTATATAGCTCAGGGTTATCCACACTGAGTTCAATCCCCAGTATCACAAAAGAAGAAAAAAATTCATGGAACTACTGAACTACTCTAGCTCTCTAAACACAAAGTGGATCTTAAAAGAACAGGCCTACAAAAATCACAGAATTTTTTTTCTTTATACTCCTATTCTAACCCCTTCTAAATTGCATTCTTTTCTTTTTTTTTCTTTTTTCTGTCTTTCTATGTTTTCTTATTTTTCTTTTTTTCTTTTTTTTTTTTTTTTGGTACTGGGGATTATACCCAAGGGCAGTTTATCAGTTAGCTACAACCCCACACCTTTTTTAAATAGGGTCTTACTAATTTATGAGTGCTCCTACAAATTTCCAATACTGTACTTGGAATCATCCTGTCTGAGCCTTTAGTCACTGGGGTTATAGGTGTGAGTCACTTGAACCAGATAATTTTTGTTTTATTTTTTAATAGAATTACAATAATGCAAATTTTCTTATGGGAGTTTTCCAAATACCTTTGGAAATGGAAGTTTCCCAAGTTTCTTTGGAAATGGACTAGTGATGTGGGAAGAAGATGATATCTAAGTGCATGAGTGTAAGGGAAAACATGAGTGAAGAAATGATCTTTCTCTAAGATTGACTTGAAGAAGCTGGGAGCAGTGATTGATGCCTGCAATTGCAGCTGCTAAGGAGGCAGAAGCAGGAGAACTGCAAGCTCAAACTCAGTGATAAACAACTTTGCAAGACTAAAAGGGCATGTGAGGTCTAGGGATGTAGCTCAGTGGTAGAATCTGGCCCACCATGGTAGAGGCCCTGGGTTTTGTTCCCAGAATTATAAGAATAAACAAATAAAGTAAAAAAAAAAAAAAAAGAAAAGAAATGGCATTGCCATTGAACATTTATCTTAGTTATTTTGTTTATATATTAGACTTTATTATTATTATTATTATTATTATTATTATCATCATCATCATCATCATTATTATTAACATTATTAAAAGAAAATCAAAGGAGACATAGAGACAAGATGCAGAGGCAGGAAAGGGAAAGAAAGAGGGGCTGTCTCTACAAACAGCTGTGTTTGTTTATATCAAAATTTACATAGTTCATTAGTACAATAACTACATAATGGTATAATATTCCTTTAATCCCAAGTGCTAGACAACTGAGATCAAGTCCATTCTAATTAAAACACAGAGCCCTTTCCTACAAGGCCAAAAGCATAGAAACTAGATATTGTGCCTCTGTAGTTATCTTACCAGCATCAAAATAAACTGTTTTGCTTCAGATTGGCTTTAATTATTTCCTGTCCTTTATAGAGTGATGCAGTTATTTATTTATTTTTTTAAATTTTAATCTAAAAATATCTTTGATCCCACTCTACACTGGAAATTTCTCCAGGTCTTACATTTTAGATCACATTTCCCAAGGCCACCAGGAAAGGCAGTAATTTAGTTTGTCTCTGCCTGACCCATCTGAAGAATACATGTGGAAAAGGTCAAGAATTCCTAGCTCAGGGAACTTTGTGGGCAACTTAATTTATAATTTATATTATAGTTATATATTTTTAAAAATATCTTTATTTTACTTGGTGTTAACAATTGAACCCAGTGCCTCACACATGCGAGGCATATGCTCAACTACTAAGCTACAACCCCAGCCCCTATTTTTTTTTTACACACTTTAAATTGCTCAGGCTGGCCTTCAACTTGACATCCTCCTGCCTTATTCTTCTGAGTGGCTGAATTACTGGTGTACACCACTGTGAGAGCTCCAATTTACTTATTATTACAAAAAGTAAAGAAAAATGGAAAAAATGTGAAATAGTTTCTTTATTTACTGAATTTGAGAAATAGTGTTTTAAAAAAAGAATAAATCATATTCCCAAACTTAATGTTTAATTTGAGTACCCCTTGATAAGGACTCGGAAGATGGCGGCGAATGGAGTGCATCACCACTGTGTACCACGTCACTGCAGGGGTGAATGACGAGGTAGAACGGCCAAAAGCTACCTTGTTAGGAATTTCCAGCAAAACTGGGGTGCACCTAAACCTAGAGGAAAGATTTCTTTCACCCGACGATCAGTTACTGGAGCTCAAACTGGAGCGATTTGCCCTGGCAGAGATTCAAGCTGCTTATTCAGTGACTTGCCCCCGCTGCTAGAGACAATGGGAACAGCGTCCATAGAAACAGGAGCTAGCAATGCCAAGAAAAGGTGATGCTGATTCTGCAGTCTCTTGCTGGCTGTGCTCTCACTGTGCTCAGTGGTAAATTTTGGGTTTAAAACGGGGAAGGAAGTGGTCCAGTTCTCTCCTCCATACCAGTCAGACCACCAAGGAAGCCATCGGCCACCATCTTGGAGAGCTGACGTCACCATCGCCAATTTTCAACTGAATGAAGCTCATTTAGTGATAGAACAGGTCTGCAACATTAAGACCATCTTCCCTACAGCGGGGAAATCACATAAAATCTCTTCCTGGCTTTCTAGGGGCGTGATTAACAGAGTGAGCCTGAGTAGAGTCCTGGGGGAAAGGCAAAGGCACCTGACCCCCAAGTCCTCTCTCCCACCAGCAGGGAAAACGAAACCTGTTTCGCCAGCTCTAGGAGGAGGGGCTAGCTGAGGGAATCAAAACAATAAGGTGCTGGTACCCAAAAGCCAGGCTCCACATCCAGGATACAGCAGGCACAGAGTGTAGTTTGAATTGCCGAGAGGTATCATACTGGGATAAGCCTGGCTGACAGGATAGGCCAGGGGACTAGAAACGAGGAATAAACCTAAGCCAAAAGGTTTTGAGAGACACCAGTGGGTGGGAGGAGGGAATGGCCTCACACGGATTGTTTCCTACAGCCAGATGGCAAAATCTTGGCCCGGAAGGCACAACACCCCCTACTGGAAGCGAAGAAAATAGAAGCCTAACAGTGTATCTTTTTTCTTTTATTATTTTTTTAATTTTTTAATCTTAATTTTTTTTTCTTTTCTACAATTATACTATTATTTTTTAAATGTAATTTTTAATTTACTGCATTTTGTTATTTTTTTATTGTCATTTCCTTTTCTTTTCTATTCTTTTCTCTTACTTTCCTCTCTCCCTCTCTCTTTCTTGGTTTGCTTCCTTACATTTTCCCCATCTTTCCTATTAAGCATGATCACCCAGATTACATACAACTTAATAAATGCAAATAGATGAATACTATGAATCGGTCCACAGTCTGCCTAAGCCCTTAACTGCCCCCAAGTACTCCTGTCTATTCTCTTGTTAATATATGCCTGCATTTGAGCAACCCCCCAAAGAAGTTAACATATACTAACCTCCATACCATCAAAGTGCCTGACCTCAACATAAAATCCTAAGTTCAAACCTCAATTCTATCCATGTCATCAAATTCTGTAGGCCTCTCATGAAACTAATGAATTTACCTTAAGTCACAATTAAATCCAACATCTCTAAACATTTTCTCTCAACATAAAGAAGAGATATTGGAACTTGAAAATACAAAACAAACTTAAAGAAGAAAACAGAAACACAGCAGTCAAACAGAGTTGGAAAGCAACGTGAGCACCATGAAAAAACAAGGGAAAAAAAGATTACAAACAATGCAGGACAACTTAAATTAACAGGAGAACCTAGAGGCTTCATAAAAATGGACAGAGAAAGAACTCAAGGCATTCCTAACTCAGATGGAACAGAATCTTAGAGAAGACATTAGACAGCAAGTCCAAACAATTAAAGTATACTTTGAGAACGAATTAAATAGGCAAATTCAAATGGCAAAGAATGAGCTATACCAGGAGATAGAGATTTTAATCAAACAGTAATCCTAGAAATGCAGGAAACCATAAACCAAATTAAAAACTCAAACGAGAATATTACAAATAGACTAGATCAAATAGAAGTCAGAACATCAGATAATGAAGACAAAGTGTATCAAGTTGAAAAGAATATAGTCAATACAGAAAGGATGCTAAGAAATCACCAGCAATCTATCCAAGAGATATAGGATATTATAAAAAAAAAAAAAAAAAAAAAAACTTGAGAGTCATCGGGATAGAAGAAGGCATAGAGGTTAAAACCAAAGGATTGAAAAATCTATTGAATGAAATAATCCTAGAAAACTTGCCAGATATGAAAGATGAAATGGGTTGCCAAATCCTGGAAGCTTACAGGACCCCAAACATACAAAACTGTAATAGACCAACTCGAAGACACATAATTATGAAGATATCCAACATACAGAACAAGGAGAGAATATTAAAAACTATGAGATAAAAAAGGCAGATTACATTCAGGGGTAAACCAATTAAGTTAACAGCTGATTTTTCCTCACAGACATGAAAGCAAGAAGATCCTGGAACATTGTATTTCAAAAGCTGAAAAATAATGGATTCCAACCAAGAATACTGTATCCACCAAAATTAAGCTTCAGATTTGGCAATGAAATTAAAATATTTCACAACAAGCAAAAGTTAAAAGAATTCACAGCCAGAAAACCAGCATTACAAGGCATTTTGAGCAAAACACTACAAGAAGAAGAATGTAAAAACAGCACCCAAATCTAACATTGGGAGGTAACTCATTAAAGGGAAGAACAAAAAATATAACCAAAAAGGAAAAACGGACCATATTAAAATAAATAAATAAGCATGACTGGAAATACAAATAATATATCAATAGTAACCTTATGTTAATGGCTTAAATTCACCAATCAAGAGACAAAGGCTAGTAACCTGGATTAAAAGAACAAATCCAACAATATGCTGCCTTCAGGAGACTCATATGATAGGAAAATACATACACAGGTTGAAAGTGAAAGGCTGGGAAAAATCATACCACGCACGTGGACCTCGGAAGCAAGCAGGAGTGGCTATACTCATATTGAATGAAATCAACTTCAAACCTAAGTTAATCAAAAGGGATAAAGAAGGCCACTATATACTGTTAAAAGGAACCATTCACCAACAAGACATAACAATTATCAATATGTATGCACCAAACAATGGTGTTGCAACATTTATAAAACAAACTCTCCTCAATTTCAAGAGTCAAATAGACCACAACACAATAATTATAGGTGACTTAAACACGGTGTAATCTACATTGGACATATCCACCAGACAAAAGTTGAATAAAGAAACTGTAGAACTCAATAACACAATTAATAACCTAGACTTAACCAACATATATAGAATATGTCAACCATCATAAAGTAGATACATGTTCCTCTCAGCAGCACATGCATCCTAATCAAAGATAGACCACTTATTATGCCATAGGTCAACTCTAAGTAAATATAAAGGTGTGGAGATAATATGCATCTTATCTGATCATAATGAAATGAAACTGGAAATCAATGATAAAGGAAGGAAGGAATAATCTTGCATCACCTGGAAAATAAACAAGATGTTACTGAATGATCAATGGGTTACAGAATACATAAAGGAGGAAATCAAAAAATTCTTAGAGATAAATGAAAATACAGACACAACATATCAGAATCTATGGGACACAATGAAAGCAGTTTTAAGTGGGAAATTCATTGCCTGTAGTTCATTCCTCAATAAAAATAAAAACCAACAAATAAATGAACTCACACTTCAGCTCAAAACCCTAGAAAAAAATAGCAAAACAACAGCAAAGGTAGAAGAAGGCAAGAAATAATTAAAATCAGAGCTTAAATCAACAAAATTAAAACAAAAAAAAATCATTGAAAAAATTGATAAAACTAAAAGTTGGTTTTTCAAAAAAATAAATAAGATTGACAGACCCTTAGCCATGCTAACGAAGAGAAGAAAGATAGAACTCAAATTACCAACATACGGGATGAAAAAGGCAATATCACAACGGACACTACAGAAATACTGAAGATAATTAGAAATTATTTTGAAAACCTATATTCCAATAAAATAGAAGAGAGTGAAGATATCAATAAATTTATTAAGTCATATGATTTGCCCAGATTGAGTGAGGAAGATACACACAATTTATACAGACCAATAACAAAGAAGGAAATAGAAAAAGCCATCAAAAGACTACCAACCAAGAAAAGCGCTGGACCAGATGGATATACAGCATTTTTACAAAACCTTCAAAGAAGAATTAATACCAATACTTTTCAAGTTATTTCAAGAAATAGAAGAAAAGGAGATCTTCCAAATTCATTCTATGATACCAACATCACCCTGATCCTGAAACCAGACAAACTCACTACAAAGAAAGAAAACTACAGACCAATATCTCTAATGAACATAAATGCAAAAATCCTCAATAAAATCCTGGCAAATCGAATACAAAAGCATATCAAAAAAATAGTGCACCATGATCAAGTAGGATTCATCCCTGGAATGCAAGGCTGGTTCAATATAAGAAAATCAATAAAGGTTATTCAACACATCAATAGACTTAAAGATAAGATCCACATGATCATCTCGATAGATGCAGAAAAAGCATTCGACATCCTTTTATGTTCAAAATACTAGAAAAACTAGGGATAACAGGATCTTACCTCAATATCGTAAAAGCTATATATGCTAGGCCTCAGGTTAGCATTATTCTGAATGGAGAAAAACTGAAGGCATTCCCTGTACAATCTGGAACAAGACAGGGATGCCCTCTTTCATCTCTTCTATTCCATATATTTCTCGAAACACTGGCCAGAGCAATTAGACAGACATAACAAATTAAAGGCATAAATATAGGAAAAGAAGAACTTAAATTATCACTATTTGCGGCTGACATGATTCTATACTTTGAAGACCCAAAAGGGTCTGGAAAGAAATTACTAGAGTCAATAAATGAATTCAGCAAAGTGGCAGGATATAAAATCAACACACATAAATCAAAGGCATTCCTGTATATCAGCGACAAATCTTATGAAATGGAAATGAGGACAAAATCCCCATTCACAATATCCTCAAAAAAAAAAATACATGGGAATCAACGTAACAAAAGAGGTGAAAGATTTATACAATGAAAACTATAGAACCCTAAAGAGAGAAATAGAAGAAGAACTTAGAAAATGATAAAATATACCCTGTTCATGGATAGGAAGAACTATCATCATCAAAATGGCGATACTACCAAAAGTTCTCTATAGGTTTAATGCAATTCCAATCAAAATCCCAATGGCATTTATTGTAGAAATAGATAAAGCAATCATGAAATTCATATGGAAAAATAAAAGACCCAGAATAGTAAAAGCAACTCTAAGCAGGAAGTGTGAATCAGGTGGTACAGCAATACCAGCAAAATATTATTGAAGATTATGAATGAACAACTGATGTTTCTGAAAAAGCATTCATTGATCTTTTATGGTAATCAGATAAGTCATTCTATTGGTAAGAAAAATATTAAATTAAAAATAAGTTTTTGTTTTGTTTTGGTTTGGTTTGGTTTGGTTTTTGTGTTGTTTTTTGACCTTTTGAGAGACTAGAACAGCCAGTTATATAAACAGGCATGTTTGGGCCAACTCAGTAAGAGAATTTTCTGGGCATTAACCTTTACAAGGAAAGTAAGTTTATGTTAAGTTTGTCTTATATCCCAGTTCACTTTGTCTTATGTCTTCTCTAGCTTCTTTTCAAACTACCTTAAAACAACTCATTATTTTGCCAGATCTGACATAGTGTCTCTGTTCTCTCTCTCTCTCTCTCTCTCTCTCTCTCTCTCTCTCTCTCTCTCTCTCTCTCTCTCTTTCCTTTATTTGCACATCTCTACTTATGAATGAGATGGAATTCATGAGTTGAAAAAAATAAAAAGCAATTACATTATTAATCAAATTTGTTGTGATTATTTTCTTTCAATGAAATCTGGGCAAGTCATATAACTTAAGAAATTCGCTTGATGCCTTCAATATCTTCTATTTTATTGGAGTATAAGTTTTCAAAATAATGTATAATTAACATCCGTATTTCTGTATTGTCTGTTTTGATATTACCTTTTTCATCATGTATGCTGGTAATTTGAGTTCTCTCTCTCCTTCTGTTCATTAGAGTAAGCAATGGTCTGTCAATTTTGTTTATTTTTTCAAATAATCACCTTTTTTTTCAATTGTTTCTTTTGTTTTGATTTAATTGATTTCAGCTCTAATTTTAGGGTATTTATTTATTTATTTATTTTTGCCTTGCTTCTGCTGTTGGTTTGTTCTTTTTTTCTAGGGAGAGATTCAAAGTGAGGTCATTTATTTGTTGACTTTTTATTCTCTTAAAGAATAAAATCCATGCAATAATCTTTCTTCTTAGAATAGCTTTCATAGTTTCCCAGTGATTTTGATATGTTGTGAATATGTTCTCCTTTACCTCTAAGAATTTTTAAATCTCTTCATTGATGTCTTCTGCAACCCATTCTTCATTCAGTAGCATATTGTTTAGTCTCCAGGTGTTGAAATAATTTTTTTTTATTTTGTCATTGATTTTCAATTTCACTCAATTATGATCTCAAAAACTACATGGTGCTATCTCTACATTTTTTTTATTTGCTAAAATTTGCTTTGTGGCATAGTACATCGTCTGTTTTAGAGAAGGATTCATGTGCTGATGAGAAGAAAGTGTATCCACATGATAAAGGTTGAACTATTCTATATATGTCAGTTAAGCCTAAGTAATTGATTGCATTATTGAGTTCTATGGATTCTTTTTTAGAAGAGAGAGAGAGAGAGAGAGAGAGAGAGAGAGAGAGAGAGACTTTTTTAATATTTATTTTTTAGTTTTTGGTGGACATAACATCTCTGTTTGTATGTGTTGCTGAGAATCGAACCCACTTCCACACGCATGCCAGGCAAGCGTGCTACTGCTTGAGCCACATCCCCAGCCCTATATAGATTCTTTATTCAACTTTTGTTTGAAAGATCTATTCAGTGATGAGAGAGTTGTGTTAAATTCACCCAAGATTATTGTGTTGTGATTAATTTGACTATTGACCTTGATAAGAATTTGTTTGATGAACATAGGTATACCTTTGTTTGGGGCATATATATTTATGATTGTTATGTCTTGTTGGTGTATGGTTCCCTTGAGCAGTATGTAATGTTCATCTTTTGATTAACTTTGGCTTGAAGTGTATTTTATTTGACATGAGAATGGAAACCCCTGCTTGCTTCTGTAGTCTATGTGAGTGATATGACTTTTCCCAAACTTTCACTTTCAGTTTGTGTATATTTTCCTATCAGGTGAGTCTCCTGGAGGCAGCTTATTGTTGTGTCTTATTTTTAAATCCAATCTGCTAGCCTATGTCTTTTGATTGTAACTTTAAGCCATTAACATTCAGTGTTACTATTGAGACATGGTTTGTATTCTTAGCCATTTTTGTTTATTTTGTTATTTAATTTGACTTGATTTTCTTCTTTAATTAGTTTTTCCTTTAGGGTACTATCTTCCTCTGCTGATTTTCATTGTTGTTTATTGTTTTCTCTTCATGGAATATTTCCCCAAGAATGTTTTGTATTGCTGGTTTTCTAGCTATAAATTCTTTTAACTTTTGTTTATTATAGAATGTTTTTATATAACTTCGAATCTAAAGCTTAATTTTGCCAGATACAAGATTCTTGGTTGGCACCCATTTTCTTTCAGAGCTTGAAATATGTTGTTCCAGGATACTTTAGCTTTCATGGTCTGTGTTAAAAAATCTGCCATTATTTAATCTGATTCCTTTCTCTTGTGGCTTTTAAAATTCTCTTCTTATTCTATTTTTTTTTGAATTTTCATTTTAATGTTCCTTAGTGTGGAGCTGTTGTGATTTTGTACACTTGGCATCCTGTAGGCTTCTTGAATTTGGATTTCCAATTTATTCTTCATGTCTGGAAAGTTTTCTGATATTGTTTTATTACATAGATTGTTCTTTTCTTTGGTTTAGAACTCTATGCCTTCTTCTATCCCAACTCCTAAATTTGGTCTTTTTATGCTATCCTGTATTTTTTTAATGTTTTTCTCATGGTATCTTAGTATTATCACTGTGTGGTCTGTGTTCTTTTCAAAATTATATATTTTGTCTTCATTGTCTCATGTCCTATATTCCAAGTGGTCTACTCTCTTGGTGATTCTTTTATTTGAGCTTCTAATTTGGTTTATTGATTCTTTTATTTCATTTAAAGGATTTCTGTTTTTTTTTTTGAACCTCTATTTCCCTTTTTGAGGTGATCTTTTGCTTCCTGTATATGTTTATTTAACTCCTTGTTTAAATGGTCTTTTACTGTCTGTATTTGCACTCTTATATCTTCCTTGAGATCACAGAGCATTTTAATATACCACCTATGAACAATTTGTTGTTATTAAGACATTTACAGTTTAGTACCGATGGACAGAAATGTTGGATTCAGTTATTATGTAAAATATAATCAGTAGTTTTGTAAAAAGGTTTACAGTTTCTATGGTGAAAAATAAACTGGTAGTGGAGCTGAGGATGATAGGCTGAGGAGGTAGGATGTGAAGATATAGATATCTTAGGAAGTGTGAAGGAGAAATTTAGTGAAGAGGGATAGTTGCAAGAGAATAGACAGGAAGTAATTTAGGGTAGTCATTTATGTGGGATGACAGTAGAGTACATAAAACAAAAACATATATGTATTTAGAAAAATACAGATGTTAAAACAGTAAAATTTGAAGTTTTAAAGAAAACAAAAGAATATAAAGAAAAAAAGGGGCATATACAATACTTTATATTATATTATTCAGAAGACTCAGTCCTCAAAGTTCTATTTCATGCAAAGTTCTTGGTTTCACATATCTTGGGGATGTGAGGGCTGGAGGATAGAGGGTTAGAAGAAAACAAACAAATAAACAAAAAAACTCCATTTAGAAACCAGGGTTGTAGCTTGCTTTAGAGATCCGTTTCTTTCCTGCTTCTCTTCTCATTCAATAGGTGGGGGTCATCTGTTGTAAGCTGGTGTCTCTGCCCTCTGGATAGTGAAGGTAAACAGGGTGGAAAGACTAGTCTTGGCACAGGGCACCTGGATGCAAGTAGTACCTGCATCCCTGCCGAAAGACTGCACCTCATGTGTCTCTTTATTGGGACCGCTCATATAAATTGAGTGACTGGTACTATCTCCCTCTTTTGCTGGGAGATTTCCCAGTTTTGGGTCTCTCTGTTAGGCTCCAAATCTTAGCCCCATCTCCATCTCCCCTAGCAGTTCCAAAATGAAGAAACTCTCACCTCAGGGCTCTAGTAGGTGTCCCCCTAGTCGCACTGCACACCTGTGTTGGGAAGATCTGTTTTTTGACTAAATGCTTTGCCACAATTTTTATATTTGTAGGGATTCTCTCCAATGTGAGTTCTATTGTGACAAATAAAGCCTGTTTTTCTATGGAAAGCTTTGCCACAATTTTTACATTTGTAGGGCTTCTCTCCAGTGTGAGTTCTGCTGTGGCAAAGAAAGGTTGATATATGAGTAAAACCTTTGTCACATGCTTTACATTTGTAGGACTTCTCTCCAATGTGAATTCTGCTGCAACAAATAAGGCCTGTTTTTCAATGAAAAGCTTTGCCACATTCTTTACCATTGTAGGCCTACTCTCTTCTTTGATAAATAAGGTTAAATTTTTGACTAAAAACTGTGCCATATTCTTTACATTTATAGGGCTTTTTTCAGTGTGAATTCTGCTTTGCTTAATAAAGACTGATTTTTCTTTAAAAACTTTATTACATTCTGCCCATTCGTTAGGTATCTCTCCAGTGTGGGTACTTCTGTGGTAAATAAGACCATTTTTTTTTTACTAAAAGATTTGCCACATTGTTTATATTTGTAGGGTTTCTCTCCAGTATAATTTCTTTGGTGGTAAACAAGGCCTGATTTTTTTTATATGATTTCTGGTGTTTACTCTCACTTGTATTTTTCCATATTTTCTTATGTTGTAAATAATCAAGATAACAATTTCTATATTTTTCACTTATCACTTTGTGAAATATATGTTCTATGCCTTTTTCTGTTAAATATTCTTGGGTATGATTAGGAGTCATGACCAGGAAGGCCAAGTTTCTATAGTTCTCTAACATCACATTTCTATATAATATTTTTTCTGATCAAGCTGAAGGCATTCAAATTCCTCTTTGGTCAAATCCATGACTGCATCCCTGAATGATAACAATTCCATGTCCTTGCTTTTGGGGTACTCTATGTTTGCCCTTGATTATATTCAGCACCTGTGAGGCATAGAAACCTGGGGCTTCTGTTCTAGGAGAAGCGTAGAAAAAGAGTCAACAATCTCTATTGCATTATTAAGCTTCATTTTTCTTTTCTGAGGGCAGAAAAAATGCTTTTAAAAATTTAAAATTAAAAAATCAGTAACTTTGAAGTTTTTTCCTCTCCTCAGAAAAATCTTCATATTTTAATAATTTTAATTTTTCATTCATCATTTTTTATCTTTAATTATGAAGATTTCTTTTTAAACTTAACTTGGGGGGATTGTTACTGGACAACATAACCAATGAGCCAGATCACATCCTTTTTAAGTTTTTTTTTTTTTTTTTTTAATTTAGAGACAGAAGATTGCTAAGTTACTTAAGACCTTACTAAATCCTAAGACTTGTCTTGAACTTGTGAACCTTCTGCCTCACATCATGAATTGCTGGTTATTACAGGCATTTGCAACAGCATCCAGATATTTTAATCTTCTTTACACCAGGCATGGTGGTATACACCCATATTTTCAGTAACTTGGAAGTCTGATAGAGAAGTATTATAAGTTCAAGTTCAGCCTTCCAACTTAGTGAGAACTAATCTCAGAATTTAATAATAAATAAATAAAATTTTTAAAAAGGATGGGTATTTGCTCAGTGTGAGAAAGCATGCCTAGCATTTTTGAGACCTTATATTCAGTCTTAGTACAAGACATAAAAACTTGCTTTTCTGATCAGTAAATATTTTATTATGTTGTTCTCCAAAATAGTATAAGTAAACAATATTTTTAAAAACCTTACATAATGGAGTATATTATAATGAGTGGTAATTCTTTTCATTCCACCACACATGTGGAATATAATTTTGCTCTTAAACACTTAGAAAATTTTATTTATTTTTCTGTATATTGCAAGAATCCTTATATATTGTCTTATTAAGAAAAGTCATAATTTTGGAACTGTACATATGTTAACTGCATCTTTCTTCTTGCTAAATTGAATTCATGCAGCTGTGTGTAGCCCAATATGTGAATCCAGAACTCAGTTCAGGGCCAATCAAGAGACAAATCGACAGGCTCAACTGCTTTTGAGGAAAGGGTAAGACCATTGGCAATATTCTTATAATCTGTTATTTGTTTTTAGGACAATGTGGGTACTGTTTTCCTCTTTTTAAAAATATTTTTAAAAAAATACTTTCCAGAAACAAATAAATAATGACTGCAAATCTTTTATATACCTCACACTTATAGCATTAAAAAGTGAAAGTTAAAAATAAAACTTGAAAATAAAAATTTAAAATTTAAAAGTTAAAAATAACCCAGGCTCATATTTATTTAGGTATATATAAAACAAGTGATGTAAAACTTAAAATTTTTAATAAATGGAGCTAAACTCATATTTAAGCTTCATTATTCAATTTTTAAACAAAATGATGAAGTTGCTTAATACGTTCAATTTTGAAAAAAAAATAATACTGTCATTTTAACTAGGGGCCGCCAAAATATTGGGCAAGCACCGCACCACTGAGCCAAATGTGCAAAGCCCAGTTTTTTAAAAAACAAGTTCTCAATAATTTGTGCAAGCTGGCCTTGTACTGCTTGTCTCAGTCTTTCAAATACCTGAAATAACAGGCATGGACCACCTTAATCCTGCATAAATTTTAATTATTGAGAGGAGCTTTCAGAGGTAAATAGTTTACTAAGACTTTATGTTGCTTTTACCAAGGGTATATATAATTTATATAACATAAATTTTTGAACTGATGTATAAAAACTAAGAGAAGAAATCAGCTTAATCACCAAGAAGAAATAATAAAAACAAAATGAATTTTATAAATTGATAAAAAAGCTACACATTAAATCTCAGTATAAAAAGTTACATGTTAAATCTAAAAAATGCACGGCAGTGCAAAGAATGCACAAGAATCAGGGATAATGAGGAGTTTTGCATAAATAAATTTTAAATTACTCTTTCTAAAATGTATAACTTGTTTTATCCAGTTGTATAGAAAAGCTGAAAAGAGAGGAAATCTTCACATCACTCAAATTAATCACACCATTTTTTACAAATGGGAATTTTATTTTGATACTAATATTTTTGATGCCTGAAGAGAGTTAAGGGCATAATTTCTGTAGCTATTTTGAAATAAAGATTAAATTCAAAGATATTGATCTTATATTTGACTCAGTATTTAAATTTAAACATGTTCAACAATTTTCCATATCTGTGGCAAATAAATAATAAAATAAATAAATAACAAATAAATTAAAATAAATAAATAAATAAATAACAAATAAAGAAAAATTTATTAACTCTTTATGCCCAAAATTTTATTAGATGTTACAGCCAAAAATCATCATTTCTGCTTTAACTTCACAGTTTCCAGTAATGTCAGTTCTTCACAGAATGACTTTTCTTAGAACTTTAACTTCTTATTCAGTTTACACACAGTTCTACATTTTTTTTCTTACTCTGTGTCTGAAAGATTCAACTCCCAAATCTTCCTGTATTGAGAGTTGAGAAGTGTGAATGTTGGATGTGATCTTCAAGGGGCCTCCAGGATCACTCCAACATCAGAATGATTTCTGCCTAGGGTATTGAGATTTTTATCATGGGCAGATATTACTGGGAGATGGAAGTGGGAGACTCTTGGAACTGGGCTTTTGGAGTCTGTAATGATTATTGGAAAGGGAACAAAAATGACAAAGAGGTGAAGGGCTCTTCCTTTTTGGATGTGTTAAGGAGGGGTCCCATTACACTCTGTTTACCAACTCCCCACTTGTATTTCAATAAGTACTAAGGCCATTGGCTGAATAAGAGTATTCCTAGATTGTGAAGGTAGAACTGTGATCTCTACTAATGTTTCCCAAAGTTTTTTTGATATACAGTGTTTCTTCCTATTATTTCTTTCCCCATATCAAAGCTTTTTTCTGCTGCAGTCACTTCTGACCAGACATAAATAAGGACTGTGCCACTAATACTATGGAAAATCCAATATCTAAAGAAGCCCTCTCCCTTGGGTCTTATGAAACATGTCAAACAGAATATATCTTTTTAAGTTTAGGTTACCTCAAATTTTGTGAAAACCTACTTAATCTGTTATTAATTGTGGTGATAATATTAAAATCACATAAAGTTAAAATTTATGCATTTTTAATTAATTTATTTTGGGAATATAGTCACCTATGATACATGAAATAGGACATATTTTCTGGTTTTATTTGTGAGATGTAACAAAATGAAGGAATAGATAATTTTTGATTTAATAAAGGTAAAATACAATGTAAGACAGGATGTGTCTCTTTCTTTTCTGTGTTTTTCCATTTTCTGTTCTTTTAATATAATACCTGAATCTGGGTAAATTATAAAGAAAAGATTCATTGATCTCACAGTTCTAAAGACAGGTAAGTTCGAGGTTATGATGCCTGAATTTTTGGTGAGGGTTTCATGCTGAATCTGCTCATAGCAGAGAAGCAGTAGGAGAAATTGTCCAGTGAAAAAAGTCTGAACACATGTGTGACACCCTTCATAACAACCCACCTTCTCAAAAACGACCCATTTTCCAAGGGCCCAGAATTTACTCCTTTATTCAGGCTCAGTCCAAGGAGAAAGGCACTAATTCTTTTTAATGATTTAAAGACCTCATCTCAAAATTCTACTTCTCTATGGAATAATATTTCAACTTGCGTTTTGTTGGGGAAAATTAACATTTAATCCATAGTACTATATAGCCACTCTGTCTATAATTCAGAGTCTGAGAGGTTGTATCTACTTGATTTCTTCTTTGGGGAATAAATTTAGCAAATGTGAACATTTGAGGTCCCTGGAAATGAGGTGCTTCCCTCATCTATCACTCTGATAATCTGAGGAAGAAATAGGGCCTCCTTGACAGCCTAATGCCTTTGTAGCAGAAGAAATCTCTGGGCAGTGACTTCTAACATTTTTCTTTATAGCGCAGGATTTTTGTATTTTAAACCAAAACTCATGCTTTCATACAATACCATCCAATATGATAGTTTTTGAAGTCTCATTGTTTTTACATCCTAAAATCATAATTAGTATCTATTGAGCAAAATCATCTTTGATACTAATCTGTGTAAAATTGAGGTTCCAGGAAAGTCTACCAAAGCTAGAAAGAATAAATAGAGGGGGACAGACCTGCAACCAACCGGCGGAGCAGGCTCAACGGCCCGCTGGCATGGTGGACACATCACCCCAATTGAAGGAGCAGAAGAGCAGAGCTGCCGCCCACACCTTCAAGGTAGGCAGACCTGTGACCCACCGGCGGAGTAGAACCAATGGCCCGCTGGTATGTTGGAAACATCAACCCAATTGAAGGAGGGGCAGAGCAGAGCTGCCGCCCGTGCCTGCAAGGTACGCAGACCTGCGATCGACCGGTTGAACAGGCCCAGCGGCCCGCCGGCATGGTAGACACATCACGCCAATTGGAGGAAGGTCCCAGCTGCCACCTACAAGGTAGGCAGACTGAATGTCTCGGAGAAGGGGCCCAGCGGCCCACCGGCCTAGTTGAAAGATCACCCCAATTGAGTAGGGGCACAACCATCACCTGCGCCTGCAAGGTAGGCAGACCTGAAAGCTGGTGAACAGGCCCAGGGGCCTGCCAGCATGGCAGACAGATCATCCCTATTGGAGGAGGGGGCCCAGGCATTGCCACAAGATAGGCAGACCACGTGACCTGGAGAGGGGCCCAGTGGCCCGCCAGCATAATAAATAGATTACCCCAATTGGAGGAGGAGCACAGCCACTGCCCACCCCTGCAAGGGAGACTTTGCAACTATACAAGAGCAATAGAAATATATAGGGGGGAAATTCAATAACAATAGTTTCACCAAGCAGAAAGAAACGCGAAAAGTATGAAAAGACTAGGAAAGAAAGGACTACAAGCAATGCAGGTCAACTCAACTTCAGAAGAGGTAATAGCTGCAGCAGATGAAATGTAAGATAAAGAATTCAGGATTTACATTCTTCAGATGATCTGGAGTCTCAATGAAGACATTAGACAGCAAAATCAGACAATGAAAGTTCTCTTTGACAATGAATTACATAAACAAATCCAAGAAGCAAAAGATCAACTATACAGGGACATAGAGATTATAAAAAAAAAAAAAAAAAAAAAAAAAAAACAGAAATCCTAGAAATGCAGAAAGCAATAAACCAACTTAAAAACTCAAATGAGAATACTACCAGCAGAGTAGAACACTTAGAAGATAGAACATCAGACAATGAAGACAAAGTATTTCAACTTGAAAATAACATAGACAGCTCAGCAAGACTGTTAAGAAACCATGAGCAGAACATCCAAGAAATATGGGATAACATAAAGACACCAAACTTAAGTGTCAGTGGGATACAGGAAGATATAGAGGTCCCAACCAAAGGAATGAGCAATCCGTTCAATGAAATAATATGAGAAAACTTCCCAGACTAGAAGAATGAGACAGAAGCCCAAATCCTAGAAGCCTACAGGACGCCAAATGTGCAAAATCATAAGAGATCCACACCTAGACACATTATAATGAAGATGCCCAACATACAGAATGAGAAGAGAATTTTAAAAGCTTCAAAAGAAAGGAAGCAGATTACATTTAGGGGTAAACCAATCAGGATAACAGCTGATCTTTCATCACAGACTCTGAAAGCTAGAAGATCCTGAAACAACATATTTCAAACACTGAAATAAAATGAGTTCCAACCAAGAATTGTGTTTCCAGCGAAATTAAGCTTCAGGATGGAAGATAAAATTAAAACCTTTCACGATAAACAAAAGTTAAAAGAATTTGCAGCTAGAAAACCATCTTTTCAAAGCACCCTCAGCAAAACATTACAAGAAGATAAAATGGAAAATAACAATGAAAACCAACAGTGGGAGGTAGTACAGTGAAGGGAAAAATAATCAAAGAGGAAAAACAAACCATGTTAAGTAACATAAATAAACAAATATGGCTGGAAGAACCATCCATATCTCAAAAATAATCCTAAATGTTAATGGCTTAAACTCACCAATTAAGAGACACAGGCTAGTAGAATGGATCAAAAAAAAAAAAAAAAGATCAAACAATATGCTGCCTACAGAAGACGTATTTTATAGGAAAAGACATACATAGATTGAAGGTGAAAGGTTGGGAAAAATCATATCACTAATATGGACTTCAGAAACAAGCAGGAGTGTCCATACCTATATCAAGCAAAATAGATTTCAAGCCAAAGTTAATCATAAGGGACAAAGAGGGACACTACATACTGCTCATGGGAACCATACAACAACAAGACATAACAATCATAAATATATATGCTCCAAACAATGGTGCAGCTATTTTCATCAAACAAACTCTTCTCAAGTTCAAGAGTCTAATAGACCACCATACAATAATTATGGGAGACTTCAACACACCTCTCTCACCACTGGACAGATCTTCCAAACAAAAGTTGAATAAAGAAACTATAGAACTCAATAATACAATTAGTAACCTAGACTTAATTGACATATATAAAATATCACACCCAACATCAAGCAGTTACACTTTTTTCTCGGCAGCACATGGATCATTCTCAAAAATAGATCATATATTAAGTCACAGGGCAACTCTTAGACATTATAAAGGAGTAGAGATAATACCATGCATATTATCTGATCATAATGGAATGAAACTGGAAATCAATGATAAAAGAAGGAAGGAAATTCATGCATCCCTTGGATAAGGAACAATAGGTTACTGAATGATCAATGGGTTATGGAAGACATCAAGGAGGAAATTAAAAAATTCTTAGAGATAAATAAAAACACAGACACAACATATCTGCATCTATGGGACACAATGAAAGCAGTTCTAAGAGGAAAATTCATTACCTGGAGTTCATTCCTTAAAAAAAGAAAAAAAAAAAAAACAACAACAAATAAATGATCTCAAACTTCATCTCAAGATCCCAGAAAAAGAAGAGCAAAACAGCAGCAAAAGAACTAGACGGCAAGAAATAATTAAAATCAGAGCTGAAATTAATGAAATTGAAACAAAAGAAACAATTGAAAAAATTGACAAAACTAAAAGTTGATTCTTTGAAAAAATAAATAAGATCGACAGACCCTTAACCATGCTAATGAAGAGAAGAAGAATGAGAACTCAAATCACTAGCATACAGGATAAAAAAGGCAATATCACAACAGACACTTCAGAAATACAGAAGATAATTAGAAATTATCTTTTGGTATATATATTTATCTCTTTATGATATTTATATTTTGAATCTTTATACTCCAATAAAATAGAAGATAGTGAAGGAATCCATAAATTTCTTAAGTCATATGATGTACCCAGATTGAGTCAGGAGGATATAGACAACCTAAACAGACCAATATCAATTGAGGATATAGAAGAAGCCATCAAAAGACTACCAACTAAGAAAAGCCCAGGACCGGATGGGTATACAGCAGAGTTTTACAAAACCTTTAAAGAAGAACTAATACCAATACTTTTCAAGCTATTCCAGGAAATAGAGAAAGAGGAAAAACTTCCAAATTCATTCTACGAAGCCAACATCACCCTGATTCCTAAACCAAAGACACTTCAAAGAAACAAAACTACAGACCAATATTTCTAATGAACATAGATGCAAAAATCCTCAATAAAATTCTGGTGAATCAGATATAAAAACATATCAAAAAAATTGTGCACCACGATCAAGTAGGATTCATCCCTGGGATGCAAGGCTGGTTCAATATACAGACATCAATAAATGTTATTCACCACATCAATAGACTTAAAGATAAGAATCATATGATGATCTCGATGATGCAGAAAAAGCATTCAACAAAGTACAGCATCTCTTCATGTTCAAAACTCTAGAAAAACTAGGGATAGCAGGAATATACCTCAATATTGTAAAATATATCAATGCTAAGCCTCAGGCTAGCATCATTCTGAACGGAGAAAAATTGAAGGCATTCCCTCTAAAATCTGGAACAAGACAGGGATGCCGTGTCTCACCACTTCTGTTCAAAATAGTTCTCAAAACACTGGCCAGAGCAATTAGACAGACGAAAGAAATTAAAGACATAAAAATAGGAAAATAAGAACTTAAATTATCACTATTTGTAGATGACATGATTCTATACCTAGCAGATCCAAAAGGGTCTACAAAGAAAGTATTAGAGGTAATAAATGAATTCAGCAAAGAAGCAGGATATAAAATCAACAGGCATAAATCAAAGGCATTCCTGTATGTCAGCGACAAATCCTCAGAAATGGAAATGAGGAAAACCACTCCATTCAATATACCCTCAAAAAATAAAATAAAATACTTGGCAATCAACCTAACAAAAGAGGTGAAAGACTTATACAATGAAAACTACAGAACCCTAAAGAGAGAAATAGAAGAAGATCTTAGAAGATGGAAAAATATACCCTGTTCATGGATAGGCAGAAGTAACATCATCAAAATGGCGATATTACCAAAAGTTCTCTATAGGTTTAATGCAATACCAATTAAAATCCTAATGCCATTTTTTTGTAGAAATAGATAAAGCAATCATGAAATTCTTATGGAAAAATAAAAGATCCAGAATAGCAAAAAGAACTCTAAACAGGAAGTGTGAATCAGGCAGTAAAGATACACCAGACTTCAAACTATATTACAGAGCAGTAGTAACCAAAACAGCATGGTACTGGTACTAAAACAGGCGGGTGGCCCAATGGCATAGAATAGGGGACACAGAAACCAATCCACAAGATTACAACTATCTTATATTTGATAAAGAGGCTGAAAGCATGCAATGGAGGAAGGATAGCCTCTACAACAAATGGTGCTGGGAAAACTGGAAATCCATATGCAACAAAATGAATCTGAGTCCCTTTCTCTTGCCATGCACAAAAGTTAACTCAAAATGGATCAAGGAGCTTCATATCAAATCAGAGACTTCTGATAGAAGAGAAAGTTGGCTACGATCTACATACTGTGGGGTCAGGCTCCAAATTCCTCAACAGGACACCTATAGCACAAGAGTTAATTACTAGAATCAACAAATGAGACTTACTCAAACTAAAAGTTTTTTTTTTTTTTTTTTTTTTTTTTTACTCAGCAAAAGAAACAATAAGAGAGGTAAATAGGAAGCCTACATCCTGGGAAAAAATCTTCACTCCTCACACTTCAGATAGACCCCTAATATCCAGAGTATACAAAGAACACAAAAAATTTAACAATAAGAAAACAAGTAACCCAATCAACAAATGGGCCAAGAACCTGAGCAGACACTTCTCAGAAGAGGACATACAATCAATCAACAAGTACATGAAAAAATGGTCACCATCTCTAGCAGTCAGAGAAATGCAAATCAAAACCACCCTAAGATACCATCTCACTCCAGTAACATTGGCAGCCATTATGATGTCAAAAAACAACAAGTGCTGGTGAGGATGTGGGGAAAAGGGTCCACTTGTACATTGTTGGTGGGATTGCAAATTGGTGCAGCCAATTTGGAAAGCAGTATGGAGATTCCTGGGAAAACTGGGAATGGAACCACTGTTTGATCCAGCTATTGCCCTTCTCAGACTATTCCCTAAAGACCGTAAAAGAGCGTACTACAGCGATACTGCCACATCGATGTTCATAGGTGCACAATTTTTCACAATTGCTAGACTGTGGAACCAACCCAGATTCCCTTCAATAGATGAATGGATGAAAAATGTGGAGTTTATACACAATGGAGTACTACTCTGCATTAAAAAATGACAAAATCATAGAATTTGCAGGGAAATGGATGGCATTAGAGCAGATTATGCTATGTGAAGCTAGCCAATCCCTAAAAAACAAATGCCAAATATCTTCTTTTATATAAGGAGAATAACTAAGAACATATTAGGGAGGAAGAGCTTAAGAAGAAGATTAACATTAAACAGGGATGAGAGGTGGGAGGGAAAGGGAGAGAAAAGGGAAATTGAATGGAAATGGAAGGAGACCCTAAGGGTTATAGAAAATTACACACAAGAGAAAGTGAGGGGGAAGGGAAAAGAACAAGGGGGTGAAAAAATTACAGTAGATGGGGTAGCGAGAAAAGAGGGGAGGGGAGAGGAGGGGAGGGGAGGGAGGATAGTAGAGGATAGTACAGGCAGAAGAATACAATAGACACTAGTATGGCAATATGTAAATCAGTGGATGTGTAACCAATGTGATTCTGTAATCTGTATTCGGGGTAAAAATGGGAGTTAATAACCCACTTGAATCAAAGTGTGAAATATGATATGTCAAGAACTATGTAATTTTTTGAACAACCAACAATAAAAATTTTAAAAAAAATTAATAGAGGTTTCAGGGTGACTAATTTTCACTGCCACACAGGATGGGGTGTGGGGAATGTGCCATCTTTGGTCTTGCAGTTCATGCTGTGTATGTGGCATTAGTTAAGAAGCAGCCCCAAGGAAGAGTCCTGGGTCTCTTTTTGGAAAGCATAAGATTGATGTGACAAAAATAAAAACAAATCTATTTTTCTTTCTTTCTTTCTTTCTTTCTTTCTTTCTTTCTTTCTTTCTTTCTTTCTTTCTTTCTTTCATTCTGTGATTCTTTCTTTCTTTATTTCTTTGTTTTTTTTCCTTATCTTTCTTTCTCTCTTTTTTTTTTTTTTAAACAGAAATGGAGCGCAGGGACACTTTACCACTGAACCACATCTTCAGCCCTTTTAAATATTTTAATTATAGATAGAGTCTTTCTGCATTTTTTTAGGGCCTCACAAAATTGCTATGGCTGGGTTTGGACTTCTGATACTCTAGCCTCAGCCTCAGGAACTGGGATTATAGGTGTGGGACACCTCAGCTGGTAGGAAAAACAAAATATCTAAACTAGATCCCTCTCCACATGGGAGAATAAAACTAAAGCAAGGTAAGAAAGAAAAATTTTTCTAAATGTTCAAAAACGTGTATGTGTAACCGATGTGATTCTGCAATCTCTATACTGGGTAAAAATGGGAGTTCATAACCGACTTGAATCAAATGTATGAAATATGATATGTCAAGAGCTTTGTAATATTTTGAACAACCAATAAAAAAATAAGTTACCAAAAAAAATACCAAAATAATCACATATGATGTCACCCTCTTTATGTTCTTAAAGGTGAAAAATAAAAGAACACAACTGAAAATCTTTATATATAATCTGAATTTGGGGATTCAATTTTTTTAAGTCAGTAACTGTGGGCAAGACTCTAAATGTTTGTTTATGAAAATTAGAGAAGGGATTACATCAAAATTTTCTACCTGAAAACTAATTACCCACACATCCAAACCACTAACACTAATCTAATCACCCATGCTAATCTAATTACCTACAGTATTTAACTAACACTGATTGGAAACACCCTGAATGCAATCAAGGAAGAAGTGGGTGTGGTCTTCAGGGACTCAAAAAAGTGCACTCCAGGAGACCAGCTCATTCCTCTCCAGAGTAGAGTTTGAAGCTCCCCTGGCTGAATGAAATCAAAATCAACCTCCTCCACACCTTGCGTGCCTGATTCTAAAGCTTAATTCATATTTTCACTTCTGAAGCAAGAACTGCTGAAACCATTGAGCAATTATTAAGGTACGAATACAATTGCTACATGAGCTGTAGCTACTACGTTCCCAAACAAAATCAAAAGTAATTTTGTAGTTTAAACTTTTTTTCCTTTCTTTTTATTTCTGTTTGTTTGTTTATTTATTTATTAATTGATTGATTGATTGATTGATTGATTGATTGATTGTACTGGAGACTGAATTCAGAGGCACTGGACCACTGAACCACATCCCGATTTCTCTTTTGGATTCTATTTAAAGACAGGGTCTCACTGAATTGCTTAGAGTCTTACTTTTGCTGAGGCTGGTGAAGAACTTGCACTGCTTCTGTCTCAGGTGTGTGCTACCATTCCCAGTGCTCCCACATATTTTATAAGCACTCTGAAACTAGTTCTCAGATAATGTATAATTTTTTACCTGTAGATTCAAAATTATTTTTAGGAATATTTTATCTCCTCCATTCTTAGAAGTTCAACTATAGTAGAAATGAGAACCCAGATTTTTAGCTAAATAAAAACTGTGAAGAAGTCTTTGTTTTCTGGAGCAGATTAAAATAATCACATATTTTCACAGTATGAAAGGTGCTTGATGATAGTTCAGACTTGTATAGAGAGCTATTCACTTAAATATTTGATTTATATGCATTCTTTATTTACTCAGTTTTTTCTGTTTGTCATGTACAAAGGCAAGTTTTTTTTTCTTTTCTTCCCTCAGAATAATGGATTCAGAAAAAACAAAAAGTGTTCCAGAAAGAACTCACTTGCTCTGTCTGCCTGAAGTACCTTATATACCCATTCACCATAGGCTATGGACACAGCTTTTGTTGGCCCTGTTTCTTCATTCCCTGGGGACAAGCCCAAATTCTTGCCTGTTGCCCTGTGTGCAGGGAGCCATCACAGCATGGAGATGTCAAAAACAATATTCTTCTGAAGAATCTTACATCTATTGCAAGGCAGGCTCATCTCAGGCAATTCCTGAACTCTGATAAAAATATATGTGTGACCCACCAGCAGACAAAGAAGATTTTCTGTGAGGAGAACAAGAACCTGCTCTGCTAGCTCTGCTGCAACTCTCAGGAGCACAGGGCTCAAAACCACCCTTCAGTGGAAATGGCTTCTGAGGAATACCAGGTAAGTGACACCAGTGAGAGCACTGTGAAGGATGAGCAGTGGAGCTAAGAGATTACAAAAGAGCTGAGAATCTGGATGATGATGATTGCCCTACTCTTTTCTGTATGCTAGGTAATTTTATAAGCATCAAGGAAGAAGCTAAGAACCAAAGATGTAAGCAATAAATATAATATGCAGGCATGCCAGCCTTTGTGGAGCTTGATTCCACAGAGGTAGTGATAAAGTAGTTGGTCACTTTAATTTTAATTTTCATGGTTAAGGCATTAGAAACTGCTCATTTTGAAAAGAGTTACTGGCTACCAAATGACAAATGCAATACATTTCTATACAGCATGAATATGTACTAACACTAGGGAATAAATAAGATAAAAGGCTTTGGAGAATTAACAGAGTAGAGCATCAGAAAACAAAATTCTGAAGCCAATTGCCACACTATCTAAAAACTATTCATCTTTATCACTATCCCTAGGCACATGGCTACATTATGCACTTTTGCAGTCTGAAATCTCCTAAAATTCACAATCATCAATAGCAAAAGGAAAGCAATATGACTTTTTCTCACTAAAGTACTTATTTCTTATTTTTTTTATTCTCTATCATTGTGAGATTGAAACCAAATGTGCTTGCTTCTCTATTGTTCAAGTTTATATTTTTTTTTTGACAGGAGAAGCTCCTAAAGCAAATAAGATCATTACCGGAAAAGATCCAAGTAAATCAAAGAAATATAAATGAAGAGCACAAAATAATCAGTCCATGGATCGTAAGTATGAGTCTATTTCCTTGAGACTCAGCTTGAAACAGATATACTAGAAATCCATCCATTATTCACTATAGCATCATGGTGTAACGATATTAGGTATATCATTTCTGGAGACTTCGAATTCTGAAAGTAAAATTTGACCTTGTTGATCAAACAAATGACCAGGCATTGTCATAGGGAGTTTTGAGATGAAAATTAATTTTCTAACCAGAGATCATAATATTACATATAGTTATTTATGTGACAGCTATAAATTCTAATTGCTTGCATATTGAAATTTATCTTTGAAGGATAAATTGTAAATAAAAACCTTTTCTTAAGATATTTTAGGCATTCGTGAAGCAGATAAAAGTGGTTGGAGGAAAGGATGGGTTGGTTCCTTTCCATTGTTATAAAAACTAGGGAAAGAATGAAGATAAAAGAAGAGTGTATTTCTAATTTCTGAAATGTGGATGAATATAAAATTATGGCATATGTAACATACTGGAAAAAAGACAATGGTCAAAGAGAGAGGTTTAGGTGGAGGAGGATAAAATCAAACTGGAATTGTGATCTAGACAATCTATCTCTACAGTACTCTGTGTATCTCAGGGAAGAGCTGATCAGGGGTGAGTACAGGAAACTACATCCAATTCTTCATGAGGAGGAAAATCGACATCTCGACATTCTTAGAAAGGAAAGCAAAATAATTTTAGAGGAACTCAAAAAAGTGAAGCCAATATGGTTTAAAAGAAGAAAGACTTAAGAGTAGTATACAAGGAGCTGGTGAAAATGTCCCATAAACCATATGTGGAGCTGCTCCAGTTAAGAACTGAGTTGTTCATATAGTATATAAAAGTATTTTATAAGATTTGGGGTTCTCAATTTTGACCACATTATTTGGTAGTTTATATTTCCTGCATCAATTATGGAGTTCTTTCCTCTTTGGATATAATCTACTTAAAGTTTACCTTCTATCCTGACTATAAATAAGCAAGATTTATGAAACTAGCTCTGCTAGAATTTTTTTAAAATTTTTCTGTTGTATCTTGCTTCTCTAACATCCAGAAAAATAACAATTTATTCATGAATATTTCATTTTTTGCCTGCCATTTGACAATATGCAGACATCTTGAAAAACTTTATGTTCTCTTTCTTCTGTTTAAAAGTTGTGAAATTGGGGACAGTAAACACTGTGTATTACTGATATCCTTCATTCTCACACTTTTAAGACCCTCTGGATTCTGATTTAATCACAAATTCAGAATCTTTAAATATGCTTTGCTGGTAATGTTCTGAGAGATGAAAATGAATTAATTCATAAGAAGTATTGATGTGATGATATTTGATACTACATGATCTTTCCAAAAAAAAAATACTATTCGATTTCTTTTAAAAAAAAATAAGCCTTTTTTTTTGTTTTCTTTGCAGGACTTGGGAGACCTATTGACCAGATAAATTTTGACTTTTGTGTAAACTGGGATATCATTGAGAGCTATGAAAGTGTTTAAGTTGTTTCTAACAAACTGTGTTTCTAATCAACTATGTTTTCATGTGTTTCTTTGAATATGATTTCCTGTTCTCCAATATGAGAAGTCAGCCTCTATTTTCCCTGTTGGTTGAGGGATATATGTCATCCTGCGCTGAATGTTGACGTTCATAAATGCAACCATGTGGGGCTGGGGATGTGGCTCAAGCTGTAGAAAGCTCACCTAGCATTCGTGGGGCCTGGGTTTGATCCTCAGCACCACATACAAAACAAAGATGCTGTGTATGCCCAAAACTAAAAAAAAAAGTAAATATTAAAAAATTCTATCTCTCTCTCTCTCACACACACACACTCTCTCTCTCACTCTTTCTTTAAGAAAAATAAATAAATAAGGTAAATGCAACCATGTATGATTTGACATTGTAAATCAGAAACATTTAGGTTCATGTTACAGTTTTTTTCTAGTTAGCTAATGAGAGACATGGGTACCTCTGAGAAATGGGTTGTTAACTGGCAAATTAAGTAAGAAAGATTCCTAGAAACAGTCCCTTCTCATGTTCACAGAGGTACATTTATGAGGAAAGGGTTTCAAGAAAAGTTTTCAGCAGAATTGTTGTTTATTTTCTTAAAAACTGTGATGACATTTTTGTCACCATAAGATTCATGTCCTCTTCCTACTTTCAGGAGACAATCAGTGGAGCTGCACTTGCCTCAGCCTATAAAGCCAGCACTTCCTGCCAAATCAATGGACTGATAGACAGGCTCAAGTGTTTCCAAGTTGTCAGCCCAGTGATGGCAGCATAGTGTAATGATTTACAATAATGATTTTCTATGGGAAACCTTTCCATTTATTAACCTTTAATTTACCCAAAGGGAATGGTCTGCCAATTGGTATTTATAATTATATTTAGTAATGTGATCACCATGATTAAATAAAGAAAAAAATAAGTGATCACTGGTATAATAATAAATGTGATTTGGGCTATACATACAAAACCATTTCAATCAATAAGACAATTATAAATTAGTTCAGTATGTTCCCATTTTAAATTAAGTGCATGCAGTGATGAAGGTTATTTAAACATTACCCTTAAAATGTCTTAGAAATTGAATGTGTGATATGTATTTTATTAAATATAATATACTAAATGCATTAAATTTAATATAATAGCATGTATGAACAAACATAAAATAACTGAATGCACAGAGCAATATTTCACAAGAATCAAAAAAAGGCAAGTTGGTATATGATGAAGCAGTTTTTAGATTTCTATGGTAGAACTAAATAGGAACCATAGCAAGAAATTATTGCTTTGGATTGAATGGGAATGCAGACCTCTGATTTCTCAGATGAAATGAAAAGTAACTAGCTAAAAGTAGACATGTCCACCCTTTTATTACAGTGTCCATATATTTAGGAGTGTTTTCATTGTGGTTGGAATATTGTTTCTTCTGCAGCATTCTAGAAACCTGTGAGTGCAATGCACTTCAGCCACAATTACTCCTGTTCTTCTGCCACCCCATCTCCCCCCTCACATTAAGACTCAAGTAGATCTTCTCATCTAACAGCAATTTAAAAGTTGGTTTTGATTTGAATATTCTCTTCATTCTACAGTGGAGATATTCTTTGAAAATACAATGTTTATTGATAACCTCAAGCTATTTGATGATGTCAGAAGTTTGAGATTTGGGCACATCCTTCCAGACTCATCTTTGAATTCTGATGGAATTAACTATTTTGCTGCATGGGCAACAGAGAGTTTCAACTCTGGGCAATTGTACTGGGAATTAGATATGAAGGACCCTTTGGACTGGGCTGTAGGAGTCTGTAAGGATTCCTGGATAAGAAGAATGGCACAGTGATTGAATCCTAAGACAGGTTTCTTCTCCTTTTTTTGAAGGAAGATGATGACCATAGTCTCTTCACAACCTCCCCAGTGCTTTCTCACTACATAGAGAAGCCTCAGGGCCGGGTTGGTGTGTTTCTTGATTTGAAAGTGAAAGTGTGAGTTTTGTGAATGTTGCCAAGAGTTCTTTTATATGGCGGTACCTGGTACTCTTCTGGCTCTTTGAATTTCCCAGTCAGGCTTTTTGTTCACACTGGACACAAGTGAACAGGGAGAAGTCAGAAACTCTATGCCTGGGGAATTTACATTTCGGGCAGCCCTTCCTAGTTGAAGTTTACAATACTGTACTTTCGTGCTTTTTATTTAATTTGTACTTGATCCAAACATGGTGGCACATCCCTATTAATTCACACAATTTGGTTAGTTTGGGAGTCTGATGTAGAAGGACTTCAAGTTTGAGGCCAGCCTGGGCAACTTAGCAAGACCCTGTCTCAAAATTATTAAAAATAATAATAAGAAGAAGAAGAAGAAAAAGGACTGGGAATGTAGTTCTTTGATAGAATACCCCTATGTTTAATACCCAATGAAAAAATTAAAATGGCATTTGGTTGAAAATAAATTTCTTTTTAAATATAAAGACAGTGTAAATTACCAAACTGTGTTGACTCATTTTTTTTTCCTTTTAATGATGGTCATCTTTTGTGGAACATAAAATGACTGGCAAACCATGTGTTCCAGATGCACTACATGCTGTGACTGCTTGCATGTTTTGTGAATTTGTCAGTTTTAAGATTGCATAATTTTATGATTTAAGCTGAATGACATTTTGTAGGATAAATTTTTATATCATTGTCTGTAATAAAAATTATTTTGATGTTTTCATCTTTCTATTGATCTAAGAAAATATAATTTATTTTTCCTCGGGAAATGAAAACAAAGGGAGTTCTTTCTCAAACTCAGGACAAGGACTCATTTTTCATTGAAGCCAGTAAATTTGGACCTTCCTCTTTCCCTTATATTTCCTAAAATATTTTAAAGGAGTTTTATGTTAACAGCAAAACTGAAAGGAAATTAAAAAATTACATGTATTAACTGCCCCCTCTTTGTAAATACAAGTGTGTAGCTTCACTTGTTTCCAGCATCCCTAGTCAGAAGGATACATTTGTTAAAACCAATGAAATTATTTAATGCACAGACTATGTGGATATCACATACTTTTAATATCATATAATGAGGAAAGAAGTTTTTATGTGTTCTTTCTTTCTAAAATTATATCTCCAGTCTATCTATTAGAAAAATAGCTGCAAACCAAAACTGAAGATCATTTTACAAAAGACCTATGTAGTATTCCTCAAAATTGTGAAGGTCATGAAAGTAAAAAGAAGATCATTCAACTCAAACCAAAGGAGATGTGAGAGTAAATTCAATGCTCCATTCTAGGTTGGATCATGGAATAGAACATCGGATGTTTATATAGAAGCTGGTGAAATCTGAAAAATGTCTGACTTCAGTTTGTGATAACCTCCCAATTTAAGATTCCTATTTTTGCAAATTGTGCCATGGAAATGTATGATCATTTTAGGGGAGAAACAAACTTGGCATGGAAATACAAATTCATTCCATCACATTTTTAACATCTCTTTAAATATAAAATGTTTTCAAGTTAAATTTGAAAAGTTTTAGAACAAATATCTATATGTCCATGCTCCATGACATGCTTATGTTGTGAACAAGGCAAGTTTTAGAAGAACATATAGTGTAATTCAGTTTTTGAAAAATGTTCACTACACTGATGCTTCATCCATGAAATTTGGTCAGTGGCTGAAGTGTGAAGCCCTGTGAAGTAGTGATCCTCTGAATATGCAGAGCTTGGACCACTTTCCTTCTGAGTTCTGCTGTTTGTCCTATTTTTCACTTGCAATAGCAGTTGTGGTTGCCAGTTTAAGTGAAGCATTTTATGCTTGACCTTGATGGTACTTTGTGACAATTTGATGACAGATATTGATGAAAACACACTTTCAGACCTTGCTCCTCACATTGAAATCCTCAGAGAATTGATTGTGTCCACGATGGCCTCACAAATATAAAACTTGGTCAATGCTCTTTAAAGAAAGAGAAACAATTTAATGTATCTAAAATTTCATATTGAATTATCTTCAGGGACTCATAGGCCATACAGTGTTATGGGTTTGAATAGTTGATATGAATTAATGAGTGCTATCACTGCTCAGAAATGGATGAATCTAACTGTATCCATATGTAAATGACAAAATGGCAATGGCTTGAATGAAAAGGGGTTTTTCATTCATGGTAACAAACATACTTCTTCAGGGAAGAATTTGGATAGTAGCCAGATATGTGTGTGTAGGATGGAAGAGAACATACGGGAACTAATCTTTCTACTCAATTTCCTGTGGATGAAAAATTGCTCGAAAAATAAATGTGTTATTAAAAATATGAAGAGGCCCACCTGCTGTAAATGGTGAATTTTTTTAAGTAGTGTCATTTTGTCATTTCTCAACAGATGAATAATATTTACATTTTACATACACAATGAGTATTTGAATATAAAAGACCAGAGTCTACGATTCTAAATAAACCATTTATGAAAAGTATGGCTATAATCTCTTGATGAAAGTTTAGAAAAATGAATTTGAGAACAATCTTATATATTATTCTGTATTTCAGAGATCAAAAACTATTTTCTTAAAGAATCCAAATAAAATTATGGGTGTCAAAATAGGTGCAAATGTAGGACCCCATAATCATCAACTATGCTTTGAGTGTTAGTTTCACAGGGTAACATTCCACAGAGTGACAATCAAGGCAAAATCTTGGATTCTTGTACTGCTGTTTTATCTTTTTTGTTCAAGGACTAATCTAGTGTCAGTTATTACTGGATCCAACATGGCGGCAGGCAGAGAGGCTGCACTCTCAATGCACTCCCAGTGATGGGGTCATAAAGTCGCAAGGATAAATCTTGGATCCTACCAATGGAGATTCTCCTAGCAAAATTCCACTGAAGAGAGACTGCCTGGGAGCTGCTAAGATTTTTTTAAAGCATCTGTGTGACCCTGACGAGCGGGACCCTGCCACTAGACGCGGAGTTCCAGATTCAACTTCCACAGTCCATGCACCGCGGGCACAGCTGCAGATCCGTCCACCCACCCGCAGCCAAAGTGACTGGGTCCTGCTAGATGCCGAGACACAGCTTGGCAGGAAGAAGTCTTTAGCCAAGGCCCCACGAGTCAGGAGCTGAGGCGAACCGGGCCGGACATGCCCCCCCCCCGGGACACTCCAGCAAGGAGCCTGGGGCCCGCCATACCAGAGAGGTGACTTCACCGGAGTTCGGCTGGAGGAATTCCTTCCCAGCAGAATCTACTTTAGCAGGTGCGTGACTTCCCATACTGATACAGACAGCCAGGAAACTTCATTGACTTCTCAGGGGTGGTGTCTGTAGGGAAGCAGAGGGGATCCCAGACCCCAAGGCCCCCATATCACCAGCGGTGACCATCAGGGTTTTAGCCACCAGTTTACCACAGCACTGGGGCTTAAAAGGGACACGCGGTGGGGCTGCAAGGGTAACTAGACCTCTGGAGAATCACTTCTGGAGAACAGTACCTGGCTGGCAGGCTGACAGGAGGAAGGGGGTTAAGAGCTGGAGAAGTGAAATGGCTCTGGACTGACAAGTCTGAAAGACTCCCAGGAGACGCCCTACAGAGATAGCTCTTGGCAGGTAGAGAGCAGATGTTCCGCTTGGAGGGCACAGCTCCGCCTACTGGAAGAGAAGAAGGTGGATCTCCAAGACTTTAATTTTTTTTTGTTGTTGTTGTTGCTGCTGCTGATATTTTTTTTCTCTCCTTATTCTCTCCCTGTTCCTTTCCCCCGTACTCCTTCTGTCTTTCTATCCGATTTCAAGTTTTATTGTTCTTTTTATTCCCCTCTAATCTATCTCTCCCTCCATCCTTTTTTCTTTTTAACAGCACCTTCATTCCCCTACCACCCAACTCTCATCCCAAGCATTACAACTTCCATTGCGTGTAATTGTCTAAATGCAAATAGGTGAATATCTCGAGGCTGTCTATAAGACTCCCAAATTCCTAGCTACTAACAACACCCTGATCCAATTGCCCGGTAGTATCCACCTTCAGTGGAGCAATCTTCTAAAGTATCCAAGACATACTAACCATCATACCACCAGAGCACCCAACCTAAATATATAGACCTAAGAACAAACAGCAAATCATTATATGCATACAGAACCTAGAAGCCTTATATGAATTGAATGAATCTGCTTTAAAGCACAACAAAACCCAACATTTCTAGGCATAATCTCCAAACACAAAAGAGAGACAACAGAGATATACAAAGCCAAAACAAATGTATAGGAGAAAGCAGTTACAAAGCAGTCAAACAGAGCTGAAAAGCAACGTGAACAATATGAAAAAGCAAGGGAAAAAAGGGTTACAAACAATGCAGGACAATCTAAATATACAGGAGGACATAGAAGAAACAGAAACATGGACAGGGAAAGAAATCAATGCATACCTAATTCAGATGGAATGGAATATTAGAGAAGACATGAGACAGCAAATCCAAGCATTGAAATTATATTTTGAAGAGGAACTAACCACACAAATTCAATCAGTAAAGAATGAGCTTTATCAGGAGATAGAGGTGTTAAAAAAAATCAAGTTGTAATCATAGAAATGCAAGAAACCGTAAATCAGATTAAAAGTGCTAATGAGAATATTACAAACAGACTAAAACAAGTAGAAGTCAGAACCTCAGATAATGAAGACAAAGTTTATCAACTTGAAAAGAATATAGTCAACACAGAAAAGATGCTGAAATCCCACGAGCAATCTATCCAAGAGATATGGGATCTTATCAAAAGACCAAATTTGAGAGTCATTGGGATAGAAGAAGGCACAGAGAATCAGTCCAAAGGAATGGATAGCTTACTAAGGGAGATAATACTAGAAAACTTCCCAGAGATGAAAGATGGAATGGATTGCCAAATCCTGGAAGCTTACAGGACACAAAACATCCAAAACCATAATAGACCAACTCCAAGACACATAATCATGAAGATAGCTAACATACAGGACAAGGAGAGAATACTAATAGCTATGAGAGAAAGGAGGCAGATTACATTTAGGGGTAAACCAATTAGGTTAACGACTGATTTTTCATCACAGACTTTGAAAGCGAGAAGATCCTGGAACAACGTATTTCAAACACTGAAAAATAATGGATTCCAACCAAAAATACTGTATCCAGCAAAACTAAGCTTCAGATTTGACAATGAAATTAAAATATTTCACGATAAACAAAAGCTAAAAGAATTCGCAGCCAGAAAACCAGCAAGGCAAAGCATTTTGAACAAAATATTACAAGAAGAGGAACTGAAAAATAGCGCCCAAAACTAACAGTGGGAGGTATCTCAGTAAAAGGGAAGAAAAATAACCAAAGAGGGAAAACTAGCCAATCTAAAATAAATAAATAAATAAACATGACTGGAAGTACAAACCATATTTCAATTGTAACCTTAAATGTTAATGGCTTAAATTCACCAATCAAGAGACATAGGCTAGTAACCTGGATTAAAAAAACAAATCCAACAATATGCTGCCTTCAGGAGACTCATATGATAAGAAAAGACATAACCACACTGAGGTGAAAGGTTGGGAAAAATCATACCACTCACATGGCCATTGGAAGCAAGCAGGAGTGGCCATTCTCATATCGAATAAAGTCAACTTCAAACCTAAGGTAATCAAAAGGGATAAAGAAGGACACTATACACTGTTAAAAGGAAACATCCACCATCAAGACATAACAATTATAAATTTATATGCACCAAACAATGGTGCTGCAACGTTCATAAAACAAACTCTCCTCAAGTTCAAGAGTCAAATAGACCACAACACAATAATTATGGGGGACTTCAACACACCACTCTCGCCATTGGACAGATCCTCTAGACAAAAGCTGAACAAAGAAACTATAAAACTTAATAACGTAATCAATAACCTAGACTTAACTGACATATATAGAATATATCAACCATCATCAAGTGGAAACACATTCTTCTCAGCAGCACATGGATCCTACTCAAAGATAGACAATATATTATGCCATAGGGCGACTCTCAGTAAATATAAAGGTGTGGAGATAATACCATGCACCATATCTGACCATAATGGAATGAAACTGGAAATTAATGATAAAAGAAGGAAGGAAAAATCCTGCATCACCTGGAAAATGAACAATGTTACTGAATGATCAATGGGTTACAGAAGATATAAAGGAGGAAATCAAAAAATTCCTAGAGATAAACAACAATACAGACACAACATATTGGAATCTACGGGACACAATGAAAGCAGTTTTTAGAGGGAAATTCATTTCCTGGAGTTCATTCCTCAAAAAAACAAAAAAACAACAAATAAATGAACTCACACTGCATCTTAAAACCTTAGAAAAGGAAGAGCAAAACAACAGCAAATATAGCAGAAGACAAGAAATAATTAAAATCAGAGCGGAAATCAACGAAATTGAAACAAAAAAAACCATTGAAAAAATTGATAAAACTAAAAGTTGGTTCTTTGAAAAAATAAATAAGATCGACAGACCCTTAGCCATGCTAACGAAGAGAAGAAGAGAGAGAATGCAAATTACTAACATACGGGATGAAAAAGGCAATATCACAACAGACACTACAGAAATACAGAAGATAATTAAAAAGTATTTTGAAACCCTATATTCCAATAAAATAGAAGATAGTGAAGATATCGATAAATTTCCTAAGTCATATGTTCTGCCAAGATTGAGTCAGGAAGACACACATGATTTAAACCGACCAATAACAAAAGAAAAAATTGAAGAGGCCATCAAAAGACTACCAACTAAGAAAAGCCCGGGACCGGATGGGTATACAGCAGAATTTTACAAAACCTTCAAAAAAGAATTAATACCAATACTTTTCAAGCTATTTCAAGAAATAGAAAAAGAAAAAGCTCTTCCAAATTCATTCTATGAGGCCAACATAACCCTGATCCCAAAACCAGACAAAGACACTTCAAAGAAACAAAACTATAGACCAATACCTCTAATGAACTTAGATGCAAAAATTCTCAATAAAATCCTGGCGAATCGAATGCAAAAGCATATCAAAAAAATTGTGCACCATGATCAAGTAGGATTCATCCCTGGGGTGCAAGGCTGGTTCAATGTACAGAAATCAATAAATGTTATTCACCACATCAATAGACTTAAATATAAGAACCATATGATCGTCTCGATAGATGCAGAAAAAGCATTTGACAAAGTACAGCATCCCATTATTTTCAAAACACTAGAAAAACTAGGGATTACAGGAACTTACCTCAACATTGTAAAAGCTATATATGCTAAGCCTCAGGCTAACATCATTCTAAATGGAGAAAAACTGAAGGCATTCCCTCTAAAATCTGGAACTAGACAGGGATGCCCCCTTTCACCACTTCTATTCAACTTAGTTCTTGAAATACTAGCCAGAGCAATTAGACAGACAAAGGAAATTAAAGGCATAAAAATAGGAAAAGAACTTAAATTATCACTATTTGGGGATGACATGATAATATACTTAACAGACCCAAAAGGGTCTACAAAGAAACTGCTAGAGTTAATAAATGAATTCAGCAAAGTGGCAGGATATAAAATCAACACGCGTAAATCAAAGGCATTCCTGTATATCAGCCACAAAACTTCTGAAATGGAAATGAGGAAAACCATTCCATTCACAATATCCTCAAAAAAAAAAAAATAAAATACTTGGGAATCAACCTAACAAAAGAGGTGAAAGATTTATACAATGAAAACTACAGAACCCTAAAGAGAGAGATAGAAGAAGATCTTAGAAGATGGAAAAATGTACCCTGTTCATGGATAGGCAGAACTAACATTATCAAAATGGCGATATTACCCAAAGTTCTCTACAGGTTTAATGCGATGCCAATCAAAATCCCAACGGCATTTCTTGTAGAAATAGATAAAGCAATCATGAAATTCATATGGAATAACAAAAGACCCAGAATAGCAAAAACAATTCTAAGCAGGAAGTGTGAATCTTGAGGTATAGCAATACCAGAGTTAAATCTGTACTACAAAGCAATAGTAACAAAAACAGCGTGGTACTGGTACCAAAACAGGCAGGTGGATCAATGGTTCAGAATAGAGGACACAGAAACCAATCCACAAAATTACAAATTTCTTATATTTGATAAAGGGGCTAAAAACATGCAATGGAGGAAAGATAGCATCTTCAACAAATGGTGCTGGGAAAATTGGAATTCCATATGCAACAAAATGAACCTGAATCCCTTTCTCTCGCCATGCACAAAAGTTAACTCAAAATGGATCAAGGAGCTTGATATCAAAGCAGAGACCCTGCACCTGATAGAAGAAAAAGTTGGCTCCGATCTACATATTGTGGGGTCAGACTCCAAATTCCTCAATAGGACGCCCATTGCCCAAGAGTTAATAACAAGAATAAACAAATGGGACTTACTTAAACTAAAAAGTTTTTTCTCAGCAAGAGAAACAATAAGAGAAGTAAATAGGAAGCCTACATCCTGGGAACAAATCTTTACTCCTCACTCTTCAGATAGAGCCCTAATTTCCAGAATATACAAAGAACTCAAAAAATTAAACAATAAGATAACAAATAACCCAATCAACAAATGGGCCAAGGACCTGAACAGTCACTTCTCAGAAGAAGACATACAATCAATTAATAAGTACATGAAAAAATGCTCACCTTCTCTAGCAGTCAGAGAAATGCAAATCAAAACCACCCTAAGATACCATCTCACTCCAGTAAGATTGGCAGCCATTAGGAAGTCAAACAACAATAAGTGCTGGCGAGGATGTAGGGAAAAGGGTACACTTGCACATTGCTGGTGGGACTGCAAAATGGTGCGGCCAATATGGAAAGCAGTATGGAGATTCCTGGGAAAGCTGGGAATGGAACCACCATTTGACCCAGCTATCGCCTTTCTCGGACTATTCCCTGAGGACCTTAAAAGAGCATGCTATATGGATACTGCCACATCAATGATCATAGCAGCACAATTCACAATAGCCAGACTGTGGAACCAACCTAGATGCCCTTTAATAGATGAATGGATAAAAAAAATGTGGCATCTATACACAATGGAGTATTATGCAGCACTAAAAAATGACAAAATCATGGAATTTGCAGGGAAATGGATGGCATTAGAGCAGATTATGCTAAGTGAAACTAGCCAATCCTTAAAAAACAAATGCCAAATGTCTTCTTTGATTCAAGGAGAGCAACTAAGAACTGAACAGAGGGAAAGAGCATGAGGAAAATATTAACATTAAACTGAGACGAGTTATGGGAGGGAAAGGGAGAGAGAAGGGAAAATGCATGGAAACGGAAGGAAACCCTCATTGTTATACGAAATCACATATACGAGGTTGTGAGGGCAATGTGGGGGGAGGGAGAGAACGGAACAACAACAGATGAGGTAGAGAGGGAAGATGAGAGGGGAGGGGAGGGCGGATAGTAGGGGATAGGAAAGTCAACAGAATACAACAGTCATTAATATGGTATTATGTAAACATTGTGAATGTGTAACTGATGTGACTCTGCAATATGTTTTGGGGTAAAAATGGAAATGCATAACTCACTTGAATCAAATGTATGAAAGATGAAAAAAATAAAAATTAAAAAAAAGGTTAAAAAAAAGAAAGTTTAGAAAAATGGATTTAAGAACAAGCTTATATACTATTCTGTATTTTAGAGATAAAAAACTATTTTCTTACAGAATCCAAATAAAATTATGGGGGTCAATATAGGTGCAAATGTAGGACCCCATAATCATCAACTATGCTTTAAGTGTTAGTTTCACAGGGGAAACGTTCCACAGAGTGACAATCAAGGAAAACTCTTGAATTTTTCTACTGCTTTTTTATCTTATTTGTTCAAGGAGTAATCTAGTGTCAGTTATACTAGATCCAAAAAATTTATCATTTTAGTTATATTTCTCTTTTTTTTTTCATTTTTCCTAGTAGCCTGTATAATGCACATGATATATGATCATGCACTTCAATTATCAGTGTCAGTTACTATTTTTCTTATTACTTTGAGTCTCATAAGTCTCTTAACCTTGATATCTCCATTTTGGGTGCTGAGTGTAGTAATTGGAGGCACATAAAATAAAATGAAGACAATTAGGATTTGGATTCTTCTAGTGTGACCCTCCATGTATATTAGGAATGTGATCTAGGCCTGCCATAAAATATTCAAAGAGTAGGTGCCTTTAAACAATTTATTTTCATACCTCTGGAGGCGAGACATCTGAATTCAAGTGATTAAAAAGGTCAAACACCCACCAGCGGCTGTGTGGGGAAATCGTTTCTTGTCCTTTCCATGCTGCTAGCTTCTTGATTTCTTTGGTTTGTGTCTTTAGAATTCTATGCATTTCAGACAGGTGTAGTGGCACATATCTGTAATCCCAGCTACCTTAGAGGCTGAGGCAAGAGAATCACAAGTTTGAGGTCAATGTTGGGCAGGCCCCAAGTGGCAGTAGTTAGGTTCTCTGGTCAAGGCTTCTACTGGGTTATGTTTTCAGTATGTAGCCAAGGTCTGGAATATCCTGATTCTGCATATGCAATTGAGGTCATAAACTTTTGCTTCTGAACATGCACCCACTTATATAATTTATTGAAAATGTTTTTCTTTGCATTGCCTCAAAAAGGGGCATATAAAGTCATTCAGGGTCTAGATGGAACTGGCTGGGGTAAATGGAACTGGCTGGGGCAAAATGGAACTGGTATTTAAAGCTGGAGACTACTGCCACCTCAAAATAAAGCATATCTGTTATCCCAACTGAGTCTTTCATCTTCTTCCACAACCCAGCATCCAGAACAATTTTTCCAGTTTCTGAGCATCTACCTCACAGCCAGCCTCAGAAACTAGGAAACTCCCTTAGTTCTGAAAGCTAAAGTTGAAAATCATGGTGAGGACTGGGTTGGCTCTCTCTGGCAGCTGTGAAGAATTTCTGTACTATGACTCTCTCCTGGTTCCTGGTGGCCGATGGCAAGCTTGGCTCTCATTGGATTATGGCAGCATTTCTCAGTCTCTACCTCTCTCTTCAAATGGCTCTCCTCTGTCCATGTCTCAAATATTCTTTCTCTTAGAAGGACCCTAATCATTGAATGTAGGTACCACCATAAATCCTAGGTGATCTTATCTGGAGGTCTTTAAATAAATTACATTGCAAAGCTCATATTTCCAAATAAGTTCACATTTACAACTACCAGGTCCCAGGTCCCAGATCTCTGTAGGAGACTATGTTTAACCCATTATAGTTTATAAAAATTCCTGACTTCAAAACACCACATAATAGTAAAAGCAAAAATACAAATGTATTTCCATTTCTCTACATACCATTGGAACTTTTAAAATTGGGGATGAGAAGTCGGTGTTTTATTTATTTTATTTTTTTTCTTCCAGAATAGGAAAATAACTCCGTACTTGCTGCAGACTGTGAAAGCACTCTTCAACCCTCTCTTTTAGGCTTTTCACTGAGGAGGATTATAGGTATTTTCATCTGAACTTGGCACTCTGGCCTCCTGTCATGGTCAGATTCTTGTGTGTACAACAGCTTGCCTCAGTTAATTCCAAGGCAGCAATCTCAATCCACAGATTTCAGTTTACTCTGTAAAATTTCTACAATTCCACAGCCTGTCTCTCACACTGTTTCTTCAGGTGTTGTGAAATGTGATGCCAGTTCTATCATGGAATCCATCCCTCAGGGGTACCAGTTGCAGATACTTACTCAAATACAAATCCTGATAGAACTTTTGGTGTCCTGAGGTCAAGGATGTGGTTCACTGGTAGAGCACTTGCCTGGCACAAATGGGGTAGGGGATTTGATTTTTAGCACCAGCAAATCAAACAAACAAACAAATAAAGACATAAATAAAAACTTGTTTTGTCTTTTTATGTGTAGCCTCTTTGGCTATCCCTGCAAATTACTAAGGGAAGGAGGCACCCCAGTGGAACCAAGAGCAGTTAGGGCATGTGTTGATGGAAGCCCAGGAACTCTAGTCAGAAAGAAGAAAGTTCAGAGGAGGAAGAATTATCAGGAAAAAAGTTGCAGCAAAAGACTATTACTGAATACTTTTCATTACCTGAGGGTGCAAGAATTGGCGCCATGGCTGCCACGTGCACGAGCTGGTCATGGCGCACCAAGGATTTTCCAAACAGCGGCAGCAGGCTTTTCTACTGCCGCGAGCCCAAATTTAGACCTGACCCACACGCACAGTCTCACAGGCTCTTGCTTCCTGTGCCCAGTAGCAGTTTGAGTCCGGGACTCTCCCCAGGGCCATCTAGGGGTGCCAGGGACAATGCAGGCAGAAGACCCCCGTGTCCCTGAAGTTTGATCATTTCCAAGGCCAGTAACTACAATGGTTCTCCCACACCGGGAGGCTAATGAGTAATGAGCACTATTAAGGCTTATTTCAAGTTTAAAAATCTTTGAGATAATGTACTAAATTGTCCAGAAAGTTGTTTTCTTAGTGGAATGCTACAGGATTTTCTTTAGCCAGCATTGTGTTGCGGAGTTCCTGCCTTCGTCCCAGTGCTGGTGAGGACGAGGGTGGAAGAATTTCCACTGTTGCTGAGAACTGGACAAGACTTTGGATCAAGCTAGCTGCCTGCAGAATTTACCTGGACTGTGATTTAAGCTAGCTGCCTGCAGAACTTACCTGGACTGTGATTTACCTGGACTGTGATTAACCTGTTGAGACACTTCTTTACCTGGACTGAGACAACAAACTGTAATCTACAACAAATTGTAACTCGATATCTTTGCTAACACTGTCATTGCTAGTATAATTTTTCCAAGGGCTTCTTGCATGGAGCCATCAATTGGCTTGATTTTGTGGCATTTTGTATTCTCCCCTTCTGCTTGTAGAAGATTATTTATGTTGTTTGTGTAAAAACCACTATTGTCATTATTTAAATTAAACAAAAGGGGGAAATGTTGCTGCAGCAAACTAACAGCGGGGGGGGGGGTGACGAGCAACTTGTGTACCTTGATACAGCTGGAGTGGGAGTCATTTATTGTAGGACAACAGAGGTATTTATACATTCCACATAGCTTATCTTAATTAACATAAAATAGATACAGCAGTCAACCAATAAGGAATCTCCACACTTAATGGCTCCCTGGCGCCACCTCGTAATCGACTCCCCCTGGCAAAATACCAGGCGCCATCCTTACTTGTTTATAGACTCTAACAGTTTTCTATGAGACTGCTGCTTGCCAGTCATCAGCTAGGGACTGGAGGTTCAGTGTCAGTGTTCCTGTAGGTTTTGTTACATGGTGTGCCTCTGGTGACAATGGAAAGGATCTGGAGGTTCAGTGTTGGTGCGCCTGCAGGTTTGCTTGTACGTGAGGTTTTGTGCTTGGTGTGATAGTGTCTGCCATCTTGCTGCATTTTTGTATGGTCACTCCTTTGTGTGAGTGCATCCCTGGTAGTCTCTTGTTTGCAAGCTGGAATGGCATTGAGACCTTGGGACTGCTGTGTGGAATTGCTTGGGGAATCTGGAGATCAGATCCATCAGATTGTGGGGGGGATCTCAGTGGGGGATCCTCTCAGAGATGTATGTTTGGTTCAACCTACAGAAATCAATAAACATAATTCATTATATCAATAGATTTAAATACAAGAATCATGTGATCATATCAATAAATACCAAAAAAGCATTTGATGAAACACAGTAAGCCTTCATGTTAAAAATTCGAGAAAAAAATAGTGATAGTAAAATATAACACAAGATTATAAAAGCTATATATTCTAAACCCAAGGTCAACATCATTCTAAATGGAGAAAATTAAAAATAGTTTCTAGGAGACAACATTTAACCCATTATACGCAAATGGGCTCTTTTACCACTTTTCAACATTGTCCATGTGAATTTAGTGATAAATTCCACTAAATTGTCCAACTTTTTCAACATTGTCCATGTGAATTTAGTGATACAGAGCTCCAGTTGAAGTCATACATCTCATTTTCTGACCTTTGCTATCAGCCTTAATCCCATCTCATGGCTAATGTGACTTATGAAATGTTCCAAATTTAAAGGTTTTCCTCATATGCATAATACTGTGTTCAATCACTAGTAACATACACACACACACACTCACACACACATACACACACACTCTCTCTTACACACACAAACACACACAAAATATATAAGTTTGCATAATCTGTGCTTACAACCATGGTAAACTTCTCTATTAATTGAAAATACAAATAGCACATAACCCACCCCCAACTTCACAACACAAGAATATCAATATTTTCACTTATTATATATGATTTGGCTTTTTTTTTTAAGAAATGCTGTTTAAAATGGAGAACACCCTAACATGATTGTTTCTCTTTTGTATGTATGTAATAAAACCATTAAAGATCTTCTATATACTCAAAAAAATATAAAAAGAGTCAGGTCTTAGTCTGAGGGTGCAGCTCAGTGATAGAGTTCCTGCCTTGCAAGCATGAGGCCCTGAGGTAGAGCTTCAGCAGAGAGGAGTAAGCAGTCAGAAAAGGAATAAATATGAATGAAAATCAGATTTTTTATTTTTATTTTTTCCAGTGTATGTTACAAATCTAAAATCTCACACATGCTAAGCAGTTGCTAAACTACTGAGATATATCCCCAACAAGGGCTCTTTAATTTTGAATTTTCAAATTTAGTGTCCAGAATGGAAATAATGGACATAATCTGCAACAGCATTTTTTTAAAGAGAGAGAGAGAATTTTTTAATATTTATTTTTTAGTTTCTGGTGGACACAACATCTTTATTTTACTTTTATGTGGTGCTGAGGATCAAACCCAGCACCCTGTACATGCCAGGCGAGCGTGTGACCACTTGAGCCACATCCCCAGCCCAACAGTTTTATTTTTCAAATAAATTCAACATTTTACCCATCTAGAATTTATATAGAATAGTCTAAATTCCCAAAGCGTGTTAAGAAAGCAAAAGCATATATTTATATACAACATACTACTGAAACTGCCTACAAGACTCTATAGAAAATACAAGTATTCTTTGAGTTCCAAAAGCTTTGTGCATTATTTCCATCATTCTTTATACATAAAAATTTAATACTATAATTGATAAATTTTTGTTTTAATAAAAAAATGATAAGAAGAGTTTCCTCTCTGTAAAGTGCGTAATATAAATATGCAATTATATACAAGAAGAATCTTTGAAAGACCTTTGTCTGAAAAAATAACTTCATTTCTTTTGACAAAATGGAGGCCATCAGGTGGGAACTTTTATTTTCTCCTCCTCTAGTTTATTATCTCTACATCTTTTGTTTGTAACCACAAACAAAGCCTAAAGAAAGTTTAACCATAAAGAAAATTTACTAAAATTTTCAGAGCCTGGAAGCCTGATAGCATTCTTCCTGGGCATCACATTTGATGATGGAGAAAAAGCAAGAGAAATACACTAAATGAGAAGGGAAAAGCTGTGGACTGTTGGGTGGATAATTTACAAGGAAAAACACAAAAGGCTAAAAAATGAGAAGAATTTAGAAGTAAGATGAATTCTTTTTTTTTGTCAGTCTTGATATTATTTTGGACTTAATATAGTAATGACACATCAAAGCACCCGATATAGTGAGTTAAGGACTAAGGAAGTACATACAACTGAATGAAAGAGAAAGCATCAAAGGAGACTAAGAATGCATGTCAGGAAACCACAGGTTATTGTATTTAAAGCAGAGCAAAGACTGATGAGTGAAAAACAATCAGTACATAAACTTCACCATAAAGAAAATTTATTAAAATTTCACTCTTTTTTCATGCATCCATAATCCACTCTGCAGGGAGGGCAGTGGCACTCCCTGCACCTAAGGAAGAGGTAAGCCTAAGTAGTGCAGTGACAAAAAAGGGAACATGGGGCTCATCATCTGCTACACCATTTACTTCAATTGCAAGAGGTGGAGCAACACCAACTTCAAGATCACACTTAGGGAACAAAGAGTAAAGCAGAAGTTTGCCCAGAAGAGAGTGTGTTCTTCAAGTTACAGGGTCTTAAAGATGTTGAAGCTGTTCAGAAAGTCTTCTTTGAAGAAATACAGCTTGGTTAAGAGTCACTAGCTCAAGGTGAACTTGAGAAAGCTGTGGACCATCTCTCAAATGTACTTGCTGTGTATGAACAGCCACCTCACTTGCTGAATGTGTTTACAGCAAACTCTTTCACCACAGGTGTTGCAGATGTTGCTATCTAAACTCACAATGACTAGTCACAGGTTTAAGTGCTCTGGGCTTGCTTGAAAATCATGTGGAATTAAAAACAAATGTTGAAACAATAAAATTACACTTAAAAAGATTTTTTAAATTCTTAACATTTGAATTTTATAATTTGAAAGTTAAGCAGTTCTGAGGGAAAAGTTGCAAATATCTTTGTGATAGACTGTCCTACACTGAAATCTACAAAAGTTAATGTTTACTTTCCATAGACCCAATGTTTATTTTTCCCAGTGAAAAATGCATTTTGGTAGACATTTTTTTTTTCATTTAATGCATGCACTATGGGTCACCAAAATATAATTTCATTTATTCCTGATACCTATATTTAAAATACACACACTCCATAACAATTCTAGGGATTAAAAACACACAGTTTTCAGTTTGCACGTAGGCCAAAAGAAAAAAAAATTACACATGATAGCTTAAGTAGAGATATTTTTAAGTGAGTAAATTTTATTGTAAATCAGAAAACTCAGTAAAAACTTGATTTTCATGAAAACTAAGCAGTGCAATATTTGAGAGAACAATGATTTTTATTTAATCCCTTAAACACATGGAATGGACTGCTATGCTGTATAAAAGCCTTTACCTCTACCCTGTGTACATATCTTGAGATGTTTTGTTTAACTTAGTGGGTTTAATGTGTTAAGAGTGTTTATCTTTCTACATTTTATGTATATGTGGTTGCAAATAGCACCAGGAGTTAGATCTATCTTGTACCTGTCTTTATGATCTTTTTAAAATGACGTAGGAACCACAGTGTTCATGCAAAAGAGGAGATAATGGGAAAGTTGGTTTGTAATGCAGATATCATTCAGAATCCTCATTTCTTTCAATGTGAAAAATAAATAATATTTTGTTTCTGTTTGTGCCCTCAGCTTTTTAAGAGGATATTAAAGAACATTTAGAAAAAGGAGAGAAATTTTACTACAGTTTGTCAGCATTATGATTCCTTTCCTGGGGTCCATTTTATGATTGTGTATTTAGAGAGCAGGTCACATTCACTGTGATGATGGAGAAGAGGGGATGAGATAATACTGAATGTAGAATTGGAAGGATGTGGACTGTGTGTGTGTGTGTGTGTGTGTGTGTGTGTGTGTGTGTGGTGTCATTGCTAAAGAAAAACGTTTATGAGCCAAAATAACTCTGTATTCTCTTTATCCTCTTGATTTTACTAGTTTCTTAAGACTTAGCTCAATCATCACTGGAAGAAGGAGAACCTGTCCCTTCTCTGGTATTTTAAGTGTTGTGAACATTAAGGGAAACCCATGTATATTTGTAATTCAGTTCTTTATCCCACATCCTACAAAGTAAAAGAGGTATTCAGACTCTGAGTATGTAACAGCTGGTGAGAGAATTTTCCCCCTTTATCCTTTGACATTTTCTTTTAATTTTCTAGGGTAGAGAGTGAGAGACATCTTTGGGATTTAGGTAAATATTTAGTATGTGTCAGATTTTTCATACCCCTTGAACCTTATTACTGGAGGTGAGGATCAATAGCAATCTAGATTATAAAATGTAAAAATAAGAGGTGTCAAGCTTAATAGTCATAAGAAGTGTCAAAATATAATATTACCAACATAAGAAAAGTTAAAGAATTTTATTAACTCTACTCATAATTTTAAAATTAAGTGGGTTCATTTCTGGAATGTGACAAAGAGCTAACAGTAGGCATGTCAAAATTCAATTTCTTTACTAATAATACTAAGTGTGACAGTTTTATGTTTCAACTTGAATCAATGGAGTTAGTAGAGGAGTTTCCCTACCCCAAATGAGTGAACGTCATCCACATCACTGAGGTACTACATAGACCAAAAAGCAAATGATGGAAGGTCTTATCATTTCCTGCCATACTACCTGAGCTTATACATCTATTTCTCTACCTTTGGACTGTGATTTATACTACTGGCTCTACTGGTTTTCAGGTATTCAGATTGGACTGAATTATAGTAACAGCTTTTCAGAGCTTCTAGCTTGTGTAGAGGAGATCAGGAGTTTTCTCAACCTCCATGACTGTGTGAACCAGGTCCTCATAATTAAGCAATCTCTCTGTCTGTAGTTTCTTTTATTTCATTTTGTTTTTGGAAAACCTTGCCTAGTACATAAAGAAAAGTCACTCTCTGAGAAAGGGTATTTGACAAGTTATTAAACACAATATTTTCAAACTGATTAATAATAAAACTTTAGACATGTCCTTCATATTTCATAATTTATTTTAAAGGTGTATATCAGCATGATTTTCATAATTAAAAATTTAGTAATAGTTATCTTCAAAATCAGAATAAAGTCATTTCAGTGTTTTTGCTGAACATTGTTCTGTATATTCATGCAAACATTTTAGTAGTGAAAAGACAGTACAGGTGCAGCAATTGGAAATATTTTCTGAAAATAATTATTAAAGTTAAGAACAATTTAAAAACTCAAAATACACCATTTGCATCTTCAAATCCACTGCTCTAATTTAAATAGTCATTTCTTTCTTCCTCTTCAAACTCTTTTTCATTGTTCTGTTTCGATCTTGTTGAGGGATGATGGTTGATAGATGTTGACATCTGAGAAATCTCCAGGGAATCCCTTCATTGAGACTTCAGCCCCTGCTACTTTCCATGGCCTTGTTGCAGACTCCCAGCTTATGCGAACCTCTGGTCTATTCTTATCTACTTGGATTACGGACCTCCTGTCCTGGTAATGTTCTTAGGCTTACCATAGCATTTCACTTTGGGCCCTTGGTTTGGCACCTCTTGTAGACATCAGATGTCTTAGATTCCTGGGCTAGATCGGGGTGATTTCTTTTAATTGAACCCGTTTTTATTCAAACTCCCATTTCTCTTTCTGGAAATCTTCAATGTATTTCATCTTTATTTGCTTGGGGACCTTCTTTTATCTCTCAGACAGGACCTGGTCTACTCATGGTTGTTGTGCTCAGGTGGCACAATACTGGGTCCACTTCTCTTGATAAAAGTGGAAATAGGTAGTCAGGCGTTTGGGAGGAAAAGTCTGGATGTTTCTCATATATTTTTTTTTTTTGCATTTCATTGGAATTTTAACACATTCATTGGCTTCCAGAACTAATTCTTTCAATATATGCAACTTCCTCAAGAAAACTCTAACCCATATGCTTTTGCACATTTCTGTGAATAAAGCTTAAAAGCTTTTTTCCCTTGTCCATATGTGACAGGGTACTCTGGAAGGTTTCTCTATTATTGTATTGGATGCTATTCTCCAATTTCAGTAACCTCAGGATGTTTTTGTCTGACCTGTGGCCTTAGCTATGACAGGATGCCATTTTGATATTTCTCCCTGGGCAACTGAAAATGTCTCAGTTGTGCAAACACCTCAACCAGTGCTCAAATTTATTCAGTCTTACAATTGGGCACATAAAGTATTTCTAGAAGCCCTGTAGCATGTATGATACTGTTTTTCTAAAGAGAAAGAGAAAGTTACTTTTTTTTATTAGTGGTTAATAAAAAAAATAAAATGTCACTTACATTATGTTCCTTGAGTAGTTTAGACTTAACAATGTAAATGGAAAATTATTTACTTCTAAAATGGAATTTGTGCTTGCTTTTTATATACTGCACTTGCAGTATTTGAAATCTCTGCCTCTCCAACCTGGATGCTTCTGCCAATTCTGAGCAGAGACCCCTTCAATAGAACTCAATAATAAAAACGTTGGGTTATTCATTCAACAATCTTCAGATAACATGAAGACCCTGAAGACAGAGTAAAAGGACTAAATGTAGAGAATTGACTAAAAGGGAAAGTATTTTCATTTTGTAGTGGCCTAAGTGAGAAGCAATTTTCTATGTGCAGGCCAAAGATAAATCACTAATGCTAAAGATAAGACACTGAAACTGAAAAAAAGATAAACCAATGAACTCCTATGAACTCTCCAGACATGCCCCTAACTGTTGTCTATGGGTGGAAGGTGAACCTGAAGTCATTGATTGACAGATACTTCAGGATCTTGCAGATGGAAACAAATATATCCCAGAAAAACTCCTGTCAGACAGCCCATTTTCATAAGAATTATAACACCTGCAATTTTATTTGACTTTCTGTTTCTTAAATTGAAATCTCAATAAAAGGTTTGCCCCTTCTATAGTCACACCAAACATGTATTACCTATAAGAACTTAGACATATCTGGTACATACTGTTTCTTACCAACGTTGTCTTTTCTAGTGTAATACCTACTTCATCAATGTTTTTAGAAAAATAAAATAAAAACAAACTTAATCATATAAGAGTGAGTATAGCTGAGATAAAATTAACATTAACCCACTAAAGTAAAAAAAAACAAAAACAAAAAACAGATAAAAAATAACCCTGTATATTGTGTTTATGGTAACAACTTACTCTAAAATCATTGCGAAAAAAAAGCATTTGTTTTAAGCCTCCAACTATTTTAAATTATGGTTATTAAAAATAAAGTTTGTATAGAATATATTCTGAGTATTTGTATTCAACAATATATGTTTAAAATTACCATTTGGAAAGAAGTGTGTAAGAGCAAGGCACCAACAATCATATCAGACTTATGATATAAAAAAAATCATCCACATTTGGAAATATGAAAATCCCATGTTTAAATGGCAACTGGTGTTATTCAATACACTGTGCTTTTAAAATGAATTACTGGAGGTCATCAAAATTCCCACTTCTAAACTAGAATGAATACTGAAAACCCTTTCACGTTCTGCACCTCATTGTTTCACCAATGAATTCATCCTTCCACAGCCATCATCATATCCTGGATTTCCATTGGGCACTTCATAGACCAAAGCCATAACCTGAAGTTCCTGAAAACAGCATTTTGCACATTCCTTCAATGCTTTTTAATTAAGCTGGGATCCCACTCCAAAAATAAGGTATAAGACATCAAGATTTTTTTCTCCATAAATTCACAATTTAGATACACATGCATCATAAAATAAAATATATTAATTTCTACATCTCAAAACAATGATAGTTTAAAATTCTGTAGCCCAATCATGAACTGGAAATAATTATATAGTTTTTATTTAATGGACTTCAGCATCTATTTGGAAAGCCCTCTTACAACTGAATTAAAAATAAAATAGAAGGAAAAAGTATAAGTTCCTTTACCCAGAACTTGGTGCTCACCTGAAAACTCTTTAATTTGTCTTTTCAGTGCTTGCAGGAAAATTCATCCAAGTGGCTCAGGGGTTCTGTGTCTTCTGAGCTCTCAGAATAACAGCTGCAAACTATTTAGGTTTCCAAAATCTAGTTAACCTCAAGTGCCTCTGAAGAGAACACATTTTTTCTTCAGAAAACTCTTATATTATTTGGGATCCTTAGAGTCTGCCACCCTGATTAGGTTTCAGCAGGACAGTGGATTAGCATAAACGACAAAAGGTCAAGACCATTTCTTGAACCTATTACCTCCGTTACTGATCTCCTTAATACATTTCAAACTTATCTTAATGCTGATTTCTCTATTTTTCTCTCTTTGGCACTGGGGATGGGACCCAGGCAAAGCTGTCTACAACTGAATCACATTCCCAATCGCTCTGATTTCTAAAAATATACTCCCTGGAAAATTTATTTCTATTTTTGTTTAGTACCACATTCTTCCAATCCTGTCTCCCTATTGGATAATATTTTAATATAATATTTTAACATAAATATTTTTCTTCATCAAAAATATTGCCCTTTCTTTATTATTACCTAGAATATTTTATCATCTTCACTTTCATTCTGGCCATTTAATTTCTTTTACTCCTGGCCAATTTCTACCAGCCTTTAGAACTGAAAATTGAAATACCAATGACTATTGCAGATAGTTTGACAACAGTAAAAGTAGAGACTAAATGTCTGGTATCCTGATTGATTTTATTTTGAATTTAGGAATCAATGAATGTGACATAAGCACTTAAATGAAAAATACATATATATATATATATATATATATATATATATATATATATATATATATATATATATATCATTGAAAGCAATTTGTTTAAACTTGAATTGGTCAAAAGATGTTCAATTCAAACAATGACAATTGAGAAAAGACTATTTATTCATATAATTTTTTAAGCACCAGAGATTGAACCCAGAGGAAATGAGCCTACTAAATCACTGAGCTTTATAAAGAACTTTTCTTTCTTCTTTCTTTCTTTCTTTCTTTCTTTCTTTCTTTCTTTCTTTCTTTCTTTCTTCTTTCTTTCTTTCTTTCTTTCTTTCTTTCTTTCTTTCTTTCTTTTGAGACAGTTTCTTGCTATGTTTCTGAGGTTGGCCTCAAACCTGAGATTCTCCTGCATCATTTTCCCAAGTCCCTGGGAGTACAGACATGTGTCAACCACACCTGGCAGCTTCAACATATTATTAAAGATACAATTCATACACTCAAAATCTTTATATATAAATAATTTACCAAGTAATATTTAACTGATTATAACTAATAATAAATTGTTTTTTGGGAAAGACTAACTAAATGAAAAGTTTTAATAAATGGTTAGTTTTACAAAATAGTAACTAAAATCAAGTTAGCGATGTGCATGCCTGTATTTCAAGTTATTCTGGGAGGTAAAGACATAAAGATTCCAATTTGAAATTCAGCCTATACAAACCTGTCTCAGAGTAACATAACAAGGGCAGAAAATGTATCTCAAAGTTAGAATGTTCCTGAGTTCAATCTCAGTAGCACAACAAAATGAAACAAACAAGAAAGAGTTAAATATGATTAAATTTTGGAAGCATTTTAAAATTATGGATAGACATAGACATAGCCAAGAATGTGTAAAATAAAATATTTAGAAGACTAAATTCTTTAGATATTTCAATGGTAATAACTTGTGGGGAATCCTTTTAAAAACTTACCATTAAGATTATTTATATGTATTCATTAGTGGAGATTAAACCCATGGGTAATTCACATCTAAACCATGTCCCCATCCTTCTTTGTTATTATTTTTTAAATAGTACTTGATAAACTGCTGAGCCTCACCTTAAACATGTGATCTCCATGATACAGGCTTGCAGTAACTAGGGTTACAGGTGTGCATCACCATGCCTATCTATAGCCCATCCTTTTAATTTCAGAAATTTCCTCCTCCAGATCTGTCAAAGAATACATTAGTTATCTGTGTGTGAGCTGGGCTAGGTGTGTGGTTTAGCAATGTACTTGGGATGCACAAGGAGCTATTAGCAGTATGTCAATATGTTAATTGATGAGGCTGGCTTTGAAGTCACAATTCTTTTGCCTCAGCCTGTCAAGCTGCTAGGATTACAGGCATGTGCCACTGTGCCAGGCAATATGTTAATGGCAAATGGAAAACTGCAATAAGTAAAACAAATTAGTGCAGGTTTACATTGCTACATGAAATTAAATATTTCTGAAGAGGACAAGAGGTAAAGTGATAATCTTTAAATGAGTGACTGGTTTGTAGAGTTGTTGCCTGGCACAAATGAGGCCCTGGGTTAAATCCCTACAACTGCCAAAAAACAGAAAAAAAGAAAGAAAAGAAACTTAAAAAAATATATCAAAGACTATTATTTCATTTTAAATATCTGATTAGTCTGAATTATTAAATGTGGTTTGTTAAAGAAATGAATCCCATGAAATCTAGATAGCTTTACCATCACAAATTCTTCCCCCACACACATTTATAAAAATAAAATGTCCAAATTCTTAGATTTGAGAGAACACTTGCAAAGATGCATTATGAGCTTTTCAACAGTAATGATTCTTAAATATTTCATAATCTAGAAAAAATCTAAAAATCTAGAAATTTAAATGTTGTTGGATGCTAATTGTATTTTATAATACATAGTCTTAGAGATTTTTTCAAAAGGGACAAATGCTTCATTATTACTTGAGAAATTTAGAAAAATATATAGTAAAATTATAATAAAATATTTAAAACAAATAAATTTAGAATTTTTTGTTAATTCTTAATATTTCTGATTTGTAATAGCTTTTCAGCAAAAAGAAGTAATTTTCTTCACCAATCAATATTTTAGCCTTTCTTTGAATTATTTTTATGGTCTACATTACAATTGTCTGATCTGTGACTGTCTTCTACCTTTTATTATTTGAGCATCTATTTACTTATTTATTTAGCAAGACCCTGTATCATAAGGTAAAAAGGGTTGGTGTTGTGAGGCAGTGGATGAGCCTCCTCAGTTTCATTCACTGGTGTCAAAACAAAAAAGGTAAAAATATTTTGGTCTTTTGCAAAAATATTAAAGGCAGAAAAAATGTACACAACCTTTCAAGAGTAAAAAAGAAGTGATTATTTTAAAAAAAAGGGAATTAGATTAGCATCAATATTTGACATAATATCTGTGGCTGCAAATTGAAAGCTGAGTAGTGTTTAAATTACTAAGACAAAAACATAAAGCCTGGAATCATAAATTTAACCAAATAACATTTAAATGTGATGACACAGTTAATATATTTCTCAAGTATACTACATTTAGAAGTTTGCTACAAAAAGATGTTTTAATATTTTTGTAGGAAGGATCAAATAAAAACAAATTTAAAGTACGTACAAATGTGTGAAACAAAAATGATCAAATGCCTTAAAGTTTATTAACTATAATATTAAAGCAAAGAAAACTAATATATATTTACTAAAATGTACATTTTAAATATATGAGCATAATTGTTCTTTGAAAATTGAAATAGACATGAAGGCATAATTTTATTGATTGATGTTACCATGAGGAAAATTATAGTTATAAGAAAGGCCAGGCAATGTGGTGCACCCCAGTATGCCTACTGATTCCAGAGGCTGAAGCAGAAGGTCAGGAAGATAGAAGCCAAAGTCCGCCATTTAGCAAGCTCTATTTCAAAAAGTGAGAGAGAGATAGATAGATAGAGAGAGAGAGAGAGAGAGAGAGAGAGAGAGAGAGAGAGAGGAGAGAGAGAGGAAGAAAGAAAGAAAGAAAGAAAGAAAGAAAGAAAGAAAGAAAGAAAGAAAGAAAGAAAGAAATGACTGAGCATGTATTTCAAGGATAGAGAACTCCTGGATCCATTACCCAGTACCAAAAGTAAAAGAAAAAGGAATTGATACAAGAAAAAATGAGCTTTAAAAATTAAACTGATAATAACTTGAAAATGAAAATATAAATGGAAATTTGTTGCACAGAAGAGACACTAAAGCATTTTGATGAGGAAAATTTGAAAATAAAAGACTGGAAAATGCAAAGAAACCATAAGATTTTTGGCTGGCTGCCAGCTAAAACAGTCTGTGATAAAATATAGTTGGTCTTGGAAACCAGGTGCTAGGGATGCTGAGGAATAAGAAAGTAAAGCTTGAAATAAGCCTGGAAAATTACTTGACACTCTGTCTTAAAATAAAATAAAAAAAGCTAAGGATATATGTGTGAGCTATCTCTTGTCCAGTGAGGAGGTTCATCCAACAGGGTAGAGGAGAGTGTGGCTGAGAAGTTGCTAATCAAGACCTTTAGAGATGAAGCAGGAAGCAGGTCTGATTCTATTGTCCAGTTACCATGTATATATACTCAGGCAGTAGCTAAGCAGATTACAGGCAGCCACCAATGCAATATCTGCTAACTGTCCTTGTAGCAACCAATCAAGGAGAGGGATGTGGAGCCAGGTCAGGGACAGAAACTGATGGCCTCACACCCAGGGCTGTGTCTACAGGGAGAGCAGCCTGCTGCTCATGCAGCTAGTATGAGGGAAGTGGATTGCCATGCAGACACCCTTAACATATGCCATGTATGCAATACTCCATGCACTTGTACCCACATCTTCACTTTCTGACTATGCTGCCAGGACTTCAGACAGTGTCCTTTATATGGTTTCATAAGCATCTCAAAACAAGAAAATATTATCACTATTATGAACAGTAGGACTAGGGTAATAACACTATAAGTATTAGTTAAGTTGACTCAGTTTTCCTCTTTGATTAGTTTTTTCTTTAGTTATGACCTCCCTCTGCTGATTTTCATTGTTGTTTTTCATTTCCTCTTCATGAAATATTTTGTCAAGGCTGTTTTTTTTAATGCTGGTTTTCTAGATATAAATTCTTTTAACTTTTGTTTATCATGGAAGGTTTTTACTTCATCTTCAAAAAAGGCTTAATTTTGCTGGATACAAGATTCTTGGTTGCCATCCATTATGTTCCAGAACTTAAAATATGTTATCCTGGGATCTTCTAGCTTTCAGTGTCTGTGTTGAGAAATCTGCCATTATCCTAATTGATGTTCCCCTATAGATAATCTGATTCCTTTCTCTTGTGGCTTTTAAAATTCTGAATGTTTCTCATTTTCATTATAATGTGCTACACTCTCAGGACCTAAAATTATTGACCCAAAGGCTTTATTTCCAGTTCTAAATCAAACTTTTTAGCACCATCTTCTCCTCAGTAAAGTATAAAAAAATTATATACATTAAGAAAATCCAAGCAGGGATGTTGGTGCATGCCTGTGTTCCTAGGCACTCAGGAGGCTGAGGCAGGAATACCAAAATTTGAAGCCAGCATCTGCAATTTAGTGAGGACCTAAGAAATTTAGATAGACTGTGTCTTAAAATTTAAATAAATAAATATATTTTAGAAAGGTTAGGTATGTAGCACAATAATTTCCTGTACCTAGTTACTTTTCCAAAAAAAGAAAAATAAAGATTAAATTGATTTTTAGAATAATAAAGGGCTGGGGATGTAGTTCAGTGTAAAGTATACATCCTAGATTCAAAAAAAAAAAAAAAAAACAAAAAAACAAAAAGCACATTCTGTTTCATCATGGCATAGCCCAGGTAAACAGAACTCAGAGGGCAAAAACTGCCTGATAACCCTCAAAATCAGTACTGCCAGGCTATGCCAGATCCCCTGAATAGGTAGAGATGATCAAAATAACTGGTTCAAGGTACTTTCCCTTTTAGAAATCATTGCTGACCTCTATGGAATGATATTTCAAAGGTTGAACTTTCTGCTCTCTGTGAGATTCCAAGGATTTTTGTACTCCTGGAGGATAGGTTCACAAATAGAGGGAATGACACTTATTAATTTTTTTAATGTTGGATAATGTTTGAGAAGAATAAAGAGATTGAACTTTAGTTCATTAATACTAGAAAAAAAGTAGCATATTTTTTATCCCCAAGAGTGTTGAATAAAATGTACAATTAATTCACCAAAATGGGAGATTTGTAAAATATCTTGGATGAAAATTGGTATTTCTGTAATGATTTTGTGTTTAACCTTTTGTTTGAAAGTAAAACTCATTTTATTCTTCCCAGGATTTAGTTGGTGCAGATGGAGAAGCCCCAGGTAGTGAACCCTGAGCTGTCTTCATTACATATTACTGGAATCCTGGACATGCTGGAAAAGTTCAGAGGTAAGAGTGAGCCTTTGGCAGATAAATTTATTTTTTTAATAGGTTCCTCAAATAAGAGGCTTCTCACGTTTAATTTTCTGTCATAGAATCATTTATATCTTCTTTCTCTGTCTAGTCATACTACAATGATCAAGACCAAACTTGTTAACTTATAGCTCAGATCCATATTTTAGTTCTGATACAGGTACTACAAGACAAGGAATACTATTGTTGTTTTGTGGTTATTAAGCAATACAATGATTTCTTCTTAGAGAGGCAATCAATATTTTTTGTTATTTCAGTTCATTCTAATTTTGAAGATTTAAATATGATTGGTGGTTTTTAATCTATTCTATATCTCAAGTGTTTTTATGCTACATATTTGAAAATGGTAAATATTATTTATAAAATCCAAGTTTCAATGAACAAAAAAGGAACTAAGTTTGACATAAATAGAACAATTTTAATACAATCAGATGGATTTCAAAAAAACTGAAAGAAGAGTGATCTCTGAACATAACCAAGACATGTTTGTGCCCCAGTATACAAGAGGTCTAGAGAGCAGAAGGCCAAAACCCATATTAGATTGAATGCATGGTCTCAACAGATCATGGAAATCAGTGATTATTTTCTGTAAAGTGTGCAATTGTTGCTTTCCATCAAATTATTTGATGCTTGATAATGGATCAGGCACAATCAGAGCAAAGTGATGTCTATTTATTAATGATATCAAAAACATCTAAAGAAGAGATTTCTACAAATAAAAAGATTTTGGGGCATGTCCCTACTTTTCTATTGACAATCAGATATTTAATCACCCCTTAGCACAGTATATGATACTTCAGTTCTCTCTCTCTCTCTCTCTCTCTCTCTCTCTCTCTCTCTCTCTAATTAAAGATGTCTGTGTGCTAGTGAGGACATAGGAACCCTTCTTCATATATGAGTGAGTCTGAACTCTCTCTGCTCTCCACCATTCCTTACAGGTGGGAAAAAAGAAGGGATTGATTAAGTAGTCAATCTTTGCCCCAAGATATGTAAATGTCATTTACTGACTTTTTTTTTGTCCAAGAGATAATAGAATGATTCAAGGTTGGGCCAACAACTGTAAGAGCGTTTCTGATGACGTTAGAAATAGAATATTTGGAGATGATAGTGCAACTGAAGAGTACCAGAAAGTGGGATGCTATGTTGCATGGGGTGTTGAAGCCTTTACCTCTGGTGGGCACTACTGGGAGGTAGATGTGTCAAATATCCCCAACTGGATTCTTGGCATCTGTAAAGATTTCACAAGTGACAGTTTTGGTTGTGAGGAAGCATTTATTCTATTTTCCTTGAAGATGAAAAACCACTACAGTCTCTTCACCAATTCCTCACTTATCTTATCAGGCCTGAGGGTTGGGTTGGAGGTTCTTCTTGCTCATGACAATGCAAACATGAGCTTCTGTGATGTTTACCGAGGTTCCTAATATATAGGTTCTTTTCTTCCTCCTTAGCCTCCTCTCTGAATCCAATTTTTTTCTTTGATTCTATATAAAATTTAAGTTTCCCTGGGCATGGTGTCAAATGCAAAATATCTTAGCTACAAAAAAAGCTGATACAGGAGAACAAAAACAAATTTGAACCCAGAATAAGCATTTTCAAGAGATTTGAAAGGGAAGAAGAGGAATGCATGTAACCCAGTAGTAGAGTACTTGCCTACCATGTTTGAGGCTTTGGGTTCATTCTTCAGTACTGGAAAAAAAGAAAATTCTAATTCATTGAGAAATACATATGTCGAATGAAACCTTTTTATGGGTCTTCTCATTTATTATTAGAAGTCCACACAAGACATTTGTGGGCCTGTTTTAACTTATGGAAATATAGTCATTTAAATATCATAAATTGTGAAAACCACTTTGAATTTATATGTCTGTTTATTACCTTTTATTTTAATAAAGAGTTGTGAAAGTACCACTATGGGATTGGAGCTTGTTTTTCAATCCCTTCAAAGAATGTCCATAACTATTTATGTTTTCTTCCCATTCACTTCCCCTCCTCATCACTCAGAAATCTCTTAACTATTTAGGTCTTTATGTATTTGTATTCTAGAAACTCCAAGATAATGGAATTATATCTGTCACTGTTTGTGAATTTTTTGTATCATTTAGTATAAAACTGCAAATATTCACCCACATTGCAAACTAAATTTTTATCTACATATTTGTGGCAAGCACTTGCAGAAGGATGAAGTGACTTATGTCTTAGTTAACTAAGTAACAGGAAGGTCCTAAAGCTGCTTGGATTACTCTGAATTCTGACATAGCTGGGTACAACTTGGTATTTAACAGATTATCATCTCTTCAATTCCTAGTCATTCATCAAATCTCAGCTCAAAATTTTTTCACTGAAGCCATCCCTACCTCCCTAGACCAGGGCAGTTCCTCTTGTTACACACTAAAAGCACATTATACCATCTCCTAATTTCCCAAAAATTCTCATCAAATGATAGATATAAATTACTATTAGACTCTAAATTCCATGATCAGTTGGTAGTGTTTGCCATGTTTACTAGCATATTCCCTTCATCTAAAATGCAATGTTTAGAAGATAGTACATGATACAAATGGAGTGAAAAAAAGGATTAATAAACCAATAAAAGTTATCACCAACAAACACTATTATCACACTAGAATGCTCCCCAAATTGCAGCTAACAAGTAAGGACAGAAAATACCAATGATTAATGTCAACAATAAACAAGTAATTGATTGATTTTCAGGTACACAATCTGCTATAGGTGGGATCTGAAAGTCCCTGCAAGGGTCACATGTTTAAAGGCTTCTTCCTGAGATAAGTTGGGGTTCATCAGGTATACAAGTTGTGTGATATGAATGGTGAAAAAAGGTTCCCCAGATGGTTTACCCAGCACTGTGCATAGACATATATTTTTATCGTGGCATTTAGTTGGATCCCTGAGCCCTCCTCACCTGGGTTCATCTGTGCACTTTTGTGGTTTTTTTTTTTTAAATTAACATCCAATTAAGGAACATACCACTTCAATGTGATTGTGATTGCTTAGAATGGAGAAGGCCATAACACCTCATGTTTACTTCCCCCTTCACTTCTGGAGCCTCTCTCATTCAAGTGACTTTCCTGCACCTTGTTTAGAAAATAGAGGTACAAATAGAGGCATGGATAAGAATGAGAAGGAATCTGATCTTCTGTACCAAGAGGACCACCTAGAGGAGGCTCAAACCATCCAAACAGCAGACAAAAGTGTGATGACCAGGAACATGTGTGGAGGATTGCCCTGAAGAAGTTAAATGTATTATTCAAGAGGAAATTGGTTTGCTTGCACAGCTTGGGCATCAGAGTGGAATGTATCTGTCAATACCCATATAACATAGTCTTTGGCCTTCAGAAGACTTCCAAGAGGAAGGTAATGTCTGATGGCATACACAGGGCCACCCTTGGAATGTCCTGAAATTGGCCACAGTCGTTCTCTACATGTGGAGGTATATATGTTGAATTGTAGGTCATGATCATACCTTTCATGATCACATTTGATTGCCAGAAACATAGTGATAATATGGATATTAATGTATTCATTTGAACAAAGGGGATTGATTGTAGAACCGAGGATGGAATAGCAATTTTTAAAAAGTATCTTTTGCAGTTGTGGTAACAAAGCACTAGTGGGCACCTGGATACCTTGGCTTTTGAAATGCTGATCTCATTTTTAGTTTTTTTGGATCACCTGTAAGCAGAATTCTTTTTCCAACAGATCAAAAAGTTATGTGAACTTTATGATTGTCAGAAGTAATGCACATGGAAACTACACTTTGAGTGCTTCATAAGCACATTTAAAAAACAATGTCAACAATTTAATTTTCTAATAATTTAAAAAATGATAGTGGATGACAATGAAAACATGATCTCCAATTTATGATTAGATAAAGAAAATGTCATGCTTCCAACTACAACAAGCCATTACTTTTCATTGAGGAGCCAATCTATGCTATGAAAAAATTACTCTCTCCCTCTTTCTCTCTCTCTCTCTCTCTCTCTCTCTCTCTCTCTCTTTCTCTCTCTCTCTCTCTCTCTATATATATATATATATATATATATATATATACACACACACACACACACACACACACACACAGTTTTACTAGGAATGATAAGCATACAATTATTTCCTTAATTCTTATCATCAACTCAGTAAAATGAACCTTAGGCTATCGATAGTTAGGACTCATATTCACATAGAAATGTTATGAGGCTTTTATTTATTTTATTTTATATTTTTAGTAATGCTTGGAATGAATTCACCTCAGTCCCACTAGAAACCAGAGTTCCCTAGATTACACCAGTTCTCTACCAATGAGCCCCAATTCCAGCCTTTTCTCTGAAAATTTTAGAAATTCATCCAAGCTAGGTGCAGTGGGACAAACCTGTAATCCCCACCTGCTTCAGATACAGAGGCAGGAGGATTCCAATATTAAAGTGAACCAGAAGTTAATAGGGCCCTAAGCAACTTCTTTTTTTCTTATCACTGAATATTTTGCGATTTTATTCTACTTTTAGTTACCCCTGCCCCTGCCAAAAACTTCCGTCAATCTAACAACAGTACACTTGCTGACCAGCAGGAGAAACTTCTTGAAATATAATTTTACATTAAAAATGTATAAAATTTGTGTGCAGTAGCACACGCCTGTGATCCCCAAGGCTTGGGAAGCTGAGACAGAAGAATTGGGAGTCCTCAGCCATAAGAAAAGCTCTAAGGAACTCAGTGAGACTCTGTCTCTAAACAAAACACAAAATAGCCCTGGGGATGTGGCTCAGTGATAGAGAACCCCTGAGTTCAATCCCCAATTGCAGGGGGGGAGTAGCATTTATCTATCATGCAGCTTATGAAACTTATATTGTATTGTTCTCCAAAGGTTTTTAGAGATGAAGAATAATACATGACAGAAGAAACTTTCTGTTCTATCACAGTACACCCTAGGTATAGGCATAACTCAGAGCAGAAGCTTGCCTGAAAACACATAGGATCATAGATTCAATTCTATATTAGATCCTTTCAATGAGCAGAGATCATCAAATCCCCTGATCAAAGAAACATTTCCTTTTAGGAAACAATGACAATATTATTGGTGACTTCTGTGGAACAAAGTCCCACATGATTCTGAACATTCTGCTTTCTTTAAGGTACACAGGATCTTTGTATTTCCCAAGGTCTATTGAAGAAGAGAGAGAGAGAGAGAGAGAGAGAGAGAGAGAGAGAGAGAGAGAGAGAGAGAGAGAGAATATGACATTCAATAATTTTAGAAACTAGATAATATCAGAGAAGAATGGGAAAATTTGATTTCCATATAAATTAACTTTAGAAAAATGTCAACAATTTTTATATCCTTGGGAGGGTAGAATAAAATGTATATCCACTTAAACCCAAATAGAAATTTTTGTTATATTTATTAGACTGAGGTGTTGCAGATGCAAATGATCCAGGCAATGAGTCCAGAGCTCATTTTAGGGCACATCACTGGAATCTTGCACATATCAATAGCTTCAGAGTTAAGAAATAGTCCTCTGTCATTCAGTCCTCAATTTCTTTCTTAAGTGTTTTTTTCTGGAAGAACCATCCCAATTTTTAATTTAAAAAATTTGATAGGGAAGTATATATATTTTTGTATAATTTTTTTATCTTCTTTCCTTGTATGCTCATATTACAATGACCAAGATTGACTTTTTAACTAAAGAATGTGAATGCAAAATTAAGACCACACTTTAGGTACATCTGAACACAGCCACAGTAAAGAAAAACAGAATATTTAGCTTCTGTAATTATGAAGAGACTCAAAGCTTACTTTTAATAGTAGCAATTAAAAGTTTGTGTTCAAAATTTAATTTTGGAATTTTGAGTATGACATAGTGGTTTTTAATTTGTTCTCTATTCCAATTTACCATGAATTGTACAAAACATAAATTACTCAGAATCCACAAAGTTTAGACCAAAATAATGGATATGCAGAAAAAAAAAGTAACACAGTTTTCATAAGCAGAACAATCTCAATGCTATCAGATAGATTTTTAAACAGATGAAAGTGAAGTGATCTTTGAACATATCAAAATAGTGTTAAGCCCTTACTAGAAAACATGTCTATACCGCAGAAGGCTGAAACCCATGTTAGGTTAATATCAGAGTCTCAAATAAGGTGAAGTTTCTTTTCAGAAACTTCTCAACTGTGCACATATTGCCCTTCATATATTTATGGAATTTTGGGAGAGTATCAATTACAGCTGATCCTACTGCATACCTATATCATATCAAATTGAGTCCATTTTGTAACAGTATTAAAATATATCAGAATTAAAGTTTTCTAAAAAAGTACAGAAAAGAAACTTTTAGTATGTCATGAAACAAATTAGCTAGAGGTAAACAATAAAAATAAATTGCTGCTTTTTACACTTATCTACATTTTTTTCTTCTTTTCTACCTTCTCTCCCTTCCTTCATCCCTTTCTCTCTCTCTTTCCATGATGTTAAGAAGCTGTGAGTGCTGCAGAGGTCATAATAATCCTGCTTCACACCTGAGTGAGGTTGAACTCTGCTCCTCTTATTCAAAAATCTTAAATGAGAATGAGGGACAAAAAAAGTAATAACCAAACAAAAATCCTCTGTGCCTCAGAACAAGGTAACACAGTACCATTTGCTAATTTGAATTTTGTCTTTCTGCAGGGAATAATAGTTTGGCATAGGAAGTGGCTGACACTGCACAAGGTGAATTAAGAATGCCAGAGGTGTGACATTTTGGGATGACCAGCACAATGCAACTGGGGAGACACAGGCAGTGCAGAGTTATGCTGCATGGGGAACTAAGGCCTTCAATTTAGGCAAGCACTACAAAGAGGTGGAGGTGCCAAGCCCTGTGAGCTATATCCCCAGACTCTTAGAACAATTTTCAGTGTCTTGGTTGAAGAAAAACTAAATGAGTGCACTCAGTATCATAAATAACATGGTAAATCTTGGGAATAGACTTTAATTTGTAAAAATATTGGCCTGTTAGCTGCTACAGCAGGTTAGAAATGGACTCTCAGTGACAAAATTGATGGCATTTAAAAGGCAATTAAGCCAAGATATTTTAGAGAAGCTTTCAAGTTTTGGGTAAAGAGGAATTATGAATCCTTTGAGGCCAGCAGCTTTAGCCTAACAAAGAATGCCCTAGTTAACTCCATAAGCAAAGTAGGATTCTGGAAGCCTGTTGTCAACTGGAAGGAGATAATGCCTCAGCAACCTTGCAAAGTTCATGCTTTCAGGACTTAAAAAGTCAAGGAACTCAATACCTGTCATATAAGAAGTGCCCACCCAATTAATGTTTAGCTATCATTAAAATAATAATGGTCTCCTCAAACATTTATAAAGCCATTGATTTGTTGACCAAAATGTGTTACAAGTCATGTAATCAATTAATGAACAACGAATTCCATCAACAGTTCTTAGTTGATTCTTGCAACAGAGACCTCTGAAGATGGTGCTGTGCTATGGGGTAATTAATAAACACAGTAATCCTTTATGGTTATGGATCTGAAATTTCCACTTCTGAGAAACTGTGTTTAGTGAAGCAGTGTTTTTGGTGTGAGTGGACTGCTCACTAATACACTTTCCAGAGGGGGAAAATGAGAATCAAAGAACTCAAGGGCAAAGAATTATGACCTGATCTAACAAAGAAAATAGGTTGCTCTGTCTCTGGATGGGGCACTGTTCTCGGGAGTAGCAGAGTTGTCCTTGGTAGAGAAAAGACAATATTGGCAGATGCCAAACTATTCAATAAGAAACTTCACAAGCATAAAATTTCTTGAACAATTTATTTCAAACTTCTGTTCTAAAGTTTAATAGAGAACATCTATATTTATTTTATTATTTCTTATGGAGTTTTGAGCATTGCATAAAATTCTTTGAATGAAGCTATGCTAGCAGGTTCCATATGTGCATTAGGGTGGCTGTGTAGTGAAATATTCTGTTTTTCTTCTATAATTTTTGCCTTAAGTGATGGTGCCACTTTACAGTAAAAACCATGATCATTTTTACCTAATATAAAGCTATGTGATTTTACAGTTTCTCTCTCTCTCTCTCTCTCTCTCTCTCTCTCTCTCTCTCTCTCTCACACACACACACACACACACACACACACACAAACACACACACACACATGCACACACATGCATGAAGTTTTGCTTTGGGGCTTGGGGCTAGGATGCTTTTGGCTTCCTCTCAACAATATATTTTTTTATCATTGCAGTTATTCATACTGTATTATATTTAATATTGCAAATTCTCCAACATTCCACATAGAAATCATTTTACCCAATACTTTATTTGGCCATTAGTATCTTTCTTTAGGAATGGGCAGAAAGGTTGCTGTTCCTTAGGGTAAAAAAAAATATGGTTTTTGTTGCCTTTGTCAAAAACAAAATGTTGGCAAGTAAGATGGCATCACTCCCATGATCCATATCAAAAGATCTCTGTTGTGATCACATCAGGACTTCCAGGGTCAGCATCTCCAGGCAGTATAGACAGATAACCACTGTCAAACTTCTTGGAGTTAGTATTCTTGTCAGTACTCCAAATCAGTCTGAACAGTGCCATTTTCTTCCATGAGGAGATCAGGGTTCAAATGATGTGAGTATTGTGGGTCACCAGATGAGGGATTTCTTTTTTGCCTACAAAGATCTTTCTCACTTTGCACAAATCATACTGGGCTTCCTCGGGTGTACTGCAATGAATAGCAAAGTGATCCCTGGTGTTACAGATCAGACAGAAATCATCTCTAATATTGTCACTGCTGATGATGTCATGAAATCATCAGGGTAAGTCACATGAGTTCAGACACTGTCATTAGTCTTAATGAGTCTTAATGAGACCTTCTTGGCTTCATATTCTGTCTTTTTTGTTCCATTGGAAATGTAAAGTCCATAATGATAAGATGAAGATATTCTCTCAACTTTGGTGAACCAGCAGAAGAATGGAAAGCAAACACGCGGTCACTTTATTCAGCTTTCAGTGGTTTGGAGCTGGTACTCAATTCAGATATTTCTCAGAAACAAACACAAGCCTGGGAAACTGAGGGAGACCTGTTCCAAAACTGAAGAATAAAGAAAGAACCAGGAACAAAACTCAGTGAGGTAGAGTGCTCCTGAGTTCACGTTTCAATGCCCAGTAGAGCTAAAGAAGGGAGAGTATGAAAGGGAGAGAGGAAGGTAGAGAGAGAGGAAGAAAAGGTAAACATAAAAAAATTAAAAAGTGATCAGGTTTCAGGCAATCAGTCAGCAGAATATGGGTTACTAAAGTATTGAAAATGGTCCATTGTTAATATATCTTGTTGGATTTACAAATGCTCATTTGATTATCTATATATGATATGATAATACTAATACAAAAGTAATTGTCTGGTGTGGTACACAGTGACTACATTTACTAGAAACATGATTAGATCAGAATCTTCTAAGAAACAGGTCAAGGCTTCAGGGCAGAGCAGCCTCATGCACTTTTCCCATGTGCTCCATAGTAAAATGATGCTATTTCCTGTGTGCATTAATGTGATTAGATCTGAAATGGCTGTACTATACCTGATTTCCTAATACTGTTGGATAATAGTTGCTGTTTTAATGTATTAACGTTTTCTCTTTACTTTTAATAGTCATTTCAAATTTCAATTTCAAAAATTGAATAATTATATAATAAAAATCTTTCATTTTTTCTTTATTGATCCCCAGGGAGAAAAAATGAGGAGCAAGGCAAAACATACACACACACACAAAAAAAAACACACACATGAAACACACACACAAACAAATACACACACAGACAAAATATTCCACTCATTTTTTCTTAATTTATCAATACACTTATGGATATATTATACCAATTAGATACCCAATTAAACAAAGGGTATCTAAAGATCTCTCTTAGGCTACTTGTCTCAAAGTTCCTGCAGTTTCCTGCACCATGAAGCATCATAATTTCCTGAGAATGACTTCCCTGCATACTTGTTGTGGGTGATAGGAACATACATGGGATGCTTGTTAAGAAAATACTTTGGTGTTAGCTGCACAAATGACATATAAAAAAGAAAAAAGAGCACCATACAATCTTGGATCTTATATTCCTAAATTTATACTTTTATTAATCCCTTTTTTCCAAGTAAAAATACAAGTTCTATAGACTCTAGAGACTAGTCTATGAAATATGTATTGATTACTTTTACTTTACCCACATATCTCAACGTGCTTCAGAGCTAATACCAGTAGCAACAAGGATAACAACAGCTGATGACCTGGTATAGACTGTGCTTAATATTCTGCAAGAATTTACTTACAATTTTTCTAATTCTTTTTATTTATTTATATATATTTTTGAGTCAGGACCTCATTTAATTTCTTAGAGTTTCTCTAAGTTGCTGAGGTTGGCCTTGAACTTGTTATTCTCCTGCCTCAGCCTCCTAAATTAGAGATATTATAGTTGTCAACAAACATGCCTAACCATTATTTTTTAATTTTTAAAAGTGAATTCTACATGTTGACATTAATATTTTCCAGAGGAGGAAACTGATTATAATTAAACTATTTGTCTCAACGTGCATGGGAAATAAGTATTAACTTCTATTAATCCCAATGCTCCTGGAATTATAACACTGCTGTAGTCATTAAAGTTTCATTTATAACCAGCCAACCAATGTTTTACTGTTCTGTCAAAAGTCGTATTCTCTGTTTAAATGCTTAGGTTAATGCATGAAGATCCATTAAAAATCATTTTGTGATATTTACAAGGCATAAGAAGAAGACTGTTTCATTGAAGGGGCTAAGCTAGGTCATGTGCTAGCCCTGAAAGTAGATAAGTTGGATAGTAACAAGGTAAAGCAACAAAGAGGCACAACCATGCTATCATTACCAAAATAGTTACTCGGTTTGGATGATGCCTTTTCTCCCAACCACTGACCATTTGATAGTCCCTACAGGGAAAGGTGGCACCACATTTGGCTGTTCCATAACATAACCCATTCTGCAGTACTCACAGTATGGGCAACCTGGGGGTTAATGGATAACATCTCAGAAATATGTAAAATGTAAAGGGGAAATATTAATTTCAAATTTAAAGAGTAAATATATAATCATTACATATTATGCATGTTTATGAAATTTATTTTCATCAAATTTGTATATAAAAACATAAATAGAATAGGGGTTAAAATCATTTTATAAAAAAATTATAAACTTGATTTTATATTTGACTGTAATTGAGGAGACTTTTGTTTTCTTGTGATGTCTTTCTGAAGTTTTACATTTCCTAAGATAATTTTTTTTATAATCAGAACAAAATGCTAAATAGAAATATTTGTATAGATCATATTACACATATTACATTATTTGAAAAGCTAATATAGTATAATTTTATTATTTATGACATATATTTTAAAATATATTATTATCTTACAAGAAATCAATTTTGATATATTTTCCATAATGTACCACATTTTAAAAAATGATATTAGAATGAAAAGTCATATATTTTTTATTACCCATAGAATGACTTATCTGGTTACCATAAAAGATCAATGAATGCTTTTTCACAAACATCAGTTGATCATTCATAATCTTCAATAATATTGTGATTAAGAGGAAATTAATATAGGTATGGGTAGATGAAACTGCATTTAATAGCCAGCAACAAGATCTAACATTTCTATAATATGCAAATTAAGAACAACAGCAAGGTAATCATCATAGTTTTGATATTTGCAAAATTCTGTTTTGCTGAGGCTTATGAACCTATTGAAACAGTGAAATGTGCCAATGGAAAAACGTGATAGTAATTTTTTACGTAACTGGAAATAGTAAGTGACACATCTAAGAATATAAATGCAGCTAAGATTTTTCACCTTAGGAATCTTAATTATCTACTCATGGAAGTCATATCAATACTTAAATTAAAAAATCTAAATTTTTTTAAAGTGCCAGGAAAATTATAAACATTTTTTAAGTGAAAACTCATGATATTTTCTTGTTATTAAAGATATAATTTAATGAGCATAAGAGATGGTGTCTTTTTGTTCTTTCAATGTTAGTGCAATGCTTACTGTGATGCAACAGTGTCACAGCCTATTGCATTCCAGAGGCTAGTGGGATGGTTGTTGTTGTTGTTATAAAAAAAATTTAATTTAATAAAAATTAATGTAACAGACTTGAATAATTAAACAATAATTTTTGAATTCAATATATTACTTGTGTCGTACTTTAATTAACAAAGAGAAATAATCATTACTTTCAGGAATAATTTTTTTATTTATTGGCTTAATTTGCTTTTAATTTTTAATGTTGTTTTTAATAGTAACAGTGTTTAATTATCACTTACTGTTCTGAATGCTAACATATTATTTTAGCATTCAGGCCAATTTTTCAGGTTGTGCAGGGTAATAACTTCATTTTTTTAAAATGTAATTTTTGGGCTGGTGATGTGGCTCAAGCGGTAATGTGGTTGCCTGGCATGAATGGGGCACTGGGGTTGATCCTCAGCACCACTTAAAAATAAAACATAAAGATATTGTGTCCACTGAGAAACTAAAAAATTAAATATTAAAAAAGAATCTCTCTCTTTAGAAAAAATATAATTTTCTTCTTGACTTTGATTAATTAATTAATTTTTGGTACTGGGGATTGATCCCAGAGGTGCTTAATCACTGAGCCACATCCCCAAACATTTCTTCAATTTTTTATTTTACTTTATTTGAAATTTTACACCTTTTAATTTTACTTCATTTGAAATTTGAGACAGGATCTCCCTCATTTGTTTAATGCCTCACTTATTTACTGACATATGTCTTGAACTTGTGATCCTTCTGCCTCAGCCTCCAGAGTTTCTGGGATTACAGGTGTACATTTCTGCACCCAGAAATAGCTTCACTTTATGAATGGCATGCAGAAGAAACAATAGGTTATCAAGTTCCCCACGTTAGCAACAGGAAATTTGTAGAGTGAAATAGGTGGTCAGTGCTGTTCTATTGGCTGCACTATGTAGACAAAAGGAAAATAGATATAACTAAGACCACATAATTTAGAGTTGAGCTATTTTTCAAGAATTACTTATTCAGCATCATGAATTCAGTTGTTGTGATAGTGTAAATGAGGCATAGACTTTACCTGTTTGCTGGTCACATAAGCAAAGAAGATAAGAACGAAAGATAATTTCAATATGAAGTTACAGATTTCTGAATCAAATTTAGAAAGCATTGGTGTAAATACATAAGGTTATGTGGATGTACACAAATAAGTACACACCCACACACACACACACACTTCTTTTTAATTATTTTTCCTCTTTCTCTCCTTTCCTCTTATTCACCTAGGTTTCTTTCTCTTTTCTTTCTCTCTGTCCATCTCCTTCTCCATCTGCATCTCTATCTCCCTATGTCTACTTTTCTGTCTGAACTTCTCATTTTGTACCTTCCACTAAATGTTTTCAGAAGTTCTTTGTACACTACCTGAGTTTAACTTGAAACAACACTGGGCTTCAAATACTCGGTTTATGACAGTTAAGAAAAGTTTTCACTCTTAGAGCATTTCAGTCTCTCCAGGGAGGACAAGAGGATTATAGATTTAATTTTGATTATAATGCAACCCTGAAGATACTAAAGACTCAAGAACCCATGTTTTCTGATTAGCAAAAATACTAATGTAAGAAAAGCAGGATGAGAACTGTTCCTTTAAATTTGAAAGTTTTAATTGAGAAACTCAACATGCATTTTATTTTTCTATTTGATGTTTGCTGTTATTTTGTGAAACACAAAGGTGTTTCAGGATGCCTAAATTTCATAGAAGGACACAAACTATATTTTAATAATTATATAGAGAGATTAAGGCATATACAGTAGTTTAAGCTGAGTGCTCTCAGAAAAACTAATATAAGTCACATATGGCAATCTGTCAGAGGAAGGAGTAAACAGAATTTTGTTTTAAAGAAAAAAATCCACCTCATAAAAATAGAAAAAGCGATCATAAAATTTATCTGGAAACATAAGAGACCCACAATAGCTAAAGCAATCATTGGCAGGAAGAGTGAAGTAGGTAGCATCACTACACCAGACCTAAAATTATACTGCAGAGCAATAGTAACAAAGACAACATGGTATTGGCAACAAAACAGATTAGTAGACCAATAGTACAGAATAGAGGACACAAAGACTAACCCCCCAAATTACAATTATTTTATTAGAGAAAAGTGCCAAAAACATGCATTGGATAAAAGATAGCCTCTTCCACAAATGATGCTGGGACAACTGGAAATCCATGTGCAGGAAAATAAAATTAAATCTCTATTTCTCACGATGCACAAAACTCAACTCAAAATGGATCAAGGACCTCGGAATTAAACCAAAGAATATGCATCTAATAAAAAATAGACTCCAATCTTCATCATGTTGGGTTAGGACCCAACTTCCTTAATAAGACTCCTGTTGGGCAAAAATTTAAACCAAGAATCAATAAATTAGATTGACTAAAACTAAAAAGTTTCTTTTCGGAAAAAGAAACAATCTGTGAGGTGAATAGAGAGCCTACACCTGGGAGCAAATCTTTACCTCTCACTCATCAGATAGAGCACTAATCTCTAGAGTATATACAGAACTCAACAAGCGAAGCACAAAAAAAAAAATCAATAAATGTGCCAAGGACCTGAACAGACACTTCTCAGAAGAGGATATACAAAAACTCAACAAATATATGAAAAATGTTAATCATCTCTAGCAATTAGAGAAATGCAAATCAAAGCTACTCTAAGATATCTCTCTCTCAAGTCAGAATGGCAGCTATTATGCATACAAACAACAATAAATGTTAGCAAGAATGTGGGGGAAAATGACTCATACATTACTGGTGGGACTGCAAATTAGTGCAGCCAATGTGGAAAGCAGTATAAAGATTCCTTGGAAAACTGGGAATGGAACCACCATTTCAACCAGCTATCCCACTTCTAAGTCTAGACCCAATGTAAAACAACATATTACAGGGACACAGTCACATCAATGTTTACAGCAGCACAATTCACAATAGCTAAACAGTGGAAATGACCTAGATGTCCTTCAGTGTTGCTTTGGGTCACTTGGCTAACTCAGTCACAGTGGGTGTGGGGGCTCTGGAGTCAACACACAGACACCAGGAGCTGGTAAGATCTGGCAGGTGGCAACCTCAGCCAACCTACAGCAGACTCATTCAATGCCGAAGTGATTACAATTGATATAGGGCATATCCTCCAATCATACATAAGGAAGCAGGTTATATAACATTTAGAATACAATCATTTTATAATCAAAGTAACCGCACTTTGAGGAAGCTCTAAATGTTGCTGTGCAGTGGAAGGCAGACTGGTAACATTATGGTCCCTATGAAAATGGGGTCTTTTAATTTGGGGAATAATGCCCTGAGGCCCTTGGTTCCCTGGCAATGCTGACCACAATCACTGAGGATGTGGTTTCTCAGACTGCTTGCTAGAACATAGAGCCCAATCCTGTAGCTGTTCCTCTCAGACCTGTATGAGTGTAGGTTTCTCAAGCACTCTGAACTGCTTGTAGCTGATAGCTGCAAACTAAGAGTTACTCCTACATTTTAGTAGATGAATGGATAAAAAACATGACACATATACACAATGGAATATTACTTGGCAATAAAAGAGAAAAAATCATGGCATTTGAAGGTAAATGGATGAGATTGGAAAAGATAATGCTAAGTAAAGATAGCCAATTCAAAAAAGACAAATGGTGAATGTTTTTTTCTGATATAAGGTGACTGACTCATAGTGGGGTAAGGAAGGAGAGCGTGGGAAGAATACAGGAACTCTAGATAGGGCAGAGGGGTGAGAGGGGAAGAGAGGGAACAGGGGGTTAGCAATGATGGTGGAACGTGATGGACATGATTATCCAAAGTACATGTATAAAGACACGAATTGGTGTAAACATACTTTATATACAAAGAAAGATACAAAATAACTGGTTTCTCTATCTGTAATAATAATTGTAATGCATTCCACTGCCATGTATTTAACAAATAAAATAATTTTTAAAAGGTAGAAAATTTAAAGATAGAATAAATGATATTTGGAATCTCCATAAAAAGGTATTTCTTATTTTTTTCATGCATAAAAATCTTAGAGAAAAATATAAAAGATAAAGAAACTTCCTCCATAGTAATGTCGATGTAATACAATTATTACACTAATTGCTTTATTCCCCTTACATTATTTTTTTGTTAAAACATAAAGGGATATAATTTCTTATATTTTTGGTTTAACTAATGTGCTATTCTCCTTGTATACATAATGTATATAATAATCTAATTTAATGTTTATAAAATGTCAAATTGGTAGTTATCTTTCCATAATTTCTTCCCCTGTTGGGCATTTATCTTGTTTCAATTATTTGACATTATAATTTATAATTCATATCTTTCTCTGTGAAGTTTCTTTTTATCCAAAATTGAGATTATATTCTTAAGGAAAAACATGAAATGAAAAGGAAAAGCCAAATATAAAAAACTTAGTGCTGGTTGTTGAACCTTGCATAGTTTATTCTTTAGGCTATTCAAAGAGGTTAAAATAATTCACAATGCTATCAGAAGTTTTTTTTCTTTATACCAACCATAACAATGGGCACAACTAAAATCTACATCATTGGTAGTATGATACAAAAATACACTAACTTCATTTGTATTTTTGAACTACTTGTGAATGGAAATATTTAAAAATATGTTCCTGTGATTTTTGTTTTGAACAATTTGTCTGATTATTAATATGTCCTAAATAATTCTTTTGGATTTTCTTACTTTTATTCAAAAATATGTTATATATGTTTTTCTCTTTCCATGTTTGCTGAACAAGTTTTCAACTCTTTCTCTCTTTCAGTGCCAATTTTCATATTCTGAGTCATCTTTATGTTCCCAAATCTGCTTTCATTATCTTTACTCCTTTACTTCTAAAGTGGGCATCTCTCTATCAAGAAATTTTCATTTTTAATGAATAATTCTGATACACATGTTGTTAATATTTTCATGTAATGTGAAATGAGGTTCGGAATATAACATTTTAACAGTTGCTGAAAGGTCTTATAAAATATTATTAGTGATTTTTTCACCATTGATTTTCACTGTATTGCTTATTATAAAAATTTACTTAAATATTACTGATAAGAGTTTTGAATCTTCTTCTTTTATCTTTTGGGTAGCCTTGCAGCAGTTCCCAAAGCTTTCACATTTGTATCATGATAGGTATTTACCCTCAAATTTCCAAATTTTAAAAATTGTCAAAACAAAGCATATTTTGTCTCATAAATGTCTACAAATATCATGCGCCACAACTTTACCCTGGATTGTTTTTAATATTGTTATATTTTTACTTCAATCTTAAAATTTTGTTTAAATAAAATTTTACATATGTGATTTTACATTGAACTAATCTTAAATGTTTAACATTTTCAAAAGTAATGTTTCCAAAATATTTCCTTTTCTGGATAAATTGAATTTTACCAACTGGAGATGAAAATGAGAATTTCTGCCTGGGGTAATGACTTCGAGAAAAGGTAGAAAAAAGGTATCCTATTGAGAGTAAGAACATTTTGGTTGAAGTGTGATGCACAGACAATGAAAGAGCAAGAGATAAAAATGAAAAGAGCCAGGGTCACAGGTGGTGGACCCTTCAGTGTTTAAGTGGTATGTTGCATTTCATCAGCTGACAATAAGAAGACACTGGCATATCTGAGCAGCACAGTTCACTAAGCAATATCAGAGATAGGTCTTTGGTGATAGTAAACCCTGCTCACAATGCCAGAGAGCAGAGACAGAAAACAGTAAAAACTTCCCAAAGATATTTTGGTAACCAAGATGTCAATTTGTGTTTTTGTTAATTGTATCCATTATATACATAAATAAGTGTAGAGCACACTTGCTTTTGTCTAAATATTCAAGTCTCTTGCTGAACTTAGAAGCAAGTTCTGTAAAATTCTTCACTACAGAAAGCAAAACATCTGAAATAGACGTTGAAATCATCAGCATCTTTACAAATAGTATTTCTAATGATGTTCTTCCATAGGTAAAGAAATGAGAATATAGATGTTCATCTTCTTTTGTGTTTTACAAGGTATGTGAGCAGCCATGACATGGGAAGTACATGTGCACAACTAAACAGAATATTTGATCATGTAGAAAAATAAAGAATAAATGACCTAAGTCAGGTCATTGCATTTTAGAAATTACTAGAACACTATAAATAATGACATTGAAAAGGGGACATGAAACATACCGAATTTTATGTTGTATATTTTCATTTTAATATTGATATATTAGGCTTTATTTTACATTATAGATCTCATCAGCATACTTTTTAAAAAAACAAAGCAATGACAGCATAATCTTCACAGTCAAAAGAAAGAACTATGTAATTGGCCAATTAAAACAACATCCCTCCTTGAATCTGGGACATGATGAGGTGATATTTAATGTTAGATGATAATCTTTTCCCACCAAATCATATGTTTTATAGATGCTCTGTACAGTGGACAGTGCTGAATTTGTGTGTTTTTTCAAAAGTAGCACATATTTCCCATAGCTTATAATAAATTACATAGCACTGTATTTACTGTTAATAACAGTCAGAATGTTTGATTACTAATAAATAAAAGGGAGTACTTAAACAATTCAATAAGCTAATTTATATGGGTCTACCATCACAATCATTAAACTCACTATAGATTTGTAAAAAGTAAAATAAATGTGGTATAGACAATATTATAGAACATTCTTTTGGAGTCATCTTACACATTTGCCTTTAACAATAGGGGAGATGTGAAAATGTTTTAGGAAACTGAAGAAAGGTCAAGTGTTGCTATTGATAAAAATACTTTAAGAATACATATCTATTAGAGGCAATAAATAAGGATGACAGTATTATATAGAGAAGTATGCAAAATTTTTAAACACTGACATTCTATGGAAAAACAATTCTCTGAGGAACAGTGTATGAGAAAGTGGAGAGTCCAAGAAGTGAAGGGTTCAGAAGTAAACACAGAATCTCACTAAGGAAAGGAAATGATGGTCAGACCAGTATAACAAAAATTAACAGCATAAGAAAAACCCAAGAAGGAATTACTTTTCATCTAGGCACAGTGGTGTACTTCTGAAATCTCAGCAACGTGGAAGACTGAGACAATGGGATTACAAGTTCAAGGTCAGCCAGACAACTTTTGGAGATCCTGTCTCTATTTTAAAAATTCTATAAAGGGAGACTGGGGATACAGTTCAGTGATAAAGTACCCGGGGTTTTATCCCTCAAAAAAAATTAAAAATTTTGACTTTTGTCTTTTGATAATTTCTCAAGGTGCTTGAATTTTTGTTATTGATGTGTAGAGTAGAGGTAGGGAAACAGGGGAAGGGAGTAAGGAAGGGAAATAGGAAGCATTGGGAAACGAAGTGGAACAAATTATATTCTTTGCTAAATGACTATATCAAAATGTTAAAGAGACAATTACTACATGACTTAAATGACTTAATGAATGCATTGCCACCAAATAAAACAGAAAATGTATTTAATAGAACACAAGTAAGATTGCAGTTAGGTGCACTGAAGCCAGGTGGCAGTGAACAAGGGTTTAGTTCATAAGATAAATAATCCACCAGACATAGGACCAGAACTGCCAAGTCCTGTGACATCTTTTTTCTGCCTTCACGTTCATCACCTCCACTAGTGCTTGAGCCACTTTTTGAAATAAAAATTTTTGTGTAGTTAAAACAGATGTATAAATAATCTTGAAGAAAATGATGAAAACAGTTACCCAATCTTTAGTATTTTGTGCTCTGTCTGAAGCAATTTTGACTCTTTGAAAGAAATCCTCAATGTCATTATCAGATCCCAATTTATAACTCCGTTTAGGAAATAAAAACAAAATTATTTTAGAGAAAACTTTTATCAAGTTTAGATTAAAGATAAGTTGAACTAATCTCCATTCCTATTATGATAGTCTTAGATATGCAGAAAAGTGTGAGAGGAACATTAATTGGATCACAAAACATCCAGTTTCATGGTTATTCTGTGGATTACTATTTTATAACTCCCTTTTAAAAAAGATTCCTGAAATTGAAAAGTATTTTCTCTCATATTAGTTAATTTAACATCTATATTTTTGTATGTGATATAGTGAAAATAAGTAACTATTTTTTTACGTAACTCAGATGTAAATTGTGCTCTTATTACTTTAAAGAATCCATATTGTTGACTTCAAAAATGTTTTGACTTATACGATATAAGCATACCAGTGAATGAGCATAATTGTCAATGAAAAATATTAAACATTGTTTATTTACAACTTAGTAGTACATTTTATAGAAAAAAACAATCTGTTTATGCACAGTATGTAGGATTACAGAGAAGTATTTAAGAAAATGATGTTGGGGAAGATACACTTTTTTCTTACCGGACTTTTAAAAGACAGATGTTAGTAAAGATTTGTCAGAAATGATGTTAGATGGCTATGAAATTCTACTGAAGCAGTGCTTTCTTCACTCCATAGAAGAGTCTTCCCTGGTTTGGTGAGGTGAGCCATACTTGTAATCCCATCAACTCAGGAGGCTGGGACAAGAGGATCACAAGTGTGAGGCCAGCTTCAGCAATTTAGGGAGGGATTTTAAAAATAAATAAATAGAAAATGACTCTCTGCCCCTCCCCTCCCATCTTCTCTCCCTACCCCAACTACTGTAATTTATTTCTATCTCTTGTTTTTTCCCTTTCCCCTCACATTCTCTTATATGTAATTTTGTATAACAATGAGAGTCTCCTTCCATTTCCATGCAATTCCTCTTCTCTCTCTCCCATTCTCTCAATCCTGTCATCCCTGTTTAATGGTAATCTTCTTCTCATGCTCTTCCTCCCTACTCTGTTTTGAGCTGCCCTCCTTATATCAAAGAAGACTTTTGACATTTGTTTGTTAGGGATTGGATAGCTTCACTTAGCAAAATCTGCTCTAATGCCATTCATTTCCCTGCAAATTCCATGATTTTGTCATTTTCTAGTGCTGAGTAATATTCCATTGTGTATATATGCCACATTTTTTTTTCATTCATCTATTGAAGGGCATCTAGGTTGGTTCCACAGTCTAGCTATTGTGAATTGTGCTGCTTTGAACATCGATGTAGCTGTATCCCTATAGTATGATCTTTTTAGGTCATTAGGGAATAATCTGAGAAGGGGAATAGCTGGGTCAAATGGTTTTTCCAATCCCAGCTTTCCAAGGAATCTCCATACTGCTTTCATGATTGGCTGCACCAATTTGTAGTCCCAAAAGACAGAAGAGTACAATAGACACTAGTATGACAGTATGTATAAATGTGGATGTGTAACCAATATGATCCTGTAATGTGTACACGAGGTAAAAATGGGAGTTCATAACCCACTTGAATCAAATGTATAAAATATGATATGTCAAGAGCATTGTGATGTTGTAAGCAACCAATAAAAACAAAATGAAATAAAATAAAATAATCTTATCACAATCAACATGTTATTTTAATCACAACCCTATTTCTTGGGTACTGTAACAATTATAATTCTGATTTCTAGCTGAAAAATTGGAGCACAGTTAAAGTTACATGTTACTCTTCATTTATTAAAACAGAAGAGAAGGTATTTATTTTATTTTTAAAAATACTTACTTGCTTTTTTTAATTGATCTTTATTTTTATATATTTATATGTGGTGCTGAAAATCAAGCCCAGTGCCTCACACTTCCCATGCAACTGTGCTACTGCTGAGCCACTGTTCTAGCCCAAGAAGACTTATTTTAATCTAAAATATATGCTGAGAACCACAGCCAAGTCAGAATGACGCATGGCATTTGTGTCAGAAGGAAGTGGTTGAGAGGTGATGCTAGCTAGCCATTGAGATGATGATGGTTGCGTTAAGTTTTGTATTCAATTGTATATTAGACCCCTGCTGTCCGCCTCAGCCTGCTACTTTGGAGTTCTCACGGGTATTGCTGGAGAGTTTGCATTGGTTGAGGAAGTGCCAGGGGAGGGATTTCTACTGTGGTGTTCCAAGTAAGGCCGCATGGATGGCGTTCGCGGGAGTTCTGATAATAAAGGAGTTCCTATTTTGAAACCACAAGTGCCTCATGGTTTCTTGGTTATTTTGTGCCCAGCTAGACTGTGGAATTTGGTGACCTGTGCAGGTGACACCTGAAGCCTGGGGGTAAGTAAAATTGCTCGCCCCTGAGGAAAGGGAAGAGAAAGGGTGACCATTTAAAAAAAAATGTGTTCATGTTTTGATTTGTTTTGTTTTTGTTTCAAGCTGCCTGTCCCTAGAGCTTTCTCAGGCAAACTGGGAATAATGGTTGACTCAAGATTTGAAGTGGTTCACCCCTGAGGAAGAGTTAGAGAAAGACCATGAATATACATTTCAAGAAAATAGGAAAATTGATACAACAATTTTTGTTCCATTTTTGTTTCACTCTGTTTCAGTTTTTTTGTGTGTGTGTTTGTGTTATCTTGTTGTGTTGTGTTATCCTTGTAGCACAAACATGGGATGACAAATTAGTAAAAAAACAAACCAAAAGAGTGTTAAGTAAAATGCTAGAGGAAGGAGACACCCCAGTAAAACCAAGAGCAGTTAGGGCATATGTTGATACAATACAAAAATGTAGCCCATGGCTTTTTAAAGAGGAGTTGTTGAATATATCACAATGGGACCATCATGGTGAAGATTTAAGGGACAGGGAAAAGAAAAACCCAGGAATTCTGCCAGTTGGCACATTGCCATTGTGGAAGATGATACGATTTTGTTTGCCTAGTCTAAAGCTTTCAGTTCAGATTATGGTAGAAGACATATTAGATCAGGAAAAAGAGGAGGCATTGTGAGATTGTCAGGAAGGGCAAGAACGTTTAGAGCAGAAAAAGCTATCAGGGGAAATATTAAAACAGGAGGCTGATACTAAAACCTTTCTATCACCAGAGGGTGTAAGTGTCCAACCAAGAGCTCCAGCTATGGGGCCCCTAAACCCCATTGTTGATAGATGGGATCCTGAGACAGGAACTCAAAGATTAGCATGCCCTGTATTTGAGGCAGCAGGAGGACAATTAAATCATCATGTTTTAGATTTCAAAACAGTGAAGCAGCTAGAAGAGGCTATAACAACCTATGGTCTTCAAGCACCCTTCACTGTAAGCTTGGTTGAATCCATTACCAACTTGAACATGATGCCAGCAGATTAAACTAGTATGTGTAAAGATGTGCTAAATGGAGGACAATACTTGTTATGGAAGGTTCTAATGAGGAATTTTGCATGGAGACTGCTAGGCGAAATGCAGCAGCTGATTATCCTCAGAGAAATCTAGATATGTTGTTAGGAAAAGGACCTTATGAGATTTAGCTGCAACAAATTGCATATGATCCTGCTATATACTCACAAATTGCTTCAGATGCAGTTAGGGCATGGAAGACTTTACACAGATATGGAGATTTACAAAGCCAAAAATCTAAGGTAATACAAGGAGCTAATAAACCTTACCCTGAATTTGTATATAGGCTTATTCAAACAGCTACCAGAATTTTGGGGGGATGCAGAGCAAGCAATGCCATTAATTGCACAGCTAGCCTTTGATCAAGCAAATCGTTCATGTGAGGAGGCCATTAGACCATGGAAACATGAAGATTTAAACACATATATTAAATTATGTAGAGACATTAATGAACAAGGACGAGTCTTGGCAGCTGCAGTAAAACAGGCTTTAGATGCCAAGCCAAAAACATGTTACAATTGTGAACAAACAGGACATTTTTAAATGGGTTTCCCCATAGGAGGAGGGTTTAACAAAACTAGGTATCAAAGGGGTAGAATATCAGGTGTTTGCTCATGATGCTGTAGTGGGAGACATTGGGCTAAAGAATGCCATTCTCAAACCACCATAGAGGATACTCCATTATCAAAAATCGGCCAAGGATCAGGTGTTTACTCAGGATATCATTGAGAAAAGCATTAGGCTCCATTGCAAAAATATGGACAGGGGGGCCCAATGCTCCAGGGTCCAAGGACACAAATATACAGGGCAATGGAGGAACACAGCAAAACCATCAGGATAGTTCACATTACGCATTATCCATTAGATCCATCATCAAAAAAACCAGAGGGAGCGCATGGTTGAACACCTGCACCTCCACCAAAGCAGTAGTAACTCCAGAAATGGGAGTTCAAGTAATTCCCACAGGAATAAAAGGACCTCTTCCCGAAGGAACAGTAGGCTTATTATTGGGATGCAGTTCTTCTACTCTAAAAGGAACTATGAGAAGCATTGGGGTAATTGATCCCGATTATGAAGGTGAAATAAAAATTATAGCCAGTTCTCCAAGAGGTATATCAGTAATTTGACCAGGAAATAGAATAGCACAGATATTAATAATACCCAGCCTGCATGAAAAATTTCCCAGTCGTATTGTAGATAGAGGTTCCAGGGGATTAGACTCCTCAGGTGAAGATTGGGCTATGTTGTCTTTAAATCTATATTCTTGCCAATGCTAAAACTAAATATTCAAGGACATGAATTTAATCGGCTTCTGGGCACAGGTGCAGACCTTAGCATCATATCTCGTCAAGAATGGCTGAAACATTGGCCATTAAAACAGGTCATTCAAATGCTTCGAGGCCTAGGAGTGGCAACTAATCCCCATAGAAATGAAATGATATTAGATTGGAAGGATCCTGAAAGATGTGAAGGAACTATACAGCAATATGTATTCTATCATCTCCCTATATATTTATGGGGATGAGATGTCCTAGATCAATTAGGTTACACATTAACAAATAACATCAATCCAAATGTGCCCACTATAGGAGTGGACAGGTTTTAGGAAAGACAAAAGATTAGGAGAGCAAGAAGATGGTATAGCAGCACCAATTCTGATAGATCAAGGAATAAATAAACATGAATTAAGTTTTCAGAAAAGGTCACTAAGACAATAAAAATTACTTGAAATTCAGAAAGACCAGTATGGGTTCCTCAGTGACCCTGACTAAAGAAAATACCTGGTCAAACAATGAGTAGTGGAGGGACACATACATCCTATCTCCCCATTATACTCCCATTTTTGTCATTAAAAAGAAATTTGGTAAATGAAGATTAATGCAAGACTTAAGAGCCATTAATAATGAGATGGTTACTATGGGACCTGCTCAGTCGGGGATTCCCCAATTGTCTGCTTTGCCAAAAACCTGGTATGTTTTAGTTGTAGATATTAAAGATGTTTTTTTTTTTCAATTCCAATTCATCCTGAGGATAGTCAAGCTTTTGCATTTACTCTCCATGCACTGAATCATGATGGTCCTGATCAGAGATATGAATGGAAATTACTCCCTCAAGGGAAGACTAACAGCCCAACTATGTGCCAAATTTATGTTAACAACAAAATCCAGCCACTTAGAAATCAAAATCCTGAACTACAAATATTTCACTATATGGATGACGTATTGTTAGCACACAAAGATAAAAACACATTGCTAGAAGGTTATGCCACACCTAAAAATTTATTAAAAAATTATAATCTAGAGATAGCTTCAGAAATAGTACAATTAAATTTTCCAATTAATTATTTAGGAGTTTTATTATCCTCAACCACGGCCTGTCCACCAAAAATTCAAATACGAGTAGATCAACTCAAATCATTTAATGACTTTCAAAAATTATTAGGAGACATAAATTGGACAAAGACCTTATCCGGGCATACAAACAGGAGATTTGGGACTTTTATTTGATACACTAAAAGGTCCATCAGATACAAATTTACCCTGCATGATAAAGCTGAAGCAAGAAAGGCATTAAAACTTATTGAAACATATAAGGTAAATATGCATTTGTATAGAATTGAAATAAGTTTGCCTTTATTATTTATTGTACTACCAAGAAAAATATTCCAACAGGAGTATTTTGGCAAGAAGGTCCATTATTGTGGATACATTTATCTTAATCTCCTAACACTATTCTTACGAGGTATCCTGAGCCTGTAGGACAATTATGACTCAAAGGAATAAAAGCAACAAATGGAGTGTTTGGAATTTCTCCCAATAAAATTATTACTCCATATACTATGAATCAAAATGAAGACTTAGCTAATGAGTTAAATACTTGGGCAATAATCATGTGTACATCTAATATTTCATTTTATATCCACTTACCATCTAACCCTTTGTTGTCTTTTTGGTCTTCTCATCCTATAGTTTTTTTTTTTTTCAAAAATGACAAGAAAATACCTATTATGAATGCTCCAAATATATTCATTGATGGATCAAATAATGGTACAGCAGCAGTAGTTACTCCTGATCAAACGTTTACATTTTTAGTACCCAAACAATCAGCTCAAAAAGTAGAGCTTAATGCAGTATTACAAGATTTTGTGTTGTTTAAAGTTTCTGTATTTAATTTATTTTCTGATAGTCAGTATATAGGTAAGGCTCTTGTACCCATTAAATATGCTGGTAGGATTTCCCCTTCCTCTATTTTTTTTCTCTTTGTTTTCCCCTATACAAAGTCTAATCTGGAATAAAAAAGATCCATTCTTTATAGGACATATAAGGGCACATACAAGATTGCCTGGAGCTCTTAGTTTGGGCAATGATTTAGCAGATAAAACTGCACATGACATACATATTTTCTCTACACTAGAAAAAGCTACTAATTTTCATAAAAGATTACATGTCAAAGCTAATACTTTACAAAAGCATTTTCAAATACCTAAGGAACAACCTAGACAAATAATAAAACAATGTCAAAATTGTGTGACCTTTTTACCACAAGTCAATCTTGGAGTCAATACTAGAGGACTGATACCTAACCATATTTGGCACTTGGACATCACACATTTGCCAGAATTGGGAAAATTAAAATATTTCCATGTTACAGTTGATACTTCTTCCGAATTTTTGATGGGCTCCCTTCATGTGGAGAACAAACTAAAGATATTTTAGCGAGTTGCTTACAAAATTTTGCCACTGTGAGCGTTCCAAAACAGTTAAAAACAGATAATGTCCCTGGTTATCCTTCTTCCTTTTTAAAACCATTTTGCTCATCATTTGGCATTACTCATATAACAGGAATCCCATACAATCCACATGAACAAGGCATAGTTGAAAGAGCTCATCAAAATATTAAAATGTACTTATTAAAGCAAAAAGAGGGAATTGGAAAGTGGTGTATATCCCCCAAAGTAAACTTAAAATAACCCTTTTTAGTCTAAAGTTTTTAAATTTGGATTCATCAGGACTTGGTGCTGGGGAAAGACATATGTATCCAAAAAAAAATGTACATAAGCCTAAGGTACTTTGGAAGGATATTTTAACAGGACAATGGAAAGATCCTGACCCAGTGATTGTTTGGGTTCGGGGTTCTGTTTGTGTGTTTCCACAGGGAGAAAGCAGCCGATTTGGATTCCAGAGAGACTAACCAAAGTGATTTCTACAGACCAAAAAAAGATGATTTTACTAGAATCCATATCAGCTGATATCCACAGCTCCAGCTTAGCTATTCTTACATCTGCAACAGTGGTTCTCCCACACCTGGATGCTAATGAATAAAGAACACCATTAAAGCCTATTTCAAATGTAAATAATCTTGGGGCTAGCTTGTGTGAATACCTTCAGACCCATTATGCAAGTTACAGGAAAAAGGATGGGATATCCAAAAAAGAGTCAAACCCAGGTGGTAACCAGGATGGTTTTTTTTTAATATCTATTTTATTATTGCCCTTTCCTACATCATAAAGTTCTATTTTATTTTTTGAGCTCATATAGACCTCGGTAAATGTTTTTCTGATCAGTTCTATTTTTTGACTGTGGACTTTTTAAACATTGCAATGGATATTTCATCTGTGTAAAGCTATAAGGCCTTTACTATTGTCTTATGTGTTGTATGTTATGTGTGCACACTTGTGTTTTGTGTTGTATGTCTGTATGTGCATGTGTCCATATATCATATATGAGGAGCGCTCATGAAAAAAATGAATCCAATTTTTTTATTCAAGTGATTTAAATGGTTTAATTTAAATTGGGTAAACAGCTGTTGAGGATTGTTTCAATATGTGAACAAAAAAGGAGTTTAACAGATCTGTTTGTTTACTTTCACCTTTCCTTTTAATTCTATCTAATTCTATTCAGGATACTAAATTGTTAAGAAAATTGCTTTCTTTTAGTGACTGATGTAATGTTAAATAATTTTTTTAGCCATCATTGCCAGAATTCCTATCTTTATCCCAGTGCCAGTGAAGACAAAGAAAAAACTAAACTACAGTTTCTGCAATAGCTATCACAAAAAAAATGTATAAACTGATGTATCAATGAATAATGTAACTCAACATGTAATGCTCAGGGAAGGAGTCGATTTACTTTGGGAGGAAATGAACATATTAATAGATTCCTCTGCTTTGAACTGCTTACAGAACTTGCCTGGACTATGTATCACTTGTATGCATTGTGAACTACCTGTTGGTGCAGCGAATTGTGGTAGTGCTGGAGTGTCTTTGCTGATGGTGTCACCGGTGGTGCAATTTTTCCATGGGAGTCATCAATTGGCTTGGTGTCATGACAATTCTGTTTCCTCCTCCCTTCTGCTTTTTGATGGTCATTCAGCTAAAATTTGGGGGACAACAGAAGTGAGGCAAAGAACCTCACCCCACCACAGGCCTATCCACAAGTATGGCTGTATGCTGAACCAGTAGTCAATGATGGGAGTGATCCAATTACAATGGTACCAACATAAAACAGGAGGCTGATGCCTTAAGGTCAGCTCATCCAATGACTGGTAAGGACAATATGTAGAATTGGACAACCTAAGACAGGCACAGTCCCTTAAGGTCCCTTAACCACATGCTTGATGTTTAATTAAACAGAAGGGGAGAGATGCTGAGAGCCACAGCTGAGTCGGAATGATGCATGGCATTTGTGCCAGAAGGGAGTGGTTGAGAGGTGATGTCAGTGAGCCATTGAGATGATGATGGTTATGTTAAGCTGTGTATTCAATTGTATAATAGACCCCTGCTGTCCACCTCAGCCTGCTACTTTGGAGTTCTCCTGCTAGTTTGGAGTTCTCACGGGGATTCCTGGAGAGTTCGCATTGGTTGGGGAAGGGATAGAGCCGTAGAAGAGATTTCCAGTGTGTGGTGTTCCAAGTAAGGCCGCATAGGTGGCGTTCGTGGGAGTTCTGATAATAAAGGAGTTCCTATTTTGAACCCACAAGTGCCTCGTGGCGGCTTTGTTATTTTGTGCCCAACCAGACTGTGGCAAATATATATAATCATATCTTAACAGAAATCTTTATTCTAGCAATGCTGAGTAGTTGATCTTCCTGTTCTTAGTAACACTGATGAATTTAAGAGGAATATATGAAAATATTGTAATGCTGATAGACTTCAGAGGTAATTCACAATTATTAATTAGAAAAATTTTATAACTTAAGATGCATCAAATGAAAGACAATCAGCCTCATAAAATTATGTCTTAAAATAAATAACTAGGCAAATACTTGGGCTCTGACACTTGGTGTTGGATATTTCAGGAAAACATCTCAATGCCCGTATTGCCACTGTTTTGCAGTTCTCACCATTGTCTTAGTAATTTAAAATTAAGTTCAAAAACTTAAGCTATAAAGGGACAGCATTTATATCATTTAACAATAAATCTTCTAAATAAATTCAAGGTGCAAATATTAAATATTAATACAGTAGTAGTTACAGTAGGCCATCTATACCTATGGGTTCTGCCTTTATGAATTCAGTATATGTATGTATATATATATATATATATATATACTCACACACACTATATTGACCATGTTTTGTTCAGAAGTTTTATTTCCTGAACAATACAGTATAATATGAATTTTACATTTAATTATTAGATTGCATAAGAAATCCAGAGAGATTTAAAGTGTGTAGAGTTTGTGTAAATATTGCTCCATTTCATATAAAGGACTCGAGAATCCATGGATTTTGGATCTACATGTTTCAAATAGCAAGATATGACTGTATTGTAATAAATCTGGGAAAATTACTAATGAATGCATTAGAAAAAGTAATGAAAAAATGCTGTAAATATTTTAGAGTAAAATTAAATTTCATATATGAGGTGGAAGAAAAAGAATTGTCATACACAATAAGGTACTCCATTATGTAAAGATATTTTAAAATATTTTTACTGTTTCTCATTGGAAAAACTGCAAATTTGATTAAAAAATACTTACCATTCAGAAAAGTGTTTTTTTCTAAGTACTAAATACTTAATATAGGTTCTCACACATGCTATGCAAGTGTTTCACTCTGAGCATATATCCAGCATCTTTATATTACTTTTTTAATTTTCTTGAGACCAGATCTCACTATGTTTCCAAAGCTGACCTTGAACATGCAATCCTCTTACCTCAGACACCCAAGTCTCTGAAATTACAGGTGTGCACCACCATGTCTAGTGTAAAGAGGATAAAAAAAACTGGATGCTGTGGCACATGTCTCTAATACCAGCAATTTGCAAGGCTGAGGCAGAAAGATCAAAGTTCATGACCAACCTTCACAATTTAGTGTGGTCATAAGCAAATTAGTGAGACCCTGTCTCTAAATAAAAAATAAAAAGGGGCTCAGGTGTGGCTCACCATCTTCCAAAATAAAATAAAAAAATTCTTCATAAGATTTTAAAATTAAGAATGAAAAATAAAAAGTATAAAATATGGGGATTTCTCTGAGAAGACAGAATAAACTTCAAAGTCACTGAAGTTTTAATATTAAAACATAAAAAAACAGAACTTTTTCAATGTCCTTATGAAAGAAAAATAAATCTTAATAATGTGATAGAAGCAATAATTGAGACAGAAGATTTTTTCTCATGAAGAAACAAAAAGGGACAAGATTAATAAATAAATCTACCTGTTATTGTGGGGGATATCCTTAACTCAAAACTTACAGAGGAAAAGATCTGTCTTCCATCTCCAACTTTTTCAAACTTTTTATCACTAAATAACAGACATGATCTAAGAAAAACTATAAATTAAATAAAAGTTACTTTCAAAATGTGATGTGGAATATTTGGAATGTGATTCCATTGAGGAAGAACTGTTCTTCATCCATTTTCCTACAGTGTTAGGATGTGAGGGGAGCCACAGAAATGTGGTGTTGTTCCCATGTAGCACTTTCATGACCCAGGTTCCCTCCCAGGGCTTTACACTCCTTTTCCCATGTTTATCACTATGGCACTGCCTAGTATGTTTGCCTTTATTTCCCCACTCCATAGATGTAGAAACCAAGTAAAAGGAAAGAGAATATATAATGTGCCAAATTGATGGAGATGGCAAAATTTAGATGTATTGAAAATTGCAAGAATTCTTCAAAGAAACATTCAGAGATTCAAAGGGATCTTAGGTTTTTAAAAGGAGCAGAAATGAAAACTTCAGTAGAAGATTAAAGAATGATAAAATATAGTAAAGTTAAAAAATAAAAAACAGCTTTTATCACACTGGTAAACAGGAAATAAAGCCAAGGCCTGGGATTGGGGATCATCAGTAGTATGCTCACCTAGCACATGTGAGGCCCTGGGTTCAATCCTCAGCACCATATAAAAATGAACAAAAAAAAAAAGAATTTTGTCCAATATATATATATATATATATATATATATATATATATATATATATATATATATATATATATATATATATTTGTCCAACTATATATATATTAGAGCAAAATTATATTTAATTTAAATTTAAATTCAGAGCAAAACTAAATTTCACATATGAGGTGGTACAAGGCAAAATATAAATATGCTTGTGGTACCAGACTTTTAATAAAGGGGATATTTTTTAAGCAATATTTTCAAGAAAGCGAAGTTATTCAGCTCCTGATTTGTAGATCAAAGAGAATTCAGAAATCCTTACTTTGAAACTTTATTGTGTTACTCATTGTCACCTTTCTCTACCATCTCTGAGTTTTTGAGGTTTAAGATCACTATTAAAGAACAAGACTACAAAGTGAAGTCTCTGAGATCATTTTCTCCCTTTTATAACATGTTTTCTGAAGAGCAATCTCTTTATAAATTTAGGAAATTTCTACAAATGACACCACAAACTTGAAAAACCGTATTAAACCTATAAATAACAAATCAATAATAGAAATTATGTTCTATATTTTAGGGAAAAAACATAAAGTAATGAATTAATGTTTTTTTTTTGTTACTTTGACAAATTGTCATTGACATTGAAAAAAAATGTAAGTCCACTGAGACTTAAAATAACGTTCTCTCTCCTGGCATGTAGAGAGAATGGTAATACATATACATGTATTCCAAGTGGCTTTCAGGAGGCTGAAGCAGAAGGCTATTGACTCTAAAGGTAAACTCAGTGAAAGAAGGGCATTAAGCAACTCAGTGTGACCCTGTCTCTAAATAATTAAACACAAAACAGGACAGGGGATGTGGCTCAGTGTTCAAGTGCCCTTAAATTCAATCCCCAGTACACAAAAGAAAAAAAAAATATATATATATATATATATATATATATATATATGAAACAGCTGAAACATTCAGTTCTCCACAGTCCAGGAGACCCTCAATGCCTCCTAACAGATAGACTCTTATTTTAAGAAAGCCTTATCAAGATGCTTGTAACCCCATCCTGATTAGATCGTGGCATTTGGAAATGCCCAGGAAAAATGTGCCTTTGAACATTGACTAGATTGTTTCCTAATTTCCATAAATAACTCACTACAAATAGACTATAATGGGAATTTAATCTTGTAATTGACTTTCACAAAGGGTGCATGCAAATGGCTATTTCTTTCTGATTCAGGGATCTCATATTTGAATCCCATTTCTTGTCCCACCTATTACCATGTTTGAACATTATACTTGAATATGCATCCTTTCCTTCCTTGATAATTTCTGCCTTCTCTTCACTATGGCCTGGGATTTGATATTGTCTTTGTGATTGTAGAAGCAAATGTGATTCCATTTTGGTTTATGACTTCATCCTGTACAACAAACATGCCTAGTAGAAGGGTCATGACTGGGGCAAGATATTCTTTTCTTTTTGCTATAGAAACTTTTAAGAACACAAAACCACCTAATCGGGTATTGTTTCTGTAACTAGGGTAACTGAGCTCTGTTTATGTAACTGGGGTGACTGGGCTAACTGTGATTGGTTAGGCTTCCTTCCACTTGACTGCACTGTCCTGCTTCTGTTACCTGGCTTTCTTTCATTGGCTAGACTTCCTGAACATCCCTTTAGTGGTTTTCAGGTTTATAAGGAGTGCCCTTGCAATTGTTCAGGGCTGATCAGCGGAAGAGCTTTATGTTCTGTTCAGCTGCCAACAGTGTGCTTCAATAAAGGCTTGATTTGATTATACGTGAGTGGTCTGGAAGTCAGTTTATGAAGCCCTGAGAAGAAGTTTTAACTAAAACATCTTTATCCTTGGGGTGGATGGTCAATTTCTATAAACTCTAGAGTTAGGATGGCATTTGAGCTCAAAATGTGACTGATTCTGGAGGCTTTAGAAGAATGAGCATTAGTGGGTTAGGTGCCTGTCATTCTGGATCAATTAATTCTAAACTTTGGAAAACAAAAATGAGTAATAGATTTTCTAAAATTCCAGATGATTGGGTTAAGAGCACAATTTGAGCAAACTCAAATGAACTGAAAATATCTCTTGATGGAAACAAATGATAATTTGAAAAATAATGTTGAACTACATCTGAATTCAAACAAGTAATTCACTGAACAGTACAACAACAGGAAATAAAGTATAAAAGAGTAAAATAATCCACTGTTTAAATATATTGTTATCTTTACAAATCAATACGTAAATCTGACTTAAAGTGTGGATTTGATATAATCACAGATAGGAATTGACATAGCAACATCTATATAGAGAAGAACCTCTGGAAGACTGAAAGGAAAAAAAAAACTAAAAGTAATGAATTAATGTTTTTTGTCAGTTTTACAAATTGTCATTGACTTTGAAAAATTTGTAAATCGACTGATACTTAAAATAACATAATCTCTCCTGACAAAGTGGTTTATGCCTGTAATCCCAGTGTCTTTCAGGAGGCTTAAGCAGGAGCCTGGTGAGTTAATCACTATAAGAATTCCTGTGATTATTTTTTAATCCTTTTGTTTTTTTTTAATGTGTTATGATTTTTAGTACTAAAAATAAATGCTGCAAAAGAATAAACCACTCATAAAAAACGAAAAATTATTATAAGATACACATCTTCCATAATATCCCAAAAAATGTTATTAAGATGTGTGCATTTATAATTAACTTTAAATAAGGCAATATTTTGTCCTAACTCCATTCATTTTCCTCCAAATGCCATGATTTTTTTTTTCTATTTTATTGGTTAGCAATATTTTATTGTGTATATATGCCACATTTTTAAATCTTTTTATGTACTGAAGGACATCTAGGTTGGTTCCACAGTTTAAGTGTTGTGAATTGTGCTAGTATAACCATTGATGTGGCTGTGTCCCTGTAGCATATTGTTTTTCATTTTAAGTCATTTGGGTACAGATCAAGGAGTGGGATAGCTTGGTCAAGTGGTGGTTCCATTCCCAATTTTTCCAAGAGATCTCTATAATTCTTTCCATATTTGCTGCACCAATTTACAGGTACACCAGAAGTGGATGAGTGTACCTTTTTTTTCCACATTCTCACCAACATTTATTGTTGTTTGTCTTCATAATACCTGTAGTTCCAACTGGAGTGAGATGAAATGTTAGAATACTTTTGATTTGCATTTCTCTTATTGTTAGAGATTCTGAAATTTTTTTCACATATTTGTTAATTGATAGCATCTTCTGAGAAGTGTCTGTTCAGATCCTTGGACCATTTATTGAT